>NC_087066.1:52081870-52229824 GCF_963678635.1 Symsagittifera roscoffensis
TATTATGCGTTTATAGTCCTCCTAGCGCGGTAAGAACTCAGACTTTCCTGAAAATACAAAAAAAAATTGGATTATTGTACACTAGCACTACAAACACATCATCTACTTTGTGGTAACTTTCACAAAAATATTTTAAGAAAAAGCAATAGACTCCCTGAACTGATAAGCATACTATGTGGAACCGATCTCTCCCTACAAAACTCAAAATGGAATACAAGCAACCAAAGAAACTAAGACCAGTAAGACGTGTATAGATCGGTTTTCTTTTTCAATTTGAAAAATCAGTAATCATTAACAAAAATCTGTAACTGATCATTATGGTGTGATTTAAAACGCAACATCAGAAACATGCAAAACCAATTTTTTTCCCAAATCGAACCAGGTACAAACAAGAACCGGTACCGTTTCGGAAAGAACAAAAAGAATCTGTAAATGTAAATATGTTTGATGTTGAAACAAAAAATAACCAAATGAATAGCGATGAGCTTTTTGTATTATTGAACGAAAAGCTCAGAAAATGTATATAATGATTTTTACCAGAAAAAAAACATCAACTAGAAAAACTTTACAGGACTGGGTAGATAATGAAATGAAAAAGCAGTATCGAAAAACACTGGCTAAGGAAAACTCTTTTAACACTGGAACCACAGAGGCCTGAAATAAATTTGCAAAATTGTTGATAAAAAGCTGAGTCAGAAAAAAGAGCATTTTATCAAAACAAACTGCGATCGGAATCCAACAACAACAGCCAAGAATTTTTCTGTCTGTACAACGATCTAACATGTGCTACAAAAAACAACGACAAGGAACAAAAGAACAAGAAGTTGATGAACTAAACGACTTTTTGTCGCAAATGTTGAAGAAAAATTGGCGAGGAACTTTAACAATTTTAAAAAATTAAGATTCAGAAAACAAAGTTCAACTTATTGTTTTTAGCAGAAAAATTGCAAAATTAAAAATCAAATTTAAGCAAATCGCTAAAAACCAAGTTTATTTTAGATACATATGGACCTAATCACTATTACTTGAAAAGGATTTGTCCAGTTTGCTCTCAGTTTCGACATTAACCTAGACCTCAAATTGCAGGCCAGTTTCTTTTTTTACCAGTTTAAGGTAAAATTTTTGAGCTGGTCTTTTTTAACAGATTAACTATTATCTCACTAAGAATCAGTTATTAAATAATTGCCAGGTTGAATTCAGATCAAATAGGACTCAATAAACTTGGTAAATACGCTTGATTTTTTGATAACCATAATGAAAGCAGTGCGTCAAGATTGCAGTTCTTAGACCACGAAGATACAATGAACATTCATTGACCTTAAAAAAGAATTTGATACAGTTGACCACATGCTCGTGCTTGGGAAATGTGATGCAAATAATTTTTGGGGACCTGTTTTGAACCTTCTGAAATCCTATTTAAAAAACCGACAACAAAACATTGCCACTTAAATTAAACGATGTCAACGCAAAAAAATGAGTCATGGAGTTCCACAGGGATTCATATTTGGACCGCTTCTTTTCATCATTGATATGAATGATATTGAATTAATTGAACATAGTGAAAATAATCTGATTTTTTATGAAGTACTGTCATAAAAACTACAGCTAGAAACAATCAGTTAGCCGGTAGACACCAAGTTTGTTCGAAAAAAACAAGTTGAACTTAAAAAAAGATAAAACAAAAACAATGGTACTATCTAAGAAGAGCAGCAGAAAATCAGTAAAAATGAATGGAGCGAGTGAGTCAATAAGCGTTTTTAACTTCAAAAAAATCTGATTTTCAAATTAAATGAAAATCTGCTTTTTTCAATGAAATTAAAAAAGCAGTATCGAAAAACACTGGCTAAGGAAAATTTTTTTAAAAGTGGAACCACAGAGGCCTGAAATAAATTTGAGTCTCAAAGCAAATTTGTTGATAAAAAGCTGAGTCAGAAAAAAGAGCATTTTATCAAAACAAACTGCGATCGGAATCCAACAACAACAGCCAAGAACTTTTCCGTCTGTATAACGATCTAACATGTGCTACGAAAAACAACGACAAGGAACAAAAGAGCAAGAAGTTGATGAACTAAACGACTTTTTGTCGCAAATGTTGGAGAAAAATTGGCGAGGAATTTTAACAATTTAAAAAAATTAGGATTCAGAAAACAAGTTCAACTTATTGTTTTTAGCAGAAGAATTGCAAAATTAAAAATCAAATTTAAGCAAATCGCTAAAACCCAAGTTTAGCTTAGATACATATGGACCTAATCACTATTACTTGAAAAGGAATTGTCCAGTTAGCTCTCAGTTTTGACATTAATCTAGACCTCAAATTGCCGGCCAGTTTCTCTTTTTACCAGTTTAAGGTAAAATTTTTGAGCTGGTCTTTTTTAACAGATTGACTATATCTCACTAAGAATCAGTTCTTAAAAAATTGCCAGTTTGAATTCAGATCAAATAGGACTTGATAAATTTGGTAAATACGCTTGGTTTTTTGATAACCATAATAAAAGCAGTGCGTCAAGATTGCAGTTCTTAGACCACGAAGATACAATGCACATTCATTGACCTTAAAAAAGCATTTGATACAGTTGACCACATGCTCGTACTTGGGAAATGTGATGCAAATAATTTTTGGGGACCTGTTTTGAACCTTCTGGAATCCTACCTAAAAAAACCGACAACAAAACATTGCCACTTAAATTAAACGATGTCAACGCAAAAAAATGAGTTATGGAGTTCCACAGGGATTCATATTAGGACCGCTTTTTTCATCATTGATATGAATAATATTGAATTAATTGAACATAGTGAAAATAATCTGATTTTTTATGTAGTACTGTCATAAAAACTACAGCTAGAAACAATCAGTTAGCCGGTAGACACCAAGTTTGTTCGAAAAAAAAACAAGTTGAACTCAAAAAAAGATAAAACAAAAACAATGGTACTATCTAAGAAGAGCGGCAGAAAATCAGTAAAAATGAATGGAGCGAGTGAGTCAATAAGCGTTTTTAACTTCAAAAAAATCTGATTTTCAAAATTTAAATTTAAAATTTTGGTTTGAAATCAGCAAAAAATGAAAAAGTTGTTACTGGAACAGTTTTTTTTCTTCTCATCTTAAGTCACCTATGCCAAATCATAATATTGCATAGTTGTAAAATTCATGTCAAGGTCAGAAGTGGAACTGAAAACTCTGACCTCAAAAAAAACAGGGACTCTAAAATTAGAAAATCACTAACAGTCAGGTGATAATGCGGATTGAAGACACAGAAGTTATCAGTACTGTTCAAGTAAAACAACAAGTGAAAAACAAAATTCAGTCCTGTATTAGAGTAAAATCTGAGTTGTACTCTGTTTTCCAACTGGCCAAAACACTAAACAGAAAAAACTTTGCCAGTGCTGTTCTAGAACTGTAACATTACTGTTACGAAACTGTTTTATTCTGATTTTTTTTAATGAAAAGTTACTGGAAAAAACTTTTACGATGTTTCGAGTTGATTTCAAAAGTTTGTCACGTGTCGTTACAAAAAAGAAAAAACTATTAAAAAAGCCTCAGCTTTAAAAACTGTGCGAGAAACTACTTCAAAATTTGATTTTTGTGCGAAAATAGAAATTATCTAGCGACGGTAGTTTAAAGCTTGAGCATCCAAATATGCCTGGAAAAAGGCAATTTTTGTAAAAAAAAGGAAAAACCCTTTTTTCAATTGATGCATCACCCGACAGCTCAAAATCAGCTTTCATGCCAAATCACCAAAAGTGCATAGTAGCAAATTTTATACCAGTACTGATCAGAAGTGGTTTTTAAAAAAACTCGGACCTCAAAAAATAAAAAAACTCTATTATTGGGCATCGAAAACAATCATGTGATAATGATATTAAAGTTTGAACTATTCAAAAAGTTTACTTAGATTCTCAACAAACAATAGTTTTTCAAAGAAATTGCAGTTGCTTTGGACTGATTTTTTAACTCAAAATTTCAAAAATTCACGTGCGAGCAACCAAACAACAAAAAAAGAGTTGTCAACGCAATTTTTGTGTTTTTTTTCCGAGCATCAATTCCTTATATTTACACCAAGAAGAATGCTTTACCGTAGATAGCCCAATCAAAAATGAGTACACCTGAAATGATAAACAGACTCTAGAATCAAACAATTAGCCGTTAAGCATTAATTCATAATAACGGAGAAATTATGATTCCCAATCTCAGATTTGTGAACAAATTTTCAGTATTCTAGATATCAAAGGAGTTGAACCCTTTTGCCTGTTTTTTTCTTACTTTTTCTTTTTTTTACTCGCATTATACATTGGTTTACACTGATAAATTAAAAACCTCATCGAAAAGGCACGAGTTATATTTGAAATGAAAACATCTTGCTGTTTAATGAAAAGTGCGAAAATAATTTTGGTTTTTTGCCATCTTTTGCGTAACGTCCAGGCTGCAAAAATGTTTGCCTCACATTTTCGTTTTATGGAAAAATTCATTTCCTTACCATCGTGAAAATGGCACGATAAGAAATTTTCTATTCTATGGATTTTTTACCTTAAAACAATTGAACAGTTTTTTGAGCTTTGATTTAAATATTCCTGGTTAATCAAAAAACTCAAAAATATAAAAATTTCTCGTATAAGAAAACCCATAGGCTACGTTGTCTGGGTACGGGTTGGATACCAATATGCATAACCTGACCATTATAACATCCAAATTGCCAGAAAAAAAGCACCAAAAAAATTAGAAGGTATTAAGCCAAGCGAGTTGTGAGATAGCTTTAGAGTCTCATGAAACTTATAAACTCTAGTAAGTTTAAGGCCTAGTTAAGGGAAGCTTAAGTTAGGAACCCCAGACCCCTTAAACCCCCCACTTCCGGTTTCATGCCCAAAGTAAACAAACCCACGCCTAACTTCCGGAAGTCGTTTCTCGGCCTCCAATGAATGCAAGGAGCTGAAACTTGGAGGGATGATAGGTAGTGGCAAAATACATCTTTTATTATAGTTTGATAAAAGTAGTATTTTGCCACTACCTATCATCCCTGAAAAAAATTGTATTGCATTTCACACAGATTGAGAAGAAAACATATAATCGTATAATATCGCTGGAAAGTGATTGGAAACTGTGGCTTGTTTTTTAGACAAATTCAAGTTTACCTTATCTTTTGAAAACAAAAAAGTCCTGGCTTCAAACAAATCAATCAATTTTTTTGTGATTTAAAAAATTAGTCTGAACTGCGTTTTGGTATAAAAAAATACCTGATCATGGAATGTTTTTTTTGGAACTTTTGTTCATAGCATAGCTTTCAGCCAAACAGGATCAAAATATATGGGAGAATTTCAACGACAGTAATTTTCAACGGGAGATTTGCAAAAATTTTTTTAGAAACTTTCAAGGTAAAGCACGACTCTCTGACAATTATTTCAAATAAGTTTTTCAAGTATGACATGCGTCCGCCCCCCAATGCCCCCCCAAATCCGCTACTGGCCAGCACCGATAATTTTTTAAGGGCGATTTCGGCGCCAATACAACTTTTTTTTGGGGGGGGGGGAGTATTCGTCAAATTTTTATAAGTGCTCAAAGCGTCATTTTAGGCCTGTTTTTGTTTCAAAAACCGCCACCTTCCCCTCCCCACCCAAAAAAAAAATTTCACCGCACACAAATGAAACATAGATATAGATGAGAAACAAGACACCGTAAAACAGAAAAGAACTGAAAAAAGACATCAAATCGACCGTCATCATTATCAGTTTGAACTAAAAAAGGAGAAAACATTGATGGGTAAACCGAGCAATTATACCATGATTTCTATTGAGAAAGATAAAATAATGCCTAAATTGATTTAATTTTGCTTCTCGATCAATACTTTTTGTACCAATTAGGTAGATTTAGCGGATTTCTTCTCTAGGTTCGTTTTCTTTCTTTCCTAACGACACCGCAAAGTCGTCCCTTGGGTAGTGAATTTAGCGGGGCGACCGAGATTCACTACTATCTACAATCCCGGAAGGGCTCTTTTGATGGCAACTATTCTGTATTGTATTATATTGCTTGCCCCCTCTGTGTATTGCTTTTCGGGCTGTCTATCTCGTCTACTCGATACAATCGCAAGAATTTCCAATGATAATTTAATTTAGATGAATATATGCCCAATTACAGAAGGCTCTGAGTTGCCAAGATATAATCTAATAATCAAGTCAAAAGGAAAGGGTCCGCGATTTATCGGCCAAGTTGCCTAATTGCAATTAACTTCCAACTAACTCCACTAACACTAACTATTCTCTCTCTCTCTCTCTAGAGAATCTCTGATGAGAACTAACTATCGACTGGTCTCTTACTCCGAGAACCAATTACTTGACTAACTAGCTATAATTGTTCTCTGTAACTATCGGAGAACCAACTATACTCTCTCTAAGTATCAATTGCTCTCTTCTCTGACGAAAACCAACTACTCTTACTGCTAGCTAACACTGTTCTGACTCTTACAGGCTCTACGGTACCCTCCAATTCCTTATCTTTCTTTACACTTAGTTTTAGCTAAGTCACGTCATTCCCTATCAGTCCTGACATCCGCCTAAATTACCCGTCCGCACATGTTTTAAGACTATATCCCTCCTCCTGTCAATTCTGCCACGTGCCAACTTCGGTTTCTTTTATCAATCTTTTCACACTTAATAGATACCCGATATGCGGTAGCTGTCACAATTTGACCAAGCGAACAAATGTCATACTATTCTAATCAATCAACTCCTGAACTATGTGACTTCAGCCCTCGAGTTCAACTCAACCTCCAAAGCATGCTATGTTTACTCAGTGATCCTCCCAAGGTCTTTATTATAGTTATCCCGTTAATGTTCCGACCTCCTAAGTTTGTTATAGTTACTTTATTATAGTTATCCCGTTAATTCATTCCAAGTATCTAAAATTTTGATCTGTATTCTATTCCAATCCCGACCTTCTAGCTATCAGGGGAACGTAGTTTGTCTATTAGGTGTCAAATCAAACCAAAAATTCACCGCCGGGAAGCCAAGTAAATTCCCCGTCCGTTCATAGGATTTAGGAGACCTAATTCTCATACTACGTTTCTATTACTATGAGTTTCCTCTGGGACTATTTTTCTTTAGTCTAGTTGAAATGCTATTAATAGATCACTCGCCAAGCTAAACTTAACCCAATGTTTACCAAGTCCACTTTCAATTAAAGCTTTGAACTCCAAGGTTGCAATGTAAAACTGTATCTCGATCGGCTTCTGCTCTAATTCCCAATATATAAGTTTTCCTCCCAATTTTGAGCAAGGTGACCCATTTTCTTTTCTAGGGGTTGGGCTGGGGAATACGCCACTTTCCGGTGTTAATCTCGGGATTTTCCATGTAAGTTTGGGGTCAAAACGCGCAAAGGTCAACTTAAGGTCACCCAGGGGTCAACTGGGGGTCAAACTTCCATATTTGGGTTCAGAATCCCATGGGGGTCTTAACTACCAAGTTTCATTCATATCCCATTAAAATTTCACAATCTATCCATTTCTAAGGTCCATCATCACTTTTTCCGGAAAAAGGTTATTAACACCGCAAGGAATCGCCGGAGGGTTTTCACTCATCAGTGGTCTTTTTTCGGGGTTCGTATCCTATGTCCATTGCAGCAATAAAATCATTATTCCACCATTCATTAATGTGCGTTAATTGCCCATTTCCGGTCAAAGGGGGTGTTTTCTCAAGTGCTAATAGCTTCCGGCCCAACCGCCGGAATTGACTCAAATTATGATAAAAGATGTATTTTGCCACTACCTATCATCCCTCCAAGTTTCAGCTCCCTGCATTCATTGGAGGCCGAGAAACGACTTCTGGAAGTTAGGCGTGGGTTTGTTTACTTTGGGAATAAAACCGGAAGTGGGGGGTTTTAGGGGTCTGGGGTTCCAAACTTAAGCTTCCCTTAACTAGGCCTTCAACTTACTAGAGTTTATAAGTTTCATGAGACTCTAAAGCTATCTCACAACTCGCTTGGCTTAATATCTTCTAGTTTTTTGTGGTGCTTTTTTTTCTGGCAATTTGGATGTTATAAAGTTCAGGTTATGCATATTGGTATCCAACCCGTACCCAGTAAATTTTCTAAAACACATCTGAAATACTCTTTTTTAGATCTAAATTGCAGATCTGAAAAAGGTTGTGAAATACTTGAATAACGCTTTGGTACTTTAAGGATTGGTTATTTCAGATCTAATTTCAGGTCTGAAGTTTTCTTTTTCTTGGAAAAATCTATTTCAGATCTCAAATTTAGTTTTTCTTTGTGATTTCAGATCTGAAAAAATCTATTTCAGATCTGAAATTTAATTTTTCCTGGTTATTTCAGATCTGAAATTGATTTCTTCAGATCTGAAATCACAAAGAAAAACTAAATTTCAGATCTGAAATAGATTTTTCCAAGAAAAAGAAAACTTCAGACCTGAAATTAGATCTGAACTAACCAATCCTTAAAATACCCAAGCGTTATTCAAACATTTCACAACCTACTTCAGATCTGCAAATTAGATCTGAAAAAGAGTACTTCAGATGTGTTTTAGAAAACTTACTGGGTACGGGTTGGATACCAATATGCATAACCTGACCATTATAACATCCAAATTGCCAGAAAAAAAAGCACCAAAAAAATTAGAAGGTATTAAGCCAAGCGAGTTGTGAGATAGCTTTAGAGTCTCATGAAACTTATAAACTCTAGTAAGTTTAAGGCCTAATTAAGGGAAGCTTAAGTTAGGAACCCCAGACCCCTTAAACCCCCCACTTCCGGTTTCATGCCCAAAGTAAACAAACCCACGCCTAACTTCCGGAAGTCGTTTCTCGGCCTCCAATGAATGCAAGGAGCTGAAACTTGGAGGGATGATAGGTAGTGGCAAAATGCATCTTTTATTATAGTTTGATAAAAGTAGTATTTTGCCACTACCTATCATCCCTGAAAAAATTGTATTGCATTTCACACAGAATGAGAAGAAAACATATGATCGAATAGTATGGCTGGAAAGTGATTGGAAACTGTGGCCTGTTTTTTAGACAAATTTAAGTTTAACTTATTATATGAAAACAAAAAAGTTCTGGCTTCAAACAAATCAATCAATTTTTTTTTGTGATTTAAAAACTTAGTCTGAACTGCGTTTTGGTATAAAAAAATACCTGATCATGGAATGATTTTTTTGGAATTTATGTTTGTGTTTTGAAATTAGGAGAATTCATTTAAAAAATACCTGAAACACATTTTCAAATTATTTCAGACTTTTTTTTCAGAGAAATGCTTTGACTTAATTTTCAAGTAATTAGTTGAAAGAAAAGAATGTAAGTTTGGGGTCAAAACGCGCAAAGGTCAACTTAAGGTTACCCAGGGGTCAACTGGGGGTCAAACTTCCATATTTGGGTTCAGAATCCCATGGGGGTCTTAACTACCAAGTTTCATTCATATCCCATTAAAATTTCACAATCTATCCATTTCTAAGGTCCATCATCACTTTTTCCGGAAAAAGGTTATTAACACCGCAAAGAATCGCCGGAGGGTTTTCACTCATCAGTGTTCTTTTTTCGGGGTTCGTATCCTATGTCCATTGCAGCAATAAAATCATTATTCCACCAATCATTAATGTGCGTTAATTGCCCATTTCCGGTCAAAGGGGGTGTTTTCTCAAGTGCTAATAGCTTCCGGCCCAACCGCCGGAATTGACTCAAATTATGATAAAAGATGTATTTTGCCACTACCTATCATCCCTGAAAAAATTTTATTGCATTTCACACAGAATGAGAAGAAAACATATGATCGAATAGTATGGCTGGAAAGTGATTGGAAACTGTGGCCTGTTTTTTAGAAAAATTTAAGTAAAACTTATCATATGAAAACAAAAAAGTTCTGGCTTCAAACAAATCAATCAATTTTTTTTTTGTGATTTAAAAACTTAGTCTGAACTGCGTTTTGGTATAAAAAAATACCTGATCATGGAATGTTTTTTTCGGAATTTTTGTTTGTGTTTTGAAATTAGGAGAATTCATTTAAAAAATACCTGAAACACATTTTCAAATTATTTCAGACTTTTTTTTCAGAGAAATGCTTTGACTTAATTTTCAAGTAATTAGTTGAATGAAAAGAAGTTTTCACACAAACAAAATAAACAGTTTTTTGACAATTAGAAGGCTTCAAAGCCATCAAATAAAAAAAATAAAGATATATAAGTTTGAAACAACTTTGAATAATGTACAGATTTACGGAATTTTTTCCATATTGGTCAAACCGGGTAGTTCGAACAATTTGACCATGATATTTAATTCAATGGAAATCATAATGCATAGCTTGATATGTTCTCTATCTGCGCGCCAATTAGAGCGAAACGCATTCAATTTATTTTTGTAAAAAGATTTTCAGTCAATCACAAATTTTAACGAAGTTCAATTTTTAATAACTCCTCCATTTTTCATTAGTTTATGAAAAGAGTTGCCTCATTAAGATAATATGAACTCTTTTTCAAAAGAAAGCAAATTGTAGATCTTTATAATATTTTGCGTCAAGCACAATCATTACCTGCGTTTTAATTAAAACAACTTTTCTTATGACTTCAGTTTCAGAAGAAAGCAGAATACCAGCTTCATTTTAATTTGCTGTTTGCCCTTTAACTGCCTTTCAATTAAAACAGTTTGTCCAGAATCATTCATGATATAGCTTTCAATCAAACAAGATCAAAATATTTGGGAGAATTTCAACGACAGTAATTTTCAACGGGAGATTTCCAAAATAGGATGTTTACAAATTCCGCTCATATTTTTTCGGAAAATTTTTTTAGAAACTTTCAAGGAAAAGCACGACTCTTTGACAATTATTTCAAATAAGTTTTTCAAATATGACTTGCGTAAGAGCTTACTCTACGCAAAATGTATCTTTTCAATGATGATTACTTTCACTAAAAGATGATTTGGTGAAGCTTTTTAACCCCTAAGTTACTCAACAATTCAGATTCATTTTTCAAAAGTTTTTGGGCTCTTTTCCAGTTTTATTCTTTCAAAAAACCGAGTTTTATGTTTGTTTTACGTGCTATTACGGCTAAATGCGTGATGTTACGCTGTAATGTATGAAGAACAAATCTGTTCATAGTTGTCGATTTGTTCACCACGCCAAATTTCATTGCATTATGAAAACGTTAAATAAGCTTTTCAAAATAGAATTTGAAAGGGGCGAAACTGGAAAAGAGCCAGTTTTTGCAATGCCCCATTTTTCTCTGTAGGCGTTTCTCTGTAGGCATTTTTGGGCACTTTTTGGGAAACTTTTCGACCAAAAAATTGCATTTTTCGGCGCGCGCTCCCCTCAAAATTAGTATAGGTTAGTACCGAAAGCGCCTTTAGAAAAATTTTAAGGTCAGTCAGCCAAAAATGGATATCTCAAAATAGTGCAAAGGGGGGACCCTTTGGGTCAACAGGTGTTTGAATGACTGGGGAAGGGAGTATTTGTCAAATTTTTTTAAGTGCTCAAAACGTCATTTTAAGCCTGTTTTTGTTTCAAAAACCGCACCTCCCCCCACCATCAAAAATTTCGCCGCACACAAATAAATAACATAGATATAGATGAGAAACAAGGCACCGTAAAACAGAAAAGAACTGAAAAAAGACATCAAATCGACTGTCATCATTATCAGCTTGAACTAAAAGAGGAGAAAACATTGAAGGGTAACCCGGGCAATTCGAGCAATTATACCATGATTTCTTTTTAAAAAGATAGAATAATGCCTAAATTGATTGAATTTTGCTTCTCGGTCAATACTTTTGAACCAATTAGGACATTTCATATTCATTTTGTATTTGACCGGAAAAGAATCAATGAATCCCCTCAAATTTTACAACTCTGTGAAAAAAAACTGCCGCGTCACAAGGATTTTATAAGTTTCATGAGACTCTAAAGCTATCTCACAACTCGCTTGGTTTTAAATTCTAATTTATTTTATGTTGCTTTTTTCTGTAAATTCAGATAAATTTCGACTTTTTAACTAGCCATTTTTGACGAAATTTTTTTATATCACTCAAAAGGTATTGTTGCCCTGAGCTCAAGTTTGAAAAGATATTTCACATGTGATCTTTTTCGTAAAGTTATGGGGGTTTAAATATTGCCGTTTTGGCCAATTTGGGACAATTAACGCGCGATATATTTCGCGCTATTAAAGCGTAAGCAGAGTGTTAATCCGTCTTAAACTCGTTCCAAAATGGTTGAAAGAAGCTTATTCGCCATAATTGATTTGTTACAAGGAGCAAAATCTATCCTTTTGTACTTTATATGGCGTGTGGGGGGATGATTTTCATAAAAATTTCAAATTTTAGAAATAAACATTTTCATTTTATTTTTTTTTTACATTTAATTTTTTAACGTTATTACTGCACCATAAAACCTTGAAAAGCAGTGGGAACATTCAGGGCTTTCCCTAATACGAGCAGTCTTGTTGTTCCGACTTTCGATACTAAAGTAACGGAGTATTTGTGCTCGGGGTGGGTTTTTTTTCTTCAGACAAATTTTGACTTTTTAACTAGCCAATTTTGACGCAATTTTTTTTATATCATTGGAAAACTATTGTTGTCCTGAGCTTAAATTTGAAAGGATATTTTACCTGTGATCATTTTTGGTAAAGTTATGGGGGTTTAAAGATTGCCATTTTGGCCAATTTGGGACAATTAACGCGCGATATATTTCGCGCTATTAACGCGTAAGCGGAGATTTAATCCATCTGAGAAAGTGGTTGAAAGAAGTTTATCTGCCATAATTGATTTGTTACAATGAGCGAAGTCTATTCTTTTGTATTTTATATGGCGTGTGGGGTAATGATTTCATAAAAAAAGTTCCAATTTTAGGGAAAAAAAGTTTTCGTTTTATTTTATCACATTTAATTTTTTATGTTACCCTTGCTCAATAATTCTTAAAAGGCAGCCGGAACTTTCAGGGCTTCGCCCTGATACGAGCAGTTTTGTTGGTTTTTGTTATTTCTTGTTTCATGAGTAGCGAATAATTTCTAAATAATCCTAATGACTTGCAATTGGTATATTTTGAAGATAGCAATCGTTCAATAAGCGTATATGATCGTGTTTGTTGCCTATTCTCAAATATTTTGGCTTAGCTCTTAACGCAATTAGCAAGTAAAATTAAATCCGTTAGCTCAAATCTTGTCGAGGCTTTAGTTATTACCAAAAGTCGCCTAGATGAAAACAATTTTTGGCCAAAAGTGCATTACGAATGGAATTTTTTAATGCAGTTCTGAAATTGTATTTCTCGTCAGAAATAAAAAAAAATTGTTAGATAGCTGTAACGTTCTGACAATTTTCTAATTTTTAAAAGGCAAAGTATGAAACTCTGACATTTAGAATTTAGATCAATAGCCAATACTGTTCGCACCAGTTTAAAGCCCTGAATGTAACAATTGAATTTTCCCGTCTATGAAACAAGTCGCTGTTTTTTGAAAATTAACACAAAAAAGTGAAGAAAAAAAATGTGAATAATTGGCCTTAAGTCATCTGGAACAATTTTTTCAGACGGATTTTATAGGCGTCCACACGGGAAAAGAAAAAAAATTGCAAGTTAAATGCCTGTCATGAGGCGAACTTCGGTACCTCGTTATGTCAGTAAATATACATGATGTAAGAGTTAAACATTAAAGGTTGCATAAAATGGCAGCCTTCAAGCAGCCTACAGTGGACACATTGGTTCTCTCGTTATACCGGTTGCGCAACCTATGATCCAGATGAAAGTCGTGTGCTGAATCTGATTTGATGTATTTGTTTTGACCTCAGTTTATTTGATACCGACTTTGTAACTTTGTATCTATTTGTTTCTATTTATCTGTTAACTATTATCAATGGTATGTATTGTATCGATTATCTCTCTCTGTAAGCAATTGGCCTAATTTACTAAAAAAGGCAATCCTAAAGGACCTTTGACCGCATTAGAGATATCGATGTGCAAGTACAATTTATCAAAGCGAAGGCGATATTCTCAAATTTGCAATCGAAAGTGACAAGAAGGCAAGCACTTCAACTCAGTTTCGAAACTTCTTCCACACAATCAAAATTTTGAGATAGTAAAGGTCAAAAAGGAGCCTACATTTTTTTGTTCAGTCAGAGAACAACAACTATGGGGGGGGGGGGGGGTCGCGGAGTTTATTAAAATTGCTCGAAAAGACAAAAATCGAATAAAAAAACAGGCTACTATGAGATATTACCTTTTCTCTGCAACTCAGAAAACTGCGTTCAGCGACGGAGGTTACTTGCCATATCTGCATGAAGCGAGGATATTTTGCCAAATGCTGCAATTGTTTCAAGAAGAGAGTCAATTTATGACGAGATGAGGAGGAGACTTCTAGTTCCAATTTATACTGCGGTTTTATGAACGTCGAAGTCGAAAGAGAACTCGAACATGAAGTATTCCAAGTTCGATTTAACAGCCTTCCGTTTTTGGCTGCTAGCTCTGGTAAACAGAGAAGAGTAAGTACTCAACTTATATCGGGCCAAATCTTCTTCTACCCCACCATTGACACCGGAAGTTTGGCTTCTTTTTTGAACAAACTTACTACTGATTTGATCTTGAAGAAGAATCCATCGCTGATATTCAAGGAAATAACGCGTCAACTAGTTCTTTGGCACCCTAACGATTCCGACCTTCCCTCTAATGGATGGAAGGTCGCGGATGCATTGTTCTTAGTTTCCGAGAACAGAAGTAGAAACTTTTTGGACTTGATCTGCACGAGAAGCTGGGTGTAGTAGCGGCACACTTAAAACCGGCCGAAGTCAACCTCCTCGAAGAGAATATTCAAGACTCATTATTATAATTTTTTATCCACGAGAAGACATGCCCATGTTTTCAGTCAGTTAGGGCAATCAAGAAACCATAAAGTGTTTACAATTTCCCCTCATATCTAACCAAGTAAAAGGAAGATAAATCCAATTCACATACAAGACCGAGTTGCCGGTGAAAATAGGAAAGTTATCAAAGACAATCACCTTGAAAAGCTCAAAAAGTGCAAAATGGACCACTTCATTGCTCCTATTCTACTTACTGAGAAGAAAGATGGGACCTATTAAATTAGCTTTTAACGCGAAGCCTATGAACAGCCAAATCTGGAAAAAAAAGTACAAGATACACAATAGGCATGGGTTATTAGATTTAAACGCTCAGATCATCACTAATGATGTGCCGGGTGAAGTGTGTTTCACAACCTTGGACTTCAAATACGCTCAAAGACAATTTCCAGTTTCAACGCAAACTAGTAGCCATTGTAACTACAGCATTTTGCGTGGAGAGGCTACGGGGACCTATCGGATTAAGACGGGTTTCTGCGGGCTTATTGTCCTGCCGAAAGGATCCCAGAAAGACATGGATTGTACATTACAGGGAATGGGAGGAGTCATTTGCTACCTCGTTGACATCTTAGTGGTCACCAATGTTGATGTGTTGGACCGCAACAACCTAGTGGAAGAAAAAATGAAGTGGATTCATACTGAAGGATGGGCGCGTTCTTTGAAGCAATTGTGATACTCAATGGGGACAATAAACGTGTTGCAAAAACTTACAGTGCATTTTAGATAGTCGCTAGAAGCTTGTGATAAGCAATCATTAATGTGGGAGAGGATCAGAAAACCGCATTTGAAAAAATCATTGATGTTATAGCAAAAACTCAAACTCTTTTTCCTTACGACTCATCAAAGCCATCACTGATCCAAAATTTTGGGAGTGTAAAAGAACTGGAAACGAAGTTTTGGGCTCCAATTACGTTTGCATCTCGTTTTCTCAATAACGCTGAAATCCAGTACAGAATTAACGAGCTCGAGTTCTTTGCTATAAGATGATCCTGAGAATATTTCCGCGGTTCTCGCTTCTCAAAACTTCCTGACCAAAAGGCTATTATTTTTGCGTTAAATGAACTCTATGGAAATAAGTCGAACCAATCTTGTTTGTGTCGTTGGGCGGATAGACTCCAACTTTTAGATTTTGAAGTTATACATGTACCAGTGTCCGGTTATGCATTGAGGCATTCTACCTTCTCAAAATGAGGAATTTTTTGCTGGAAATTGATCTGAATTTTTAAAAGGGCAATTATTTATAAGAATACAAACCCTAATGATCAGGCAAAAGTAGTTTAAAACCAATTAGATTCCGCGGTTTAAATAAAGGTCATAACCCTCACCTCTGTATTATATCGGTTGACCAATCAGATTATGCGTGTTTAGTTATTTAAACAATCAGAACTCGCAAAAAGTCGTCAGAGGGCTCCCACAATGTTACCAAGGATGCCAGTCAATCACAGTTGAGCATGAAGTTGCAAAAAAAAATTGGTCACTAGAGGGCTCTCGTGAGAACAATTTGGCGCTCGTTCAATCAGATGGCTGTATGCAAAAGCATTTCTCATATTTCCTACCACTGAAGAGATATGTTATGCGTGGGAAAATTCAGCCATAGACATTCGAGTATGCATACTGGAAATCGAATGATGTTAAATGCCAAAAAATGTTGAAAAATCATTACCTCCGATCTGAACTTGAACAAAAAATTTGCTCACAAATATTAAATAAGATTAAAACTAGCCTCAACCTTATGAACACTACTGCAGAGCAAACAGAGCTACAATCATTCGTAAAAAAACTATCCAGTAATGTCCGTGAACTTCTCACATCCAAGTCCAAGAAATTCTCGTCGGCCACTACAAGTTGGCTGAATCACTCACCTCTTTGTGGCCGCCCGGAAAAGCACTAGGAAGGAGGATCACTCAAAGCTCCTCAAAACGCTTAGACAACGCCGACTCATCAACCGAGCAAACTTTCAGGCGACCGGAAAAATCGGTCCTCGCCATTAACAAAAGACGACCAGTTTTGTCAATGACGAAGAAGGATGTCATGGGAATCTCTGGGTTGTTCGACTCAAAGTTATTGGAAGAGCTCACCGATAAGAACATTTTTATGCGACGGTAAAAGCGTGCCAATCAACGAGGACTTCACGGGGTTAAATAAACTAGGATCATATATGGCAAAATTATGGACCAAATCGGCCGTTGCGATCAATGCAGATCAAATTCGGCTCAGGAGGCAATGTGCTTCGCTTCCGAATACATCTGGTGGCCTTTCCTGATTAGGTGAATCAAGGAGACCTATGAGAAGTGCCGCGAATGAACTCTTTTTGGTAAGAATCTCATAACTATCGAAGTGTTCAATTCTGACAATCCGCCCCAAATCAAGAAGTTCAGTTGGACTTCGCGGGTCCTGTTTCAGATGGAAAGGAGAAAAAAATTTACCTCTTCATCGCCATCAATCGTTGCTTGAAGTTCCTTTTGGTTTTAGTAACTGAAACAACCGGGGCAATTTTTTTAAGTTTCTAGAGTCCTTTATCCGTCATCACGGTATACCTCAGGCAGTTAGAACGGACCACATGTCTGAGTCCAGAAACGATCTTGTTACGCAATACTGTAACGATAGTGGCATAAGTTTCATTCTCACACCGGTACGTGATCATCGCGCAATAGATTTTGTAGAACGTTCTATCCAAGCGATCAAACATAAGTTGGGAACAGAAAAATTGGACAAAAAGCTTGGACTGGTCAAAAATTTGGAAAAAAAATTGGAGGAAAAAATTGACGAAAAATTGGAAAAGAAAAGTTGGACTGGTCTAACAAAAAATATTTTTCCCTTCTACGAGAACTTCCACAACCCTATTGTCCCTGCATTCCCGCACAGCCAAAGATTTAATATCGCTCAAAATACAAGGCGGCCAACGAAAACAAGTAAGTCGGAAAAATTTGTTTTTGGAAAATCCTAATGGAACCTGATTTAAACTACATTTTATTATTGGATAACTTAGATATTTTACCACTGTAAAGTATTTAATATTAACCAATCATAATCCATCCAACTAACAACCCACTTATTTGTAAGTGCTGAAATTACTTGTAATTTCAGCACCAGAGAGATTTGAATTTAACTTAGAAATTAGTTGCCTCTCCAAGATAACTTCAGCAGTCGCAATAGGCCAGTATACTCTAGATCTATTGAGCCTAGCAGAGACTAGTTAAACACCCTGAGACTAGTAGATATAAGAGTAAGATTAGGATCGGTATTAGACTAAGAAGTTGCACGAATCTATCCGGCCGAAAATAAGATAGAGTGACGAGCAGACGGTGTACCCTATCCGAAATTACTCTATGAGTTAACTACCATTCACATTAACTCATCTGGTGCAACCATAAGTATCGAATAAGACCTTAATAGCTTAGAACTAACCAAAAATAGATTAGAAATTAGTTAAAACATTTTCAAAATGTTATACGATAATAACTTAATTGAAATTTCTCTACGACTCAATAGATCAGAGCCAATATTCCGCCTAATACTAGAACTACCTGGTATTGGAAGAAGACCTCGAACAAGAGACGATATACGACTAACTAGAAATTTACCATTTGGTTTTATGATTGTACGGCAAAAGCCAACACAAACTTTTATATTTAGAATCTTATTAGCAATGAATTTAGATTTTCATTTGCAAACATAAAATCTTGAAGTCAATCTTCATAATCATTTCAGGCGCTAAACAAAATTATTAATATACAATAACGATTGATAAAAAGATCTCAGATCGTTTTCTTAATTTCTGCAGTTTTATATAAAACATGTTTGAAAAATATTGATTGAAAATCAAAATAAAAATTAGTAGCATGACAATAAATTGTTAGTAATCATAAAATCATCTGTTGTCCCAGCTTCAATACCTAAACATAACAGCAATCATAAGCTCACTAATATCATTAAAAAACTAAATCTTTTTCTTAAATAAATTTAAACCATTTTAAACTTGAATTCATTTAATTTTAAAATCAGATCATCAAGGCCTATCCTTGGATCAAAAAGAACAATTTTGTTCTCCCTCGGCCACTTAGCAAGTGTCTAACGACCTCAAGCGTCGATTCACTATCCAACCTTTTCAAAAAACCCAGGACTAATAGAAATTTTTCATAAAACTAACCATTCAAATTAAGATAAACAGTGAAGAACTTCGGTTTTTCATCCTTCACTTGAACCCTCCTCTTAACAGACCCAGGATAGATCTTAGACTTAGTAAGTTTAAAATAGTATCTAACGAACTACTTGCGTTCTAATTATACCTGAACCTTGTGGATCGATTTACTATTCTCCAACCCTTGAACACAATCACTACCCCTAAGTAGGATTAAGTAAGTTAACACCTTAATTTAGACTAGCCCCGAGAAAGTAAAAAATCATTCTTCGGAATCGATATACTTTTCTCTCCAACCCTGAACAAAAAGACCCATGTTAAGCTAACCAAAAAATCGTAAGGACTAACAGTCTAAGGAAATAGAAATAACTAACAACTTCTTACATCCCTCATCCTAAACCATGTCATTCAAAAATTTAGGAAATAAACAAACAATCGTTTTCCACAACTGTGAAATAGATAACAAAAAATACAAAAGACTTGTAATCACACCTCATACACAAACAGTTGTATACATTAGAACAAAACGACAAACAATAAAAAGGAAAATTATAAACAAACAAAGACAAATCACACGAAAAAGTTTTTCGAAAAATAGAAACGCATTTTCTGAATCAGAAGCCAACAGTTTAGACGAACTATACAAACTAAAAGAATCAATAGATAAAAATTGTCCCATCCATGATCAATTAAATTTTTCCGACTCAGAAACAACTTCAAATTCATCAAAAAAAGGGAAAAAAAGAACAAAAAAGCAATACAAACACAAACCAGTACACTTGTATAATTGGAATCAACCATTTAGACAAATCGATAGTTTTATATTAACAGTCATAAAACGAAAAATGAGCCACACTCAAAGTGACGACAGTCCAGATGACCAAGCAGTTTTTCCTTTTCTTATAGATTCACTCGATGATAGAGGACAACACGATTTTTGCAAGAACTTACTCGTAAATTTGTTTGAACCAGGAATCAGCCCATGTATAGCAGAATTCCCAGATGTAAAAATCAAAAGACAAATTATTGAACATTATTTAAAAGACATATGTAATCTAACACAGCAATACGGAATCTACACCATAGAATTTAGCACATCAAATACAACCCACCGTAAATATGTAATTCAAACAGACGATTTTGAATTAGAATTTTCAAAAGTATTCATAGAATATATCAAAAACATACAATATCATAATTCACAAAGAGCAAACTCCATATTCACCAACGAAGTTTTTGCAATAATATATAGTTATATATCTATATTAGAAAAAACAAAAGTTCAAAGTATATCACCAACTGAAACATCCAAACATACAAAAGTACGAAATGAAATCACAATATTTTCAACATTTCTACATGTAATTCGTGAAAATTTCAATAAAGAAGACGTTTCACAAAACACTAAACATGATTTACAAAAAATTTTAGCATGGTTTATAATAGATTATTTCACCCACAATTTAGATTTAATTTCACAAGCAAGAAAAAATTTTCGACCTCAAAATACCAATGATGACACTGCCCTTTCAGATCAATCAGATTACGTTTGGGACCCTGAATGGTCTCATTATGCATTTCTAAATATCCCACAAGGTATCTCAAGTCAAGCAATAAGTACAATATCTTATCATAAAGACTATGTAAAAGTAGTACCATTAACCATTGATGCAACACCATTAAATTATAATACATTTTTACCTGATACACGAAATAACAGTTTAAATTCGACGGTCATCAATAATGAAAGTCTCAATGGAACCAGAAATCTTACACAACAAGACATTCAAACACCATCACACTTCATCAACGAGGAAATCGTCCAAACAACAACAACAACTACACAACAAAGCGTTTCACCAATACACCCCAATCTGACAACACCAAGAAATACAAATACATCACTAACACAGGTAACCTTACAATCAACCGTTAAACCTTCGGTTGCTCCAAAATATTCACATATGGACTATCAGACGTATAGACCAATGACAATGCCGTCAAAACACGAAAACCGTTCACAAGAAATACTTTTGCAGAACACAATTATAATTATGCTCACAAACCAAGAACAAACCAACCTCCCCGAAAAAATACACAAAATTTAAACCATGTATGTTCCCATTATTTGAATCTCCCAAAAACATCGACCAATTCAGTAAATTTTCCAGAAAATCCACAACCTACACAGGATTATAGTGAAAATTACCCATTCTTTCAACAAAATAAAAATAAAGCACATACCCTATGTAATACAAACTTTTTATCATCTGAAGAAGATGATTATCACCAACCAGATAATTTTGCACCATACACTAAAGAATATCGCACACCAAGACCGCGACAAACTCAACCATCTCAAAATATGAAAATTTACCCACAAAACCCAACAAATATACAAAACCCACAACAAATGCATATACAAAATCCATTTAATGCACAATCTTTCCAACCAATTTAACCACAAAACCCAATGTTAATGCATTTTTATCAACCAACTCAAATGCAAAATGAAATACTACTTCCATATTACGTTCAACAACACGAAATAACGAAAAATCAACTTTCAAATTTTTCACAAATGCCAAATGCCGCAGAGTCACTACAAATGACAATGAATCCATACCTCATGGGTGGATCATCAATAACATCCAATAAACCACTGATGGTATTCACAGGAACAGACCCTGAATATTCTGTAGAATATTATCTCAATGCGGAAACAGCAAACTTAATTTTAAATATAGGACCTGAACCAATTAATACGCCACTACATCAAAATTGGATACATAGACGCACAGCGTTAATACAAACAACATTAGATGGCGCAGCTCAAAAATGGTTTTCAGTATTACCCATAGAAATAAAATCCGACTGGAAAAGATTCACACAAGAATTTTCAAAAATGTTTGATTCTGAAAGAAACAAACAACACCAAAAAATTTTATTTAACGAAATACGTAGACTACCAAACGAAACAACTAAACAATTAGCAGTACGTATCGAAACACTAGTTCGAAAAGCATATTTACTTAATACACATGACTATAAAAACACAAAAATGACAGAAATTTTAATGATGACCTTAACACCTAAATTAAGGAAAATAGCTATAAAAAAGAGAGCATCTCATCCTTCCTCAGTTCGAAAACCAGACTTGGATTTTCGAAAATTAGTAGATAGACTAGAACAAGCCGAAATCACAATGAAACTTGAAGAAACAGAAAATCTAAAACTACAATATGTTAATCGGATTGAAACAAATACTACACATATAAATAACGTACAAGAACCAGATACAGAACTGATTGAAAAAATCACTGAAATACTAAACATCCATGAATGAAACCCAAATTTTAAAGGTAAACCATCTTTCAAAAAATGGTGTAATTATTGCCGACGATAGGGACACAGTATTTCCGAATGTAGACAAAAACAACAAGACAGTCAGAATAAACCTCAAAAGCACAAAGAACCAAATAAATCGTTCTATCAAAACATGGAAAAAGACCAAAATCTACCAAACAAAAATATATATAGTAATAACAGTTCAGGAAAACCACTTCCAAGCAACTCAAATTACACAAGAAACCAATCATCATATAACTCAAGTTATAGAGGTAGATCACCCGAACGAGGAAATACACGAAATTCCTCACAAAACAGATATAATCGATCGAATAGCCAAAATAACCAAAACAACTATTCACGATCAAATTCCAATACAACACAATTTGTTTCTGGATCCAGTTCCCAATCAAACCCAAGGAATAGACACTATTCCAATAATCAATCACCAAATTCATCGTACAACAGAAATAGAAACTATTCACATAATAGAAATAGAAATTATTCAAACAATCGAAATCTGAATTATCCAAATAATAGATCAAGGAATAATTCATATAATAGATCAAATTATCACAGATCAAATGATAATTACCAAAATAGATCACGAAATAATTCACAAAATCGAAACTCAAGTTACAATAATCGATACAGAAATTATTCCCAGTCACCACATAGGAATAATAACCGTTATCCTGACTCAAGACATCGATACAGAAGTAGCACACCAAAACATCAAAGACACAATAATCAAGTGCAAACAAATGAAGAAACAACTTCAGACCCTCCAGGTATTGATGACACAGGAAATCACGAAATACAACTAAATCATATACATTGTGAATCATCAGATACAGAAAGTGATACAGAAAACACCATCTCAGTAAATACGATAACAGTCAAAAACGACTATGAGCCTATCATATATGAACAACCTTTCACTTCACATATATATGAAAATCATTTGGAACTCCTCCACAATTACTATATTGGACACATTGATAATACACAAATTACACAAGAAGTAAACGAAATTAACACGGTAATTAAACCCGATAAAAAAGACGAAACACAATGCTCAAACACAAATAATATTTATCAAAATATACAAAAAGAACAACCGAGGAAAAAAAATTTGGACGAATCCATTTCTCTTAAAAAGCCCAAAAAATAAAGAATTTCAACCACCAGATCTTGAAATCAATCTTTTAATTGACTCAGGAGCAGAATCAAATATAATTAATATTCCCACATGGAATGAACTCAAAACATTACATCCAAATTTAACACCTCTTGAAACCTCTAGTAAATTAGCAACAGCACAAGGATCAACATTAGTAAATTATGGAAAAATCCAATTATTTCTTCTCCCCACGAGAACAATGGAACAAAACAAAATTTTAAACGAACCATTTAAACAAATATTTCATATTACGGATATTAAGCACAATATCATTGGCATACCATTTATCTCTAAAAATATACCAACAATCAACATCTTAAATAGTAAGATACAAATAAAAGACAAATACACAAAAACAAAAAACATAGCCCTAACATTCTTCCAAAGATTAAACAAACAACCACCATTTTTCTCAAAGTTTTACCCCATTTACAATCAACAACGGAAACACCTGAAACCACTATCAGGAAATATATATAATGTTTCAATAAAACAAGTCCACCAGTATAACAAAAGTTAAAATAAACAACAACTTTTCATATCAGACTTTGAATTTAAACCAATTCACAAATTTTTCAAAATTACGATCTCATCCATAAAATATTCAAAAAACACGAATTCCGACATCATTTCATTACACGTGTATAACAATACACCATATCAAGTAACATTACCCTTAGGACTTTTAGGATATTGTGAAACCAATGCTACAATATCACCTATAAATGAAGTAGCCTACCGCGTTAATAATACACTCAAACTGTTAGACATTTACCAATCAACAATTCTTGACGATGAATTATCCATAAATAGTATAAAAAGTAATGAAAAAAGAAGCACAGATTACTTCACAAAAACACCATATTATAAACCAACATTCAATATAACAAATTACACAAAAGAGCAACAAACACTTTTAACAATGTTTTATTTTGAACATTCACAAATTACACAAATTGAATTTGATAAGATAGCAAAACAACTGTTAAAATATTCATCAGTTTATGCAACATCAAAATTTAACGTTGGAAAAATTAGTTCATCACAACACCTTCCGTTAAAACCTGACGCAGTTTTCAAAAAACAAAGAGCAAGTAAAGTACCGATACACTTACATGACAAGGTAAATAGATTACTTGACATTTTAGAACAATACGAAATTATCTCAACAGTAAATAAAGAAGAACAACCAAGAGGAAACACCTTCATTAACCCTGTTATCATCCTAGCAAAAGGTGAATCACTGAAAATATTTTTAGACGCTTAATATTTCAATTCACTAATTGACGAATCAAAATGCAATTGGCCTATTGAACCAATACAAGTTATCTTAACAAAAATAAACGGTAAATATTTCACAACCGCCGATATGAATAGTGCTTATAATCAAATGCCACTAGATGAAAAATCTCAACGTTTAACACAATTTGTTATTGGAAATCAACAATATGATTTTAATCGCTTATTCTATGGAATATCCATAGGACCAGCAGCTTTTTCAGCTTTTATGAGTAAAATTTTAGACCACTAATATTCAAGAAAGATGCAATCACATATTTAGATGATGTTTTTATGCAATCACAAACCAAAGACGAAATGTTTACAGTTATAGAACAATACCATAAGATACTTCAGAACAAAAATCTGAAAGCAGCCGCCGATAAATCACACTTCTTTCTAACACGCACTAAAGTTTTAGGACATAATACTGAATAAAACACTATCACTCCATTAAAATCACGCATTGATGCTATACAAAAACTTCAGCCACCAACAAATAAAAAGAAAATACAAGAATTCCTTGGAATGTTAAATTTCTTAAGTAAATATGTTTACAAAATGCAATTTTACTTAAGACTCTTCTATAATATCCTCAGACAACAAAATAATTTTGAATGGACCACTGAATATCAAACACGATTTGATGAAATTAAAAAACTTTTAACTGAACAAGTTTCAAACACAATTCCAGATCCAAATCAACTATTCTATGCAATGTGCGATGCTTCAAATTTTGGCATCGGCGCAGCATTGATACAATCACATAGTGGAACAAATAAAATGAACCTTATATCAGCAACTTCACGATTATTCACTCAGGCAGAGCTACGACTCTCAACTCTAATGAGAGAATGCACAGCTATAATTTATACACTTACAGAATATGAATTTCTGATACTTGGATCAAAACACCCAACAGTTTTATTCACAGATCATAAACCAATTATTTTTCTTTTTACATAAAAGTCAAATCCAAATCATAGAGTTTATAGATTTCAACTAATTCTAATGAAATTTCCAAACTTACATATAGTTTGGACAGCAGGGAAAAACCTTGCATTACCAGGATACATTAAGTAGAAATACGCCACTTGAACTACTTACACGAAAAACTACAGTTGAAATACCACAAAATATTAAATTTTATCTCGCAAAAGATGAAACATCACCCCGACTAGAATGCAAATATGCAGTAAAGACTGATATTGATCAATCACAGATAAATAACCTACAACATTTCCCACTATACTTAGATTGCCAGAATAATCACGACGAAGCTGACTTACTAGGCACATCAACTTTTAAACCAATTCCATACTCACAAATGATAAAAAATAACCCTCAACAAAAAAGAATAAAACAATACTCGCATAAAAAAGACCCTTTTTCATTAATCGAAAAAGAAAAAATTAACCGATAAAAGAAATTTATCAGGACCACAAACAAAGGATTTAAATACGCAATCAACCAAGTTTTTGACCTTCTTGACCCACTTGACACAATTCCTTTATCAAAACTTGAAATTGACAATATTTTTTTATTCCCCCAACAGACAAAATTACACTTGAACTTTTAAAACAATATCAAAATCTCGACCCAGTAATTAGACAATTAAAATCATGGCACAAATACAAAACTAAGCCCGTAAAAGCAGATACCACAATTTTAGGAACTAAAACAATCCTCCGATATTTCCGAAAATTTAATAACACAGCAATTGATGAAAATACAGATCTTTTAGAATATCAATTAAATGATTCTAAAGTTACCTGTCTTTTTTTTAAGTATGATATTAATAGCTTTTAAAATCTCACATACACAAAATACTAAAGGACACTCCGGATCAGAAAAAACATACTCAAACTTTACTAAAAATGTTTATTTCCCTAAGGCACCAATTTGGATAAAAGTATTATGCAATGATTGTATAATATGACAATTGAACAAACCTTATCCAAATAAAAAACAAATAGCACAAAAACAAGATTTTAAAGGAAAAAGTTTGTATTTTAACCACCGCATTTCATTCGATACAAAAGAACCAATTTCACCATCTTCTGAAGGAAACTCCTATATTATGGTCATTGTTGACGCAATCACGCATTATGTAGCACTCAACCCAGTACCACATTGTAATGCTTATTATGCTTACTTAACACTTTATGAACATTGGATAGCTAAATTCGGACTACCCGAAATCTTAGTTACAGACAACGGTACAAATTCATAAATAATGAAATCATCACACTATGCCAATTATACAACATCAAACATAAACCACGTACATCTCATGCACCTTGGACACACGGTTTAGTCGAAGGTATGAACCGTTCACTACAAGAATAGCTTAGATGTATCATAAATGGAAATACAAAATACACAGAATGGTCAGCAGATGTAAAATTATTTCCCTTAGCATACAATTCACAAATCACGACAACTTTAGGAATGTCAGCATACGAAATGGTTTTTAATCAAAAGCCACGTAAACCAATTATGTTTACAGCAAATTCCCATAAAAACGCACAAGGTTATTGCCAACCAAATAAAGACTCAATTTGTTATAACCTACCTTTACACACACATGATGAAGATCATTTTCATCACCCACAAATTCTAAAATTAGCCTCCGGCACACACACCGAATGGATTTTAAATAGAGATAAAAAACACAATGAAATTTACCAAAAAGTAACAAAGAAATGTTACAAATGCAAAATATTAACGACCAAATTAATTCACGCTTTACACCAGCCACAGATTTAAAAATTGGAACATTTGTTTTAAAACCTAACTTTATTACACAAAAAGGAATATCTAAATAATTACAACCTTTTTCGAAAAGGACCATATCAAATCATTGCCAAACCCACTGAAGTAACGTACAAACTCACAGATTCAACCAAAAAAAAATTGTTCAACATCGTAACAATCTATTGCCCTACTACCCAAAAGAATACGCGCTACGCGAATTAACTCAATTATATTCTTTCACAGGTTTGAAAGTTATTCAAAATCATACAGAAAAACAAATAGATGAACAACACAACGTTCATCATAAAGATCAAATTCAAAAACAAACCATATCTCAAAACAATACAAAAACGCCAGACCCAAAAATACATCAAAATGAAAGAAAAAGTAGGAAAATGATAGAAAAAATTCTACCACAAGAACAAGTAGAAAAATTAAAACATAGAGAATCATCACGACTTAGAAATCAACCACGTAAAAATTATAAAACATTCATCCCACAATCTAAAATATTAAAGAAAGTTGAATTTCAAAAACAGCTTTAATTTTAAAATAAATAATCTTTGCACCTCTGGATCAATTTGAACTTTCATTTTTCAAAATAACATGCTGAAAAACACACAAAAATTCTAGTTCAGATTCAGCCAATAGGATTCACTTAAATCCGTCACCTTCAATATCTCTAACACCAACCTATTAGCCGAAAGATATTAAACTCCAGGCATATCAATAACTATAACTTTACAACCTCCAGGTCAAAAATAAGCAACTCGCTAAAATTTGACAACTAAAATAAACACCACCATAATATTACAACCCTCCCCTATCTAATAATGCAAAGATCAACAAGATTTTCCCAACTCAGACCTCAAAAACCCTCCAACCAAAAATAACAAATTAGCCTAAAGTAAAAAAGGACCATAATCATTTAGCCTAAAGTACAAACATTTCAAAAATACCCCAGATTACCCGACAAATAAAAATAAAGTAAAGAAGACCTCCCGAACACCATAAAATTAGCCCCCAACAATTTTTCACAAAACTCAACCCACTTGTCAAAAAATCAATAAATAACCCGACCACACTTGAATCTCGCCTCAAACAACAAAAAATATTCGACAAAGAAATCATTTCTTAAATGCTCTTCTCTCGATCAGTCAATATCTTTAAAATACAATTTTAACTCTTTTCGTAAACTTTTTCATACTATTCAAACTTTTATTCATATTTCTATTTAACACTTTCGAAGCTTTTATAATCATTTTAATAATTTTTTAAATTTTCCACTCCCTATTTGAAATATATCTCCAACTTTCCCCAATCATTGATCATATTCACAGGTACGATAATCCAAAGTCTATTTAAATGATACGAACAATTTTTAGTAGAACAGATAATTTCTTACTATTTGTAATTTTCATCATTTTTTTATCATCCCTCATACTGACAATGTGCAAATGTGTAAAAAAGGCAATAGTCACATTCGCCTTAGCAACAATCCTTTTAATTCTTGTCATTGAAGAACACTACAATAAACATAAATCTTCCCAGTAGAAAAATTCAATCGAACACTTTCAAAAACTGCTAACCAACAATCACAAAATCAGTCTTCACCGAAATCATCCCAAGAAAATCCAGCAATACCCACAACTACCCAAAACCCCCAAACATCCACACGAATTTCTTTCCAAGATAATCCATACACTTTTGAAGAACGACACGCTCGCTTATCCGAACCATTAGAACCAATTCAGCGACAGGCACCCCTAAGTGAACCAACATATAACTTGTACCCCACATTACCACAAGAATTAAGCAGAATAAGAAACATTAGTCGAAACCAAAATAGAATCGAAATAAATAGACAAATTATACATCCACGACGAAACAGAAGTTTTCAAACCCCCAGAGTTCATTTTGATATACCCCATTCACCAACACCAACTACTTCAGAAAACCCAAATAGTACATTACCAGAAACTCCCCCACTCCTTTCACAACGTAGCACCTCAAGTATAACCTCAGATTACTTAGGTTCAACACCAACATCTGAGCAAATATGTGAAAATCCCTTTAACCCCCCAATCCCAACGCACGATTACCATTTTGGACAACACACTCAGATACACAAGGTGAACCAAACTTAGTAAACGACCCAATAGAAATCTCTACGGATACAACACTATCATCACTACCAGAAACATTATCACTACCATCAACACCATCATTAAGTCAAATCTCACCGACGCTATTCCCTTTAAATTTTCCAAATAACCTCGACGCTAGATATCGAGAACAATCATCAACAAATATTCCTTTACGATTAGATTGGAACACATTCGTAGCACCTCCCCCATTATTTGGACAACATCAAGAAAGTATCCGACTCCACAATTGGGCACTCAATAGACTACAATATAGACAAGATATTCACGAAGATATTCGTGACCACAATATTAAAATACTTCAACAAAATAGTCTCCAATTAAAATTCGAAATCACGATCAAACTTAATAGTATTGTTCAACATCCCTACGCATTAAATCCACCAAATATAACAGCTCAATCGCTACCACCACCGTTTATAACAACTGAAGTAATATATAAATACGACAGATATACCAAAAACACAATTGGTTACATCACATTTTATAACCCATACTCATGATTATCATACACATGTATATTCTAAAAATATTAACGTTTCAACACATCTTTTTTCTAATATTTTCCGACCAAAACACAAATCTTTCTCCTCGCACAGGACCCCAAGATTTATTAGTAACACACTACGATTGTGAAGAGAACGAACAAAAAACACTACAAAAATAGGCAATAAATCAAGTATCACAATGCGAAACAGAACCACAAGCTATCGAAACTACAAATGTAATAGCAACATTATATTCAAAAGCCCGAGCAACAACAGTCATAGGATATAAATTTACAGCAACATTTTCCGAAAAGAAAGTACATTGTTCACAAGTTTCAAACGGAAATAAAAACCGACTTGACCACGAATCGTTTTACCAAAGTAACATAGAACGACGTTTGCATCTAAAACCCGATGATTGTAAAAACGAAATACTCAGACTAAACCTAACAAGAAATAAAAACACAGACAGAAACTTAGTAAATTTTCAAGTCTTTGCCGATTCTGTACATCAAGCAGAACTTGAACGATATCAAGGACATATAAGATTAGACGAAAAATATCCATACAACGGTGCACATGGCAGATTAACTTATGACTTACACGATAAACATTGGATACCACACATTGGAATAAATGACCCCTCAAACTGCAAAGCAGACACAAAAAATAAAGGATATCAACAAATAATGTTTTTCGATTGGAAAATACAACTCGAAAAAATACAACTCACACGAGATTTATCTGATAACACAATGATCTATCAAGGAGTTAGATTACCTAGCAAAAATGATCAAGGTTATTGTGACCCTACAACAAGGACCCAAGCAACAATTGTTTGGTTTCCCGAAGATACATGCACAACATTTCAAGTAGCAAAAATAGACGCTCGAATGATAAAATTTCATGAAAAATATTTTATAGAATCAATCCCATACGAACAAGTAAGCCCATCACGAAAACAAAGTAATGATTTTAGAAATATTCTTGATATAGAAAATAAATTAACACGTTTTCAAATCTATCAAGAAACAGAATTTGCATGTAAATACAGAAATCCACTTTATAAAACACAATACTCTGAAATACTTGTCGAATACGAAAAAGGTTTCGACATGACCACTGGAAAAATAAAATTTGACCCTTGTGCCAAAAGTCACCCTAGAAACGAAGGAACAACATACATACCAGTTAACTTTCAAAAAAGCACAGGTCAACCTGGTGGAAAACTAAAACCACATGACAGTAAAAGCACACGTTTACAAGAATTATCACTAATGAATAGCACCTATTTTGGTAATATTCATTATGATATCCACCTAGATATGAAGTTAGACTACACAATAAGTCGAATTTTTCAAGAAATGTCACTCTCCGAATTAGAAACACTTCATCAACTATGCGAATTAGAAAGAACACAAGATCTACAATCACTCCGATTAGCAGTACTCAAAATACCCTACGCAGGATACTTATTATGAGGAAACAGATCAAATTTTCTAGACTACGAAGGAAATATTTTATGGTTTTATACTTGCACCAAAAAAGTATCACCATTATATGTTTTCGAAGATAAACGTTGTTATAAAAGAATCCCTATCTTCTATAAAAATAAAGTACATTTTGTAGACACACTTTCAAGACGAACATATTTTTGGGATACCGCAGTCCCATGTGGATCAGAAAAGAGCCACAATGTAGTACAATTAAATCCCGATGAAGATAAATACTACCTCCTTACACCATACTCTACATTAATGCAATCACTCAAAAATTTTTCACCCGAAAGCATCAGAGCCATTGCTCGTAACCCAAATATTGATTTACAATCAATTGGAATATATTCTAAATCAGACATCCAGCATCAAATTAGAACACAGCAATTTCAGGAACTATTAACACAAATGGACACAATACAAAGACAATCAATTGACCAGAACTTGAGAAAACTTGCCGAAACCGCAGGATTTGCAGACATTTATATACAAGACTGCAGCGGATATTTTAAAGATATCAAAAGACTACATATATTTAAACGGTAAAAAATACAGACCACAAGATATTTCAGATATAAATATTTTCAGTTTTGTGACCCTAAAAAACGAAATTCTAGCTTTTCTAGGATGGCCCTATTACATCTTAGAAAAATTAACTATCTTATACGCAATGTTTAACTTTATAGGATTTCTTTTCTCACTGTTAAAAGGAATCTATAACACATGCGCTATACACACACAAGTAAACAGACAAGCAAGTGTAATACGTATACTATTTGCAGGATTTTTTGGAATTTTTTCATCTTCAAAAAACAAAATACTTTTAGATGCACAAATAAAAGAATATAATACAAAAACATCCACGAGACCAAACACATACAATGAAGAACATAATAATGTAGATACAGCACCTACAGCACCACAGATACCAACCCTACCACAAAACCATCCATTATCATTAGTTCCCCGTAATTTTCGAAACTTAGCAATTACACTTAATCCAAATTTTGGACCAAATACAACACAGAGTCCCATCCAACACATAATACCACATCATTCACAAAATGATAATACATACGAACAAATTAAAGAACAACCTCACACCACCACTTTTCAGTCTCAAAATTATCATTTTTTTTAGCCCACAATGAGCCGACAACTTGGATCCCTTCATCGCTCAAATTCCCACCCAGCCAACCTCCAAACTCCAATCCCAATAATACCTTTTTTTGCTTTCCCACCACCCAATTTTCCGATTATTAATATATCATCAAGCACGAATTCTGATACTAACTCAGATATTTCAGTTTTATACGCTATCTCAAAATTAAATGTCCCTAATGTAGAAACCCCTGACGAATTTGCAGACTCCGAACCATCCCCATCAAATGATAATCAGACCAACTCCTCAGTTTTTTCAAAACCCCCTTTTCAACCAATTCCATCAAATCATTCACTCCCATCCGTTTCCACTCCTTCCTATGCTTCCCAAGTAACCCCAATCTATTCTCCACTTCATTCCGACAGATCATATAATAATTCTCCAGATAACCCCCAAATTTCCCAGGAACTAGATAATTTTATTACCTTACAACAACAATTAAAACACCCTAACACCCTCACAATACATCAACTATCATCCACAATAGAATCCTAAAACCCACCTACTCCTACACTCTCCTCAGCTTACACAGCATCATTCACACAATCATCCACATCCACCGATACACCTAGTAGCACTCACCGAGCTTATCGCACTTTTAAACCAAAATTCCCAAATCACCCATTCCCGACCAAACCCGGAACAGCCTGCGAATATATTAATCAACCGCAACACACTAACACAAAAAATTTTCTTGCAATCACCTTACCCTCATTTCCACAATATACTTTAAACACACCTAACGACACTAACGACACACGTAGTTTTGTAGATGAACATGTTTTAATGCCCACACTTCACTGGACAGCATATTACCATTTTACTAATCCCCTTTGCCTGCCACTATCTAGTACTCATAACGATATAGAAAAGAATAAAGACATGTTATATAGACTCACCACAACACTAACACCTCGACAATTTACTTACGTAGGATACAAAAAATTACTAAAAACACTCACTGCACCCCGAGCTAACGAGTATGCAATAGAATACTACGATCATAATATCATCCGACCTAATCAAGACCAATTTTTAGATGAAGACCGCTTCGCTAACCCGCAACTAACAGAAAAAATTTTCATCAAAACATCATACGTATTCACACTTAATATTTTTGATAGAAAGTGTTATCACATCATTTCAGAATCACTAGCTATTATTCAAGCTTACGAAAGTTTCCACGACAAATTTCAGTTATTTTCACTAACCGTTCACTTTCTTTCGTCACATGAACGCGATTTGCACTGTTCCCACGATATTATGTTACGCACTAAACAAACCCACACATATACATACTATCGTTTTATACAAAATCATTTTGATTTGCACACCCCGTCAAGACAACCTCACCATCGTTTTCAGTTCCTTAACTCAAAGGAACCATTTTTCCTTAATTTTACATACTGTATCAAAGATACTAACCTCCACTGCATCCTCCGCAACTATGACCCAGTTACCCAAATGTATATATTTTGACCCATTACGAAGACCCTCAATGCAGATGAATCCAGACCCTTCCTTATCCCGCATGAATTCATCCAGCCTATTGAAATACCCATTTTAGAATTCATTCACAATATTAAATATAATCATAAAATATATAACCTCATTCAAAACACACCTTACGAGTTTGCAGTAGGCACCGAAGAACTAAAAACCATTAAAGCACTTCAGTTGCTTTGGCCACTGCTACAAACTAAAAACATCATACGCATACTTGCAAAATTACTAACAACATCAGATATGATACGCGACATCTTCCCCCACGGCTTTTTCCCAGAAGATTAGGGTAAGTATAAATTGAAATATTCTTAACTAATAAATTTCAATTAGTACTAACCATTTTTTATCAATGTTTGATTTATATTTCTAGTCTTCACACCACGATCACCTACAAAACAGAAAAGAAAAACAAAAATACAACTTGTTAAATTATCTAAAAATTCATTAAATTCTTGCACTAAATAATGTAGTAAAATTCATACCAAATGTAGTAATTTCATTTATAAATTATTTCCCCGCGAAGCAGTAAAAATAAATACGATGAAAATTTATAAATTTAAATTTCCCCAAAACGCAGTAAAATTCAAATTCTATGCAATAAATTGATAAAATGAGCAAGCAGTACTAACCTTTTCAATATTTTCATTCACTCGCACAAGAATTCTATCCACACTCGCACAGCTCGCCCACGAAGAATTGTTTAAATAATGATTTTAAGTGTCAAGTTTTCACACTCAACAACTCTAACAAACGATAACAAGTTTCCATTTTTCCTTTAACCCGGTTGGAAAGGAATTACATACTAAACCAAACTAACCAACGCAGCTTACTAAACACCACAAATCATAAAATAACAGCATGACTAAGAAAAGAAAACCAACGGTACCCAAACCGGATTAACCCACTTTAAAACTGGATAATTTATTCTTTTGAAGACTATTATAAAATCTAAGAAAGAAATCATAAAACACAAAAAAGTCGCAAGACAAACCCATACCAAAAACAATTTGATTTTTGAAAAAAGGACACAATTAAAGTAACATAAAAAAGACCAACAAAAACCCAACATAAAACGTTATCACAAAACAGGACCTCTCAAAGAAACAGCATGCAATCATACTCCCACTCCTGGCCTAACCCACCAGAGAGGACGTCCTGAGCATGCTCTATAGCCGGCTTAACCCACCGCGCTACATCCACGCTTTGTGACCACACTTCTATTTTTAATAAGAGGTACTCAAGGGTGAGTAACTCTTCAAAATAACCGAACTAAAACAAAACGCTTTTGTGAAAACAACTAACTAAATTCATGATTAAAAACTGAACTAACAAAATTTTATAAAATGTAAATTATACTTTGCAGTATATAGATCATACAAAACAACAAAGACAAACATCCAAAGACTAGATGATCCCATCACACTCGCACAAAGAATGGCTAAACACAACCGACATGCCGTCCACAATCACGACTCAAAGGATTTAGAGTACGACTTGACTTCGCAGAAAAGGACTTGATTGAACTAGACCGTTTTACCGAGAGCATTTACATCGCGGAGAAAGGAAAAGTTTACAGGAAAAATCATGTGTGTTTGAGCTTAATTTTTTTTTCGTAACCATTCAGCTAGTCAGGGCTCGCTAGGCACTCGAACTCCTTCAACCTATGTGGTTCCAAAAAGGACTGCTCCCCGAACTCAGCCGACTCAAAAAGACCACCGGCCCACTAACTCAGTCACATCGCATACACTAGTAGTGGTTCTTACGAGCAATTCTTGCAGTGAGGGCTCAGTAACTACGCTACCCCAGGCGGACACTTACTTCCACAAATCAACTCCAGTCTCTAAGAGGCCACAATTTTCCTCACAATCTCCTCCACTAACGTTCTCCAAAGAACCCGCGGTTGCTTATTGAGTGATTGTTTCAGGCCCAGATTTGACCTCTTCGACTTCTTTCAGCATGTCCTGGACCTTCTTCATCGGCTCATTACACTCAGTAAACGGTTATCTCTGACACAGTAATGACAAATGGGGGCCTAATAATTTCTACGCCTGCTTACGCTCCAACTCTGCAGCACACAAAATACGTGTTTTTTTTTTCAGGTTATTGAATCTTAACTGTTAATTTGACGTTTGAAGCTGGGTTAAATCTAAAATTTAATTGTATTTAATTTTCTTTTTTGGGTTTGTCAATGAAGTTTTTCCTTTGTAACTTTTTGATAAACTATAATTTCTTTTGTATATCTGATCTCTATAATTGCTTGGGCGTATCTTTAAAATGTTTGGGTGACGAAATTGATCGCCATCATAAGTATGTTCAATTACACCGTAATAACAGATTCTCGTGTCGGGTTAAGTTTTTCTTTTACGTTTGTTGAATTTTTGTGAATATTTTGTGAAACTTTTCTAGGAAGAAAATAATTTGTTATTGTTGCTTAATGGGTTTTATGCACAGCAAAATTTTGTTTTGGTATTTTGATCATTCATTCTGTTTTGTTTCATTAGCAATAATCAGAATTAGTAGATACTCTTGTAAGTATTCGTACCTTCAACCACCCAACTAAATCATAGGAGGTAATATTTGGTGTCAAACTACCTTAGGTTTGTTTGTTTCCTTTTTTCTGTATGTAATTTTGAGTCTCTTGATTGTATTTGTTGGAGTGCTCCAAGTATCAAACTTAGGTGTGAACACACTTTGTTCCGTTGAGAAAATGTAATTCTTAAATATCATATCTTTTATTTATTGTTGTGTTTGCAAGCCCTGGAAAAACGAAGAGTATTTTGTTCTTGTCTATGGTTGTTGTATATGCTTTAGTTGGCTCGTTTTTTGTAATCACGCCACAATATATGGAATAAGTATGGGTACCTTACTTGATTGCTTGTCTTCAAAAATTGCGTCTGATTTGAAAATTAGATGTGTGTGGATTTTGATATTTTTGCATCAATTTTTGACAAATTGATTTTGAAAAGCTGGAAACTTTTTTTTAGTGTTGAGTAACAACTTTTTTTTGTTAGAGAAATGTTCAATTTAGAATTTTGTTTGAAGTTTGGAATGGTATTTTGTCAAATAATCCATTTTTTTGCTATTCATCTTAGCTGATATTGTTGTTTTTCTTTCTTAATTGTCGGACGTTGTTATAAATTACTTTTTGAAGGGCAGTTTTTGGTAAAGTTGCGTAATGTTGTTTTGCGCTTCGATACTGGGGAGGATCTGCGGTTCAATTGTATATGCTTTTTAAGGAAGAAATTTCTTTGTAGCTTTGTGATAAAGATGTTGGTTTGTATATCTAGTCTTAATAGTTGTCTGAGCATTTTTAGAAATGTTTGGATGCTGAAACTTATCGCCATCAAGTGTATTTTCAGCTATACCAAATCGAAAGAATCTCCTGTTAGTTAACTTCAATTTTTTTTATTCTTCAACTAATTTTTGTAGTTTTTGATTTGAAAATAATTTTAGGATACCACGTTTATTGTTGTGGTGATTAGTGAATTTTATGCACAGTTGTCCTTTTTTGACCAATAGTGGTATTTTGTTTTGTTACCATTAATCGGAATCAGCAGAAATTCTGGTAAAAATCTATTCATGTTTTCGACTAATCCATTAGTTTACCGTTAGCTCACTTTTTTCTGAATGTCTCTTCCAATCTATTGATTCGATGTATTCGTTTGATTGCTGCAAGTATCGGTATCAAACTTAGGGGAACCATTCGTTGTTTATTCTGAAATATTGTTTTCTAAATATCAGTCTTTTTTTGCTGTATAGGTAAGTTTCCATAAATAAACGAAGAGGTATTTTTTGCCTTGGAGTAGTGTAAATGCTTTAATTAGCTCGGTTTTGTATTTAACAACCACATATTTTTCTGTGTATTGCAGAGCCTAGATTTTAAAGTTCTGGTTAATGAATAAATGCATGGCCAGTAGAAAATTTGATCTGGGGACTGGAACATTGATTGATTGATTTTTATTCTGATATTAGTTACGTCATTAATTCAAGTTTTTTTTTGTGGCGTGATGTCTTTTCGAAACTGTTTTTTTTTTTAGTTTTTTATCTTAAACGTTCTCAATTTTTGGGATTCTCTGCGAGTTTATGGGTTTTTCATCCAAAAGTATTATCAATGCAACTTTTTTTTGCTTTAAAAAGTGCGTTAAATTTGAGCTTGCTTTTATATTTTCTTGTCTAATTTCCAGGTAAAATTTAAAATTTTCATTCAGCCTTTCGTTTCTCGTTTCTGCTTGCGCAAGAATATTGTCGATATAAGCTGTCACATTTTGCTTATGATTAGGGAAAAAATATTTGTTCTCGAGAACGCTGAAATAATGCTGATCACATCGAACCTGTAATATTTGTTTCCTATTACGATTTGTGTTAACCTATTGTGTTTTCCCTAGAACCTTTTGTTGTAAGAACTACTCACACCTGCGGTTGTGTAGTAGCTTCCCATAAATTTAATTAATAGTTTTGATTTGCATTTCATTTCGATAAGTAGCGGGTATCCAAACAAATCTATATTGATTCTTCTGTTGATAGGATAACAACTTTTTAAAAAATTTATTTGATTCATTTTACTTGATTGATTGTCTTTGATAATTGCGTCTGATTTGATTGTTAGACTTAAGTGGATTTTGATTTTTTTGATTTTTTTTCTGATTTAATTTGAAAAACTGGGCTTTTTTGGGTAGTATTGCGTAAAATTTTCATCAGCTTTGATAGTGGGGTGAATCTACAAACGCAATTAAAAGTGCTTTATCATTGAAGTAATTAATAGTTGTAACTTTTTTGATCCATGTTGGTTTGTATCTCTAGTTTAATAATTGTCCTAACTTCTAACTTCAGAGTATTTGGGCGATGAACTGGAACGTCATTAAGTGTATGAGCACTTGAAACAAATTAATAGATTCTGTGGTTGGTTAATTACTAAGGAAAAAGTCAGAGTTTGATAAAAAAAATAGTTTTTGCAGGGAATTTTTGGGTACAATAGCGTAATTTTGTTTTTGCTTCTGTGCTGGTGTAAATCTAAAGTTTATAATTTATGTGTTTTGTCAATTATTTATTTTCTTAGTAATTTTCTGATAAACTCCATGTTGGTGTGTATCTTTAGTGTAAATGAGCCTATCTTTACTAAGCCTATCTTTACTATTTTTTGGGCGAAGAAATTGAAAGTCATCATTCATATGTACAGTTATTGCAATTGAATCGATTTTCTTGTTCATATGAAAAAAGTTCTAAGGGGTCTGCTTTATTGCATAGTGACGTTTTGAATTTAGTTTTTGATTATTGATTTCTTTCCTAAATCTATAAATAGGGTGTCAGGTATTCCGATTTTGATTTTTGGATTTTATATAATTGGAATTTTGCTTAGAAATCATCCAATTGTGGTACACGGCTTAGCTTTAGGAGATGTGTATACGGTTCTTCAATTGACGTTAGGTATTCTTTTTCTATGATTTCGACATATGTCCTTATTTTAAATTACTTTGTTTATAATTAGAGATTTTTCAGATTGGTTGAAATTTCTATTAAACGTTGAAAAATAACTTTGGTCTGATTGAACATGTTTTGTTTCTTTCAAATTACGTTTCATGTTAATTTTTGGAAATATGCTTTTAGGGACTTTGGTTGTATGCAATACTCATATCAACGGTTCGGTAGAAGTTTCTTTTAACTTTGATAATTTTTTTGATGTGATAAAATTTAATAGCAGTCATCTAAGGCGTCTTTAAAAGTTTTAATATTGCTAGTTTTACTTTTGCTAGGATACTTTTGCTTTCAAGTTAACTAGATAACTTGTTCTAGTAGGTCAAGTCACCTTTTTATTTTGTCAGAAATGTGCATGGCTACTCCAAACATAGCGTCTGATTTGACAGGTAGTTATAAATGTGTTTTGATTCTTTTTTGATTTAATTTCGATTTGGCATGAAGTTTTATTTATTGTAAACGAAAGTTTGCTAATTGTTCAACATCATGGTTTTGAATTTTTGTTTTGCTGAGTGTTAAATAATTAATGATTGTTAAGTTTCAATTACTCTAAACGTTCTTTTGGGCGTTTGTTCTGAAAACTTTTTTGCTTTCACAATATCCTGTTCATCCGATTGGTAAGGTCAATGTTTGCGGGAAATTGCAAAAGTTTCTGTATGTGTAATTGGAAATTTTAAAATTTTTCTGTTGAGAGATTTGAAAGTTTTCTGTTATTACTAATGAAATGATAGATTCTAGTGTAATAATGTAGTTTTCTGATCAATCGCCTCACAGTTATTTGCAATTTTTTTTGCAGTTTTTGTGCAATTTATTTGTGAAGACATCTGTATTTTGTTGAAATTTTGTTTTTTGGAAAATCTAGGGTTCGTATATATTTGCAATTAAATAGCATACGTAAGATGATTCATGAATTTTTTTTATTGAAATGTTTTGTTTAGAACAATTGATTTAAAGTTTTTTTGGTTTTTACTGTTTTTGTTGAAAAACCTGTTTTTTCCAAATGCTTAAATTTTTTTCGTTTTTGTTCCTTTTAAAAAAATTTAATTTTCAATTTTTTTTATATCTACATCTCTATGCTTTTTCTGTTATTTTCAAAATGTTTTCCAATTCGTTTGATGTTTGTTATAATTTCGACAGTTTTTCCAATGTGATGTTGTGATGAGATTTTATGCTTGTGTTCGTGGAAATTTCCCTTTGTGTTTTTTAATGCATTGCTTTTTTGATTCATTGTAACCGAAATTGATTAGTGAATACTCGCCTTTGGCTTTTTCGGGGTTTTGTAACAGTAGTGTTATCTTATTAACTATAAGACTTCTTTTAGTTTTGCTAGTTTCGCCAGAGTCAATGTCTGAATCATTAAATTCAATTTTGTTTGAGCTTCTAATAGCTCATCAAAATTGTCTTTCCCTGGGCTGTCTGAGAAATTTTTCAAATTTCGAGCTTGAGTTGTCTATTGTGGTATTTTTTTCAGTTGTATACATTTGGTAATGATTATCAAAATTACCTCTTTGGGTAATTTTTTTTCCTCATTCCTTTGGGGCGGTTTTGAATTTTAATAGTTTTTCTTTTCATAGCTTTGAGTTTTACTGTTTTCTGGTTATTTAACTGTAGTTTGTTATTTTTGTTTGATCTGTATTTTATAAGAGTTTGATTAGTAGTAACATTTTGTGGGAACTATTGTGTGATTAGTAGTAACATATTCGATGGTTTCTAGAGGATGGTAGGTTTCCACTAGCAATTGAAGGTCTAAATTTGTTTTATTTTTATTTCTTTTAGTTGGTTTTGTTTTTTTTTGACAAAAACTTGAAGAATTGTAATTATCAGAATTGGAATTGTAATTGTAAGCTTTCCTACTTCTGTTATTTTTATTACTGCTAATTGCCGATTGTTCTCTTTTGGCAGTCGTTTTTTTTTCATTATGTAAAATTTGTTGACGATTTTACTTCATTATCAATTGGACAGTTTTGAGAAATTTAAGTGTGCCTTTTCTAATTTTTTTCTATTGTTAAAACGATTTTTTTTGAGCTGCCTTATTGAGGTTGGTTTTTTTAAAACTGATTTTCGATGTACCCGAGTTCGTTGTTGTAGTGCATTTGCATGTTGGTGCCTTGTTTGATGTTTTTTGGACGTTTTTTCTCTCATTAGTTTTGAATTCAGTGTAAATCGCAAGAGATTGAGTTCATAGTTGCCTTTCTATGTTTCTTTCTACTAAGTACTTTTTGCTAATTTTTCTTTTACAGCAAGACTAAATAATTTGTCAAAATTTTTTCATAGTTTTGGAGATTTATTCATTTTAAAAACTGATTTCTGGTCTTTATACAGATGGTGCCTAGTTTGTTGGTTATGAGACGTGTTTCAATTTGGTATGGACAATGTATCTCTTACTTAAAACTGTAGTTTCTTTCGTTGTTTTACGATTTTTGATTATATTTTAATTATTTAGTCGCGGTTGTTTGTTTTTGACATGATTGGTCGTTATTGTCTAAGACAACGTGATTCTGTGGAAGGTTTTGCGGTTGTTTTTTCTTCAGTTTTTTGATTTTTTGGTAATGTTGTTATCTATAGTTTTGTATCTATAGATTTGTTTGTCCTCAATCTATTATTTTCAAAGTTTTTTCTGTTTTCTAACTTGGTGTGTTTTGATCATGATAATGTTGTTCAAAAGTGTGTGCTCTTGGTTCACTTTGTCAAAACAGAGAGGGCTGAAAAGCACCAATTGTTGCATTTGATAGTTAGCATATTTGCCTTTATGTGAAGTTCTGATTAGCTTCGTTTTGCGGTTGGTTTTTGATAGTAATTTCTACCTGTCTTGCTCGGATTAAGTGTAGGGGATAATGGTGAAATTTTACAAGTTGCGGTTTTGTGAGTTGGAGGCATTGTTGATAAATAAGAGTCCCCATGTGTAAATTTTGCTGCTTTGGAGCAATTATGAAGGTAACAATGGACTGTTGTTGCCCTTAATTATGGCTGGTCTTTTAGCAGTATAAATTTTAAACTAATGTTTTTACAAGAACTGGATACAAGTTATTGAGCTTAAGGTGTTTTTTTTTCAGTGAAAGAAATTGCTTATGAACATTTTTAGTGTTTTTGAATATTGTTACTGATACAACTGGTTTTGCATGGACCATTTTCAGGTAATTCTTTATTCCTAGCTCAATACATGTTCTTTTTTGACTCCAATTCGTTGAATAGTTAAATTTGCACAATTTTGCTGGAAATTCAATCTGACATAGTATGAAGTTTGTTGATTTTTGTATGTCTTTATTGTACATCTCTTGGAATACCTGTTTCTTTGACTAGTTCACAGGTTTTCTCTTGAAACTCGGTGAGTAATTGAATTTCGTTTGCTGCTGGTTTTTGTACCGATTATTTTGGTGTTGAAGTGTAAGATAAGTTTTTTCCATCTGAAAGCTCTGCGTGGCTCAGCACTTTTTGTGTATTTATTTAATTAAAACTGAACCCTGTTTGAGAGTGTTATAAAGCTGTTTGTATTTTTTTTATGTCTGATTACGTTCGTTTTAGTTTCTGTTGAAATTTCATCAGTTTAGTCAGTGTAATTTTTTTTGATCAAACGGACTTAGTTATTTAGTTTTGCTCGTATAACTACAATTTGTATCATAAAATTACCATAATTGTACTATGTAGTAAGCTTGCTATTCTTGTTTATTGATCTTTCTTTTTCAGGACTAGTTTTTCTTGAGTTGTTTCCGGGACTGAACGCGTTGTCTTGAAACTAAAATGTTCTCTTTTCCAAGCAACAATTGGACTTTTTCAAACAATGATAAGAAGTCGTTTGCGCTGATTTGAAAGTTGTTGCTACTTAACAACTAGTCTTAACAACTGCTGTTCTTTGAACTTTGACTTTTTCAATTATTGCAATTATAGTTCTTATGTCGCAAGATCTTACCGAAATTTTTTTGGATGGTTTTTTAACGGCTACCAAGTTGTTTTTGACGGATGATGTTTTTGAAATTTTTTTCCTGTTTAGATTAAATGACTATTTTGGTTTTTCTCAAAAAAATGTTTTTTTTTGTTTATTTTTTTTACATAATGGTTTTTTCTTTTTTGGAAAATTGGACTCAATTTGCTGGAAGATTCATACAAGAAAAATAGAGTTTTTACTGTTAAATGTTGACATTTTTAGTAATTTGATCTGATAATTTTTTCTGTTTCCTTTACTTTGTTATTTAAGAATCCTAATTTTTTAAACTTTAGAACTCCATTCAAAGTCCATTGTTTTCTGCTTTTTAAAAAAAATTATATTGTGATTTCTGCTTGCTCTATTTTTCCATCACTTTTTTAAAACATCCTGTCTTGTTTTTTGAAGAAGGATTTGATGCTCAAGTTTAATTGCTAATTTTTTTAAATGTTGGTTAGGGTCATACTCAAAAATTCTGTCAATTTTGGGTTTTCCTAATCATGAGTACTAAGCTATTTAAGCTTTTCCTAAAAGTTTTGTTTTTCGTACTGCTAGTTGCCAATTTTTCTTTTTTGCAGTCGTCTTATTTCATTATAAAAAATTTTCAATTTTTTTGCCTTATGAACCCTGGCACTTTTGAAAAACGTGTGTGAACATTTTCTAAGCTTTTTTTCTATTGTTAAATCAAAAGTTTTGTTTTTAATCTACGAGGTTGGTTTTGATTAAAAATTATTTTCGATGTAGCCGAGTTTGTTGTTTTGGTGTATTTGTATGTTCTAATACTCGATAAAAATCACAACAACCATAACTGGTAGTAGCTTTTCTGATGTTTCTTTTGACGTTTTTTTTCTCTCTTTAACTTTGATTTCATTGTAATTTGTAAGCAATGTAGTGTCGTTAGTTGGTTTTCTATGTTCCTTTTTGCCAATTACCTTTTTTCATTTTTCTAGTATGGCAAAACTAAATACCTTCGTAAAATTTTACCGTAATTTTGACATTTCTTTGTTGAATTTGAGAGCTGAATTGTGATTTTGAAAAATTTGCTTAATTGCAATTATGTGAAAATCTGCTAGACTTTGTTTTTGCTGTTGATTTTCAATTTGGTTGAATTTTTTATTTTATTTTGTACCTAACTTTTTTGGACTAAGTACAGGGGATAATTGTGAAAATTTATAAACAGCATTGTTGATAAATAAGCGTCTCCAGGTGTAAATGTTGCTTAATTCTGGAGAAATGTTCCAAATTTTAGCGTTTAAGTTAGTACTTTTACAATGAGTTTGAAAAGTTTTCATAAGATTAAAAGTGTTTTTTTTTTCTTCTGTGAAAGAAGTATATGTTAATGAACTTTTGTGATTCTGAGCAGTTGTTCCTGTTGCACCTGATTGTGCTTTGAAAGTTTTCGTAAAAATGTCAGTTTTTCATTTCGCTTGATGCATGTTCTTGATCGACTCCGAAAAATATTGATTCTGTACAATTTCATCGGAAACTTATTCTGACATAGTATGAAGTTTGTTTTGTTCCAAACTTGTCTATACTAAACCTTGCTGTTTTTTTCTATGTCTTTTCGTATATTTTGTAAAGCTTCTGGTTCTTCGACTAATAGACAGATAATCTCTAGAAACTGGGTGAGAAATTGAATTTTGTTTGCTATATCTTTTTGTAATGATCATTCTGGTATTGAAGGGTCAGATAGTTTTTATCCTCTGAAAGCTCTGCGTGATTCAGCATTGCGATATTTAGATAGTTAAAATTGAACCCCGTTTGACGGCGTTTTAATACCCTCTCTGTTTGATGTGATTTAGTCATTGTAATTTTTTGTTTTGTCAAACGGACTTGGTTTTTTAGTTTTGCTTGTGTAAATACCGTTTGTAAATTAAAATTGGCAAAATTTCACTATTGTGTGATCTGGCTATTCTAGTTATTTTTTATTGAGGACTTCGTTTTGCTATGGCTGTTGTTGGGATTGTTTTTGAAAAAAAGTGCTTGAAACTGTGATAATTCTCTTTTCCTATCAGCATTTGAATTTTTTGAAATATTTGAAATATCGTATCAATTTATCTTCAATTTTACTTGTTCTTGGTGCAAAAGGTATCATTGTTCCTGTGTAATTGGTTTGTTGTTTTTATATGTGGCCTTTTTAAATATGTTGGTGAAAAGCGAGTTTTATAATTTTGTTTGCGTATTTTTTTTCGTGGCTCTACAGTTGAATTTACTGTTTCTGAGTTTGAGCATGAAAAATTTCATCTATGCGTCTATATGACTCTTATGATTTCTCCCTCTGTATGTAGAATTTGTTTCTGTATGTCATCGTTTTTTGATGTTTTTCTTTTTTTAAGATTACTCGTTTGTTGGATCATTTGTGGAAGTTAGTTTTACTGCCGGTGGTGTTATTAATACACTATGGTTTTTCTTTTTAGTGAGAAGGTTTTTTTGATTTTTCTGACAACAGGTTTGATTAATAGAAATTTATAATTTTTTATTTATTTTATGTTTTTTGAACTATTAGTTCATAGTTATGGTAGTAGGTGGACCGGAAAAAAAACTTTTTGGATCATGACAGTGAATTAATTCTTTCGAACTGTTAGACTTCTCAATGGGTTTAGTTTCTAGTTGAAAACTATTCCTAATCCGTACTTGGGGTAGGTGATTTACGATTGTAGGCTTGAATAATAGTGCATATATCCGCAAAACTCAGGTTTATTAAGAACTCAAACTGGTTTTTAGACATTTTCAGGTAGTCTTTTTCCGTTTGATCCTCTTTTGGGATATATTCAAAGATTCAAAGATTCAAAGATAAATCCTGATGTTCATTTGTTATAGGTTATTTTGCATTGTTTTTGTTTATCCAAATCCTGTTAATGAACACTACGAGGCCCAACTGTGCATTTTGTGAATTGTAAAACGGATTCCGCAACAGGCAAAAATCAGATTTGTTGCGGAATTCGCATCATTGCTATTTTATTTGATCTTCTCTGCTAATTTTGGATTCCACGGACAAATAGCTAAAACACTTTATTGCTCAAAATTGCGCGAAAAACAGGCCACTTTGCGGAAACCGCAAAAAAGTCTGTAAAATCTGGAACCAGTTTGTGGAATCCATGAACAAATAATAACCTATGTGTTTAATAAACTTAAGCTGTCGCGGAATCCGCAAATTATAAGCGCAATCTGCAAATTATAAGCGGAATCTCCATAAATTTGCGGACTTCACTTACATTTGCGGAATCTGCTTACATTTGCAAAATTCGCTTACATTTGCGGAATCCAGGAACATACAGACACAAAAATGTGCGCCTATCCAGTGCACAACTTGGCCTCGTAATGATGAGGATGCAAAAACAAATAATTAGTAAATAGTTGAAAAATGAGTGAAACAAACTAAAAGTTTTCAAAAACGTAATTTTTCTCAAAACTTTTTTCAAAATTTTTCCCAAAATTTTGTCAAAAACTAGTTTTTCTGGAGAAATTTGGAAAGCTTTTTCTCTGAAAGTTTTCTATTGTCTAAACTAGTTTAAGTATCGAGTGCTTTTGCGGATTGTTGGTCTCGCCATATGAGTTGTTGCGAGTTATTTAACAGATTATTTCCAGATTCTGAACAAAGTCTTTTTGTCTGGTTATCTTATTTTCGGTCGGGTACTTTCTTGCATTTTTTTGTTTAGTATGGACCGCAGACTTACTCATGCTTTCTTCATCTTAAAAACTAAAGGAAGCGCTATTTTTTCTTGAATTTTTTCTGATTTTTTGTTGAATGATGCATAAGCAAACAATTAGTTTTTCAAAATAAACAACAAAAATGGATCATTATGACCATGAAATGACTAAAGATCATTTAAAACTCTCAAAGGTTGCTAAACAATTTTCAAGTTATTGATGCTTTGCATCTCCAATAGATTTTGAAGCAGTAATTGAAGCATAAACACGCTATCGAATCTGAAAACAAAAGCAACAAAAAAGAGCATTGCGACCATGATATCACAAAGATTTGTCACTGAAAAATTCTATTTTTGCTAGAAATTTTTAGAAACTTCTGTTGATTTTTAATTCCAAAACAATCTAAGGTCATACAATGAAAATTGAGGGCACCGTAGATTTTCAATGCACTCAGATACTGAAAAAAAGAAAAGAAACAAAGCCTTAGTACATGAACTAAACTCGCTAAAATTTTTCAAAATATATGTTTTGAGAAAAATTGATGTTCTTGTTATTATATAGAGAAAAAACATATTATAACAGCAATACAGTTGAAACAAAACAAAAGTTTTTTCTCGGATTTTTTGACCGTATAATCTATTGTTTTCGTCTTCGAACATAAAACACCAAATCATTGAGTATTGGAAGGTTGATTTTATTTTCGGACACAAAATTGACAGATAATTGATTAATACAGGTGAAACTTCGGTACGGGTAGCGCGGATTACGTTTGATGCTAGCATTTTAATTCAAACTATTTTTCATTTTGATAATTTTGTACGTGTTTTTGTTAGGTAGGCTTATATAGTAGGTGTGTTAGGTATAATAGATTTATTATAATTCAGCCATTAAAGAAAAAATATGAACAAAAACTAGTCAAAGTGGGACAAAAAAACTCAGTATACTTTTACCAGGACCCACAAAAAAGCTCAAACAAACATACTATTTTGAAGGAAATTTAGTCAGCTGTTTATAAACCCACCTAATTTAGTGAAATGACATGTTTCAAGAAGAATAGTATCAAAAGATTTGATATAATGGTAAGCTCATTATAATATAACTGATGCCGATTCTACTGTTGATTTGAGTGAGTTAAAACACCATTATAGTTTCCGCTTACAAAATTAATTATATTCGCTTTTCTGTAACTGTCAAGCGAAATTGTAAAAACTTAGAGAAAAGAGACAGAAGAAAAACAGCAAGTTTTGTTTACCAAGTTTTTGCAAATACGAAAACCATTTTCAAAAATCAAAGGTACAAATTATCAGAACTATCAGAAGTAAAACCAGAATATCAGTAGTTTATTGATAATTTTTTTCAAGAATGAAAGAGAGCACATTTGCTTAGATACAGAAACAGTTTGATACACGCGGTTCACAAAATCTTTTGGAATTATTGTATTTAGACTAATCCACTTCAGTAAGCGAAACTATAAAAAACTTGCGCGCTAAAATTGGTCACAAAAACAGACAGTTTTTTTTATCAATGGACCCAATATGGAGTCGAATTCATTTTGGGGAGCGTTGGTGCGGAGTGGTTACTTACCCGCCTCTTAATCGAAAGGTCGGATTTTCGAGTCCCTCTATGATCCGTGCTCGTTTCTTGGTGGTGAGAATATTTATTCAGCCCAGAATAATACTCAAAATAGTTGCATGTAGTTCATAACCAGGGGCGCAACGACGTGAAGAACTGAACCCCTCACTGGAGTTTTATCGATCATAATGGATTTTTGGAGCCAAAAATATTGTACAAAATAATCAATTATAAATGCCAGTTTTAAAATTGAATAAAAAAATGGATCGTAATCAATTTTCTCATAATAAATAATCCATTATAATCAATTTTGCTTCCATTATAATTGATTTTTTCTCAACATAAACCCACGAAAGTTGATTTTTTTCTCCTCAAAAGTCGATTGTTTTGCGGAAAAAAAGTGTTTACTCAGCTTGTTGCACTTTCGCTGTAAAACTATGACGCCTTGCTGTTTTTGTTTCAAATAACTATCTACGACACAGTGCTGCAGATAACGCTTCCAGTGAATACCGCTGAAACAGGTATGGCTTCAGCTGAGATATCAATGTGGAAAAACACGAGCACTGGAGTTTCATCGATAATAATCGTTTATAATGGATTTTCAGTGACAAAAAAATGGACTTTATTATCGATTGCAGATACCAGTTGTAAAAATTAAATCTATTTTTAATGGATTATGGTCGAACTTTTTACTTATAAAATAATTCATTTCTATCAATTTTTTTTCAAAATTAATCGATGATTTTTTAAAATACAAATCCAGGCAAATCCATGCAAGGATAAATTTTGAACTAAACATTGAACAACATAAAACAAAAAAAGGAAATCAATTCACAAAGTCAAGTTTTTTTCTGGTTGTTTTTTGTTGCACTTCGATATAGCTCCCTCCCCAGTTTAGAGTTTACTCCCCCCACCCATCCCCCAAATTTTTTCTACAATTTAACGGGTAGAGAGAACTCAAAATAAACTCCACCACTTTAACCCACCCATGCCTCATTTAATCCCCCCAAGTTTTGTAATCCACAACAACGCTAAACTGGACAGGGGAGACTGGGTGGTCTAGAAGAAGTGGCGGAGCTTACATTGAGTCACACTCAGCCACCCCCCCCTCCTCCCCCCCCCCCTCCCACACACACACACGTCCCCTTCGACCATACCATTTCAACCATTGAATACCCCCATTCAATTATTTTATGAACTTCAGGGGGAGGGGGATGATAATAACTACGCGAATGACGATAGTGAAAGTGGGCGTATTTTTTTTACTATGGAGATGATGAAAAAATAATTAAGTAATATGTTAGATATAGATAAAATCTAAAAATATAAAAAAAATAGATAAAATCTAAAAATATAAAAAAAATTATGTGAAAAAAAATTATTGAAGCCTAAGACGTAGTAACTGTACTTAAGAGGAAATGAGATAATTTTTTTTAAAAAATACAGATTTCATCAATAACCTCTGAACAAAATTCATAACAATTGATTATAATCGAACATTATGGATAATTTTGATATCAAAAATATTGGGATCAGAATCCATTTTAATCGTTTATGATCGATAAAATCCAATATAATCGATTGTATCAATTAAACTAATGGGCGAACAATTCGTACTTTGATCATCTTTTCCCTTGTGGATAAATCAATCGTCTTGAATTTTTTCCGAGAAAGCATTTTTTGAAGAAAAAAAAACGTTTTTAGCCACGTGTTTTCAATCTTGAATTAGTGAAAAAACAGTCCAAAGTCAGTTATCAAAATTATTGAAATGAATCAATTGCCTTGCATAACTTGTTCAAATAATATAATATAAAAATTATTCCAACTCGCCGGCGATCCGTGGCAGTTTGAAAACGTTGCTTTTTTCTTCCATTTTTATAATCGGTTAATATTTATTAAGTTTCTAGAAATGATTACTTTCTTTGAAAGTTTTACGCTTTCTTTCCAACTTTTCGAATACTGAAATCTGATTGGCTGATTTTTTCTTTTGCCCATTCAGTCCTTACCCTATGAGGGATTCCGTCCACTTATTTCTTAACTTGGTTGAATTCATATACCAATTTTTTTTATCTCCCTATAAAGATAAAAAATATCTCCCTATAGTTATAACAAGCAAGTGAATATATCTAGACTGTCTTATGAGTATCAAAAAAATCTGGAAAAAAAATAAAATTTGCAAGATATGTCTTGTCAGTGAAGAATATGTAAGCTAGAAAGGGATTTTTTAAAATGAAGCATTAAGCCAAATCATGACTTCTATAAAAGAATCTAGCAAAAAACATGAACACAAGTATAGCCGAATGATACAAAGTCACCATATGAAATAAAACGTTTGAAAAATTGTGGGAAAAATTATCACTTCCAAACTGTTAGGCTTGACACGAGTTCATTGGAGCATAAAAGCGTGGCTCGTTTTCCTTTTCCTCCACCTGCAATATTTTACTAGTGAAATTTTGTTCTCGTCATTCGAATGTTACGAAAAATGGCATGCGAACTACTTGAGCCATGACAAACATAGTTGGTCTTCATTATTAACCTTGTAAAACCCTTCATTACACCATCAAATGTATGCTTATGCAAGGTGGGGGGGGGGCTCAAGTTGTCATGGCTCAAGTAGTTCGCATGACATTTTTCGTAACATTCGAATGAAAAAAGAGCCAAAAACGTTTTATAAAAAAGATTTTACAGTAGTCATAGCATTATGTAACTGATAAACAGATGAGCTTTTAGTTTAAAAAAGTTCAACCGAAAGATATCAGCAAAAATTGAAAAGAGCAGCGTAGCAACAAATTGACAGAGAGTGCAAAAAATCACTCGCCATTAATAGTAAAATCGAAATGGACAATTTCTAGAACGGTACAACTTTGAAGTTTCTATTGAAGCTCTGAAATTTTCCTTCAACGGAGAGTTATTTTTTTTGTAAAGATTTGAAAATTTAAAATGTCTAATTTGGTCCCCAAAAAAAACATTTTAACAAACAATTTTTACAGAAAGTATAATTATAAGTTTGCTGTCTATAATTTAGACCAGTTGCCATTTTTTTCTTTTTGAGTCTGATTTCTTGATTTCATCGAATGAAACCAAAAACTTAGATTTTTCAAAAATCAGGAAAAATTCAAAATTGGTATAAAAATCGACAGGTTTTCCAAAAACAATTGTAAAAATTTGATTGGTTTAATCAGAAATTACTGCTTCCGAGCTAATTTTATTTTCTTGGCCTAGAGTCAAATAAGTTTTTCTATGAGTTTCAAGCGTCGTTCTAACCAAAGGCCATTTACTATCCACTGTTACTATATTTCAAAACCAACTCGAAAAATAATGATATAAGAAGAAAGAAAATGCGACTATTTTACTAAATTACGCAAAAAAAAAAACAGTCATGCAATTCTATACATTGAAAAAATGCTTGTAAAACACTTTTCTAATTTCTAGCAATGTTCTTTATGTATGGGCTATACGGTAATTTCCCTAAAAGCGCTAGATAGGCGTTGCTTCTTTGTAAGAACAAGGTGAATACGCGCATCATTTCTTTAGCATACTTTTTCTTTAAAATTTTTTGTCAAATTACGCAAAAACATTTCAGATCAATTTTTTTTCGGAAAAGAAATTAAGTAATGTTTACAAAAAAATGAGCTTAACGACGTCACTTTCAGTCGGTTAAAAATGATTTTACTCTAAGTTTTTTTGTGTGTTTTGAGTTCAAAGAAAACAATTTCGCAACTCTTTTTCTTCAAAATAACATTAAGAAAGCACCAAAAGTTTCAATAACAAAGATTTACATAGACTTCAAGTCTACAAAATTTTAAGGTTCCTTGATTTATATTCTTTTGTTAAAATAAACTTTGAGATAGAACATTTAGCACATAGTCAGCTACAGCACATTATGTCGTAACCTGGTGATACAAATTCGAGGCTTCAAATGTGGTTTCGTTAGTACGTCATTTTTGGTTCCCACATTCAAAGAAAGAGAGGGATATATAAGCTGTGTGTTTTTTATCCAGACCTTTTTTACAGCGTATAGGAAAATTGGCAGCGAATGAGAATCGATCTGGAAAATTTTGGATTGCCAAGCCAGTATGCTTTCACCAGACTAAAATGCGGATGGCGTTGCTGCTCGAATAATACTTTGATAGCTTCAATGCGCTAATTTTTTATGCAAACCGTTAGCCCGGGGAACGGGGATGGGTGTCCTTTGATAATGTCTTTGTGGTTGGGCTCAGGCAAAATTTTGTCGAAATTGGATAAAGAGGTTTTCTTCGAGCTAACATTTTTCTTCTATTAGGCAAAACTTTTTCCTTTTCTAGACAATCAGAGTGATTTTGATGCATTTTAAAAGTTAATTGACAATTTAACGAGGATTACAAATCAACACATCGATTGGGAGCAAAAAAATTGCAAAATAATTAAATAAAAATGACAAGAAGCCAAAGCTGCAATTATTGTACCATTGGAAAAATAATAATACAGGGAAAAACAACAAACGAATCTCAGTTTTTTATTTTGATGGGATTTAAAAGATAAAAGGAAGTAGTTTCTTGAAAAATATAATTTCCTTTCAGGTGTTAGTATTTTAGTTTTTTGGCTAAATTTTAAATAACAGTTCCTTTGATAATGTTTTGAATTTTTTTTATGATTTAGAAACTAGTTTCTGCAAAATTCTTCAAAATCTTTGCATTTTTTAAATAAAATTTTAAATAACGGTTCCTTCGATAAGGTTTTGAATTTTTTCTATGATTTAGAAACTAGTTTTTGCAAAATTTTTGAAAATCTTTGCATTTTTTTCTGATATCATAAAATATATCCTATTTTGCTAAAAATTGTATTTTTTTTTATTTCTGTTAACAGGCAAAAATTCTCCTAAATCCCGGTTTTTTAATAATTAGAAAAGTTTTGTGAATGGTGGGAACATTTAATGATTTGAATAAAACAACTCAATTTACAGTTTCAATAAATCGACCTCTATTTTCATTTGAGTTCGGCTGTGAACAAGTTACGAACGTTTTCAGTCGTTTTCTAAATGCTGAATTTACCAAAAAGTAAACAAAAAAGTTTGTCAAAAAGTGGAGGTTGAATAGAAAAACCGAAATGTGCTCGGCCCATGCAAAGCAGTTTCCTTTCCAGTTTTCGTGCCAAATAATTTCCATTGCGCTTTTGATACATTGGGGTAAAACTAGAACTGTGAAACAAGCTGTTGCCGTGAACATGATTTTCGTCATTCGTTTTTCTCTCTTTCGCCGAGTACAGGCAACTATGTAACTGGGAAGAGTTTTTGTCAGGTTGTTCACGTGGGTTTTGCGCAGTTTTCCCTTTGCAATTTCCCTTCTGGGTATCAAACTGACCTTGATTCCTGTTTTCGAATCAATTTCGGTTCTAGAAGATCTGATTGAAGGGTTGATGCTATTTGGGACCAAGTTATCATCGTCAATAACTTTCAGATCATCTGCAATAATTTTTTCTTCGCTCCCAGAATGGCTTTCGTACAAAGCAACCTGCTTCAAACTTCTTGAATTGGCCGACCCAGTCGTGTCTCGACAGGAAAAGTGCTGGCCGGAAAACTCAACGGTGTCATCACGCATTTTGGCTGACACTGCGGCATTCAAAGACTGCACGCGACGCATGTAAAGGGTTCGTAGCCTTCTTGATATTTTGTGATATGTGAGGACCATCGCAAAAATATTGAGCAGCGCGAGAGAGTTTCGAACGATGACGTAATAGGCGAACATAGGGTCTCGGGCTTCGCTGCAGTTGGCGGCAATGGCCGGAGCTGCTAGAAGACACGTGAACAGAGCTGTTCCGCTTATGATCTTGCGAACTTTGTCCTTGTTGTAGATATATTCATGAACCACAGGCTGAAGCAAAAAAAGTTCGCTATATTTGTTAATCAAAAAACAGACCATTGGACTTTTGAGGTCTCCCATAACCATAAAAGGATTATAATTTGGAAGAAAAAATCTTGATTCTAAATTTTTCGAAAAAAAAGCCTATTCCTGAATTTTTTGAAAGATTTATTTGATTAAATGAAGTTTCCGTTCTCTTTTAAACAATTACTTTAATAGTTCACTTTCCAAAAAATGGAAAAGTTCGAAAATATTTGTTTTCCCTTCACCAATTTAAAAAGAAGGATTTCTTCCCAGTTGTTCCTTATCTTTAAAAAAGTAGAAACAATGCTCATGTGATTGGTTTTATCTGTTTCTCAGTTTGTTGGCTCAATTTTTGGATGAAGTCTGTTTTTATGCGCAAAATTAGGTAGGAAAATGAACGAAAATTAGGTAAAAAAATGAGCTTAGTATTTGTAAGAACAACTTGTTCATTTAACTTGAAACTAGGAAAATTATTTGGAATGTTTCTATTGCAGCCCGACTCAAAGAAGAATATTTGTTATGCAAATTTGCTGGAAACCATTTGACGTTCCCTTTTTACCTGATTTTTGATTAAGAAAATGTGAACCAAAACTTTCTACCCTTCTTTCGGTGGTCGAAACAAAAACGAAGAACAATTGAATGCAGGTCTCTAATGCAGATCTCTAATCTGTGTTTCTAAAGCGTTTGGTTGTTGGAAAGTATTTGTTGATAACTACTCAGATATCGGGCATAGATATATATTTTTATACTCGAAATTTCAAGAAAAACTTAAAAACACAAAGTTAAAGAAAAATAGACACACCATTCAGCACTAAAATTTTCAAACCAATCTATCAGAAGACTTTTCCGTTTTTTAAGCAATTAACATTGGTAAGTTCAGGTTGATTAAAAATGTTTTACCATTGAAAACAATCATTCAGCGGTTTTTTGTAGTAACTACTTTGATCAATTTTATCGAAGATGAGTGCTTCAAAGAGCATTCAAATTGCAAATTAAAACTTGAAACCGCTAACAAATCAATGAAATTTCGAGTTTCGGAAACAATTTTTATTCCAAATTTTTATCTTAAAAAACCTTTTGCTTTCTTTTTCTTTCTTTATCTGCAATATTTATATTCAGCTTTAGGTAAAATACTACATAAATCTTAAATTAGAATTGATTAATTTAGCGCGCAATATTAAGCCGCAAACAATTTTTTTTTCTGTTATCAGTTAAAACCTGGGGGAATTCCCAATGACAGGAAAACAAAATGCCAAAAAAAACTAACAGTCAATCAGAATTGAGCTTTCAAAAATTTGCAAGGAACAAGCAAGAAATTCAGTCAATTTGAGAAAACAAAGTCTATTTTGATTGTTTAATAAGCTGGAAAACTGAAAGCAAATAATTATTCCTTGCAGGTAGACATTTATAAATTGAGAAAATGTGCAAAATTGTTAAATTGGGTAACAATTATAGCTTTTGATGTATCATTTTGATTTTTACAGTTTGTAAAAAGGTGACTTTTTCAAATTAAGTTTGAAGAAAAATTATCAATTTAAACAAATTTAAAATAAATGTATAAGAGGTTGTATTTAATTTCAAAAAAATATTGAGTTTAGCAGTAGACTTAAGAAATTGCTTAGAATTTTTTTAGCAGGACAACGTTGCAATACGTTGCAATAGTGAAAAAACGTTGCAATTGTTAATTTATGGCGTACGGCACACAGAATACACTTCTTACATTTTTCAATGAACAGCAGGCAGAAACTTATACTTCCAAAATGATTTTCCGAGGGATTGTCAGGATGAAATATGACGAATTCCAAGAAACAACCAAGAGACCATTTTTGTTTGGGCCTTTTTGTAGTAAACAGCCTAAGACAAAGCTGAACATCTTAATAGATAGTAGTAAAATTTAATGGCTAAAAGTTGTTAAGAATATAAAAAACAAGTTCAGGCATTTCAGTTATTTTTAACGTTTCAGTTTGATAAAAATGTTGGCGATAAAATGTTGCTGAAACTTTTTCGAAACTGTCTGCAAGTAATTTGGTTTACATTTCTGCTGGATGTTTGAGTTTTATAAGCTTCTAGTTGTTTTTCTAGCTTCAAATTTCATTTCAAATTGTTCTTTGATTATGATTTGAGTTTTGAAAAGATGGTAATCAAATCAAAACATTCGGTTGTTTTTTGGGTCGTTTAGTTCATAAGACCCATGTGTTTGTATGAAATCGGAGTATTATTTTTTGAGACAAACATTTCATTTCATTTAGAAAGATTTCTAGTTAAAACAAACTACAGAGTTTCTTCAAAATATAAAAATTGTTTCTGAAACTCGAACATTTTTTCTAACGCAAGTAGCGTTAGTACTTTTACATTCTAATTATAATTTTTTCAAGACTGCTCGTATCAAGGCAAAAATTTTGACTGTTCTTCATTTCTATCAAGCACTATTGATTTTCTTTTAAAAAAATTTATAATAGTTCATGAGAACCCGGATTGATCTGCCAGTAAAAATCAGTACTGTTCCAGTAAGACAACAATATAAAAACAATACTGTGAACGTACTGGGCAAGAGCCACGAAAGCACTGATCAGCGGTGAAATCAAGACAAAAATTGCAATATTGTTCCAGTACTGATTCACTACTGAATCAATACTGTTTTTTAGATTATTACTTCTTATTATCAACCTGCAACCAATCCATTCCAGGATAACAAAGCAACATAAGAAAATTCAATCAATTGAACCTTTTTTGCTAGAGGAAGGTTTCTCGAGCTAAATATTTGATAAATTTTGTGCAAAATTCTAGCTGTGAAGGGGGAGGTGCAGCGCCATTATCTAAAAAAGTGATATTGTATTAAATCATTTTTTAATGCAAAATTACCTGTTGCTAGGGAATTTAGTTGCTCAAGCCATTTAACAACCATCGCTAACCTATTTTTAATTTTTTGCGGACAAAAACTGCTGCCTCGTTAATAATTTTTCTGTTTTTTTTCGAAGCGTAAACCATTTTCATGTTTTTTTAAGTTCATTAAGAAATTTAAAAAATATATATTAAAAAAAAAATGCGGTAAGTTTTTTGAAATTTATAAAAAAAACGCTTTTAAGCTGATTACTTCACACTGAAAAAACTTGTCGGTAGAAGCTTGTCAGTAATGAAGTTTTTTTTTAGGAAAACTTTTCAAATTTTTCGCTATTGAAGATTAAGATGATATACCAAACACAAAGAACGTACTGATAAAACCTAAATGTTTGCTTAAACTGACTTTGGAAAATTTTTTGTAGATGAAAAACTTCGTTCGTTTCCCTGCTTAATTTTCTGCACACTATAGAGCAAAAAATTTGGCGCGTTAACTATCTGAGTTTGATCCCAATTTCTATAGAAAAAAATATATTGCGCCTTAATTATCGCAACTTGGCCCAATTTCAATAGAAAAAAATATTATTCTCCGCGTCAATTATCCCAAATTGACCAAAGTGCAACAAAAGTTGATAGAAGTTGCTTTTTAAAAATTAAAAATGGTCTGGTCTGGAGCACATGTATTTTGTCAGTTTCCGAGAAATTTAGAACAAAGAGTTAGCTCAAAAGTGCTTACAGCTAAGCCAATAAATTTGTACAGAGGTGAATTGGACGTCAGAATCATTTGTTCTGCTTGCTGTTTAGCTAATTTGGGAAAAATACAAAGGCCTTTATATGATGCACAAATAGTGAACATCTTTAAAATTACTGAAATCATTTAGTTGCTCAAGCCATTTAACAACCATCGCTAACCCATTTTTAATTTTTTGCGGAGAAAAACTGCTGCCTCGTTAAAAAAATTTTCCGTTTTTTTTTCGAAGCGTAAACCATTTTCATGTTCTTTAAAAGTTCAATAAGAATTTTTAAGAAAATTAAAAAAAAACAAAATTGCGGTAAGTTTTTTTGAAAATTATAAATAAACGCTGTTAAGCTGATTACTTCACACCGAAAAAGCTTGTCGGTAAGAGCTTGTCAGTAATGAAGTTTTTTTTAGGAAAATTCTTCAAATTTTTTGCTATTAAAGATTAAGATGATATACCAAACACAAAGAACGTACTGATAAATCCTAAATGTTTGCTTAAACTGACGTTGGAAAAATTTTTGTTGATGAAAAACTTCGTTCGTTTCCTAGCTTAATTTTTTGCACACTATAGCGCAAAAAGATTATTTTATAGTTTTAGATTTCGAAGTTTTGTTACGTGTCATTAAATCATTATTTACGTGTCGTTACGTGTCGTCAAATTAAGTAGTTAAAGTCATCATTCTAATTTTAAAGTAAAAGAAAACTGTGCTAGAAATCAAGGCTAACGTTGTTGATCCCAACTGTTTATTTAATTACTTTTAAATTTTTTTTGACTGTCACAAATATCCATTGAATTGGCACTCATCGGATGTTCTAAGTTTTTATTTTTGAAATCTTCTATCTTAAAAATTTTGCTATATATTTAAACCGAAAAATGATGATTGTCCCTTAATTTTTTTGTTTTTTATAGGGGCATAGTTTGGCGAGGTAAATTATTTTATATGTTTGTCTAAAACTGCTTCAAAACTGATAATCATCAGAAAATTTTGTAATGTTCAACTCCGAATTAGTGTTCTGATGGCTATTAGTTACACGCAATTTCGTTGATTGGTTTTAAATTTGTTGTGCAATTTCAATTTATAGTTTTAGTTGTTTTTTCTATTGTCATAAATAGCCTAATTTTTAAGTGTTTTACAATTGAATTTCAAAACCGAGAGTTTCTTAGAATTTTCTTAACATGTTTTTGAAAACAGCCCAACCAAATAATTTCATTGAAGTCACGTTTGTGCCTAGGCAGGGGCGGATTTAATGGGGGGGGGGGGGAGCGGACGCCTCCGCCTCAGGGATTCGACCCCCTGCCGACCCAAAGGGTCCCCCTTTTGGTACTTTTTAAGAAATAGATTTTTGGCCGATCGACCCTAAAATTTTTCTGAAGGCGCCTTTGGCGCCAATATATACTTATTTTGTGTGGGGAGCGCGCGCCAAAAAAAACGCCTGTTTTTCACAAATTTCGGCCAAAACAGGGTCTTTTTAGTGCTTTAGGAGAGCTCGGAAAATCAATTTGATCGACCTAAAAAAAACTTGGTCGACAAAATTTTCGAAATTTTTTTGAAAATCCGCCCCCCCCCCCCCCTCGAGAAAATCCTAGATCCGCCCCTGTGCCTAGGCGCGGAATTTTGTATTTTTTTGAGAGTTTTTTGAGTTGTCATACAAAAAACTGCTGATCTGATTTTTTTTCTGATTTTTCTGATTCGATTTCTGATCATAGAAATAACAGAACAATATCTCTGATTTTTTTGTGATCATAGAAATAACAGAACAAAATTTCTGATTTCATAATAATCAGAGAAGTATCAGAACAAAATCTCTGATTTTATTCTGGTCGGAAAATAAGCATAATAAAAGCAGTTACAATACTGCAGTTTTTATCTGTGAATTCTACCCGCGGCAACCGCCGTTTGCAGAAAAGAATTATTAACTTCAAGCATTAATCAAAATTAAATACTGAAAGCTATTCATAAATGTCGTATAGAAACAATAACAGACATCGAAACTGAAAACCACACAGGAGCTTTATGATATTGCTTTGATTAAAAATCAAATTTGTGGTGTTGAGTTTTCTACTCTTCGCAAAATATTTCAAAATTTAGAATTAAAAGACAATTCTGAATTAAGTATATTAAAATGTAATATATAAATGCAATTAAACATTACGTTGTCTTTTAATTCCAACTGATCATGAAAAATTTGTCAGCTATGATTTTTAGACGACTCGCCACAAAGAATGAATATTTTGAACTAAATAAGTCAATACAAGTCATAAGATATCAGTAATTTGAGTTACATTCATTCACATTGTACCCCCCGAGGAAACCCACAACTACGGAAGAAGGAATACCTTATGCTAGAACAATTGAATGCCTTAAAACTTATATACTCATTTTGAGGGGAGAGCGCGCGCCGGAAAAACAAAATTTTTGGCCCATTTTGAATTTTGCCTGCGGCGCAGAAAATTCAGCCGAAACAAGACCCCCATATGCCTCATGAAAATGGCCCTATCGATAAGGGACACAGGTAACGGATTAAGATTTGTCCATGAATGATTTGTCAAATAAAATTTGCTCTCAACTTTCAACTTTACATCAGCATCAAATAGTTATCTTTGAGTTTCTCCGCTATTAACCTTGAAAGCTAATTGGTTGAAACAAATTTACAATTTTATCTAGTTTCTGGGCAAAAAAAAAACATTTAAAAAAACGAATTTGTAACTGATGCTTTTTTGGGTCAAATTGTTTTGAGATGTTAAATTTTTGGAAGTTAAATTCTACTTTTTGAACGACTAGAATGAACGAACTTTGAGCCACAATTTTGATCAGATTTGAGTTACCAGGAACAGCAAAATTGAGCGAAGTTGCTTTACTTCATTATTGACTAACGCCCTCTGAAAATATTCTGAAAAGCGGCAATACTCGAAAGCTCGAAAGAGAAAATTTGAAATCATTGAGCGATTTTTATTTTTTTTTGTTAGAATAGTTAATTCTATAATTGACTACAGTGGATTTTATGGTTCCGCGACCAATGTTTAAAGTACAAGACATTGAATTCCTCTTCAAATTGTAGTGGAGCAAAAATAACAATTCGAACGACCCAAGTCCATCAATTTTTGATTATGTTTGAAAAATCTTGAAAAACTTGGCTAAAACTTAACGAAAATCTTGACTGTCGTGGCAAATTCTTGCCAAGTATTCTTCAGGAAAACTCAAATCGCTTTTGCACAGTTGGTTATGCCTGAAAACGCAACTATATAAAGAGAGCAAAAAACCTTGGTTCTTGGAATGCTTTAATTTTGGCTCTCTAACTCTTTGACTTCTCGCATTGCAATAGCTCGTTTGCTCTTGCTTACTGGGTGATCAAAATTCAATACCAGAACCAAAATAGACAAACAAAAGTGAAGATTTGTTGTTGCCGACTAAATGATTCTCTCAAAAGTGTTCTAAAAAAATTCTGCGAAAATACCCTTGCTTTGACGTTAGTAATGGTATTTCGGAGAATCTTGATTATGAGTTTTAACATTAACTCGCTATGAAACTTTTTTGAAGAATTTTATCGGATGTCTTTGAAGACCTCGAAAATTCTTCGAAAAATCTTGAAGACTCTTTCTTTTGAGGTTTTCACCGAAACAACAAATTCATCTGTTGAGCTGACGAAGTCATCTTACATGATTCTGAAGATATGTTTATGTAATTTGGACCATAGGTATACATAAAAAAAGCCGGAAGTATTTTTAAAGTTTCTATGCTAATAAATCTTCAAAAAGCCTCAAGATCTTGGCAAAATTTTCAACAGAGCTGAAGGTTTTTTTTTTGGTTTATTTCGTACTGCTTTCTTATCTTGTTTATGGTTTGCTTTCATAATATTTTCTACTTCATGATGGGTATGAAAAAGCAGTTGTCTACTCACAGAAGGCTTCGTGTTTTTATGCTCGGTTTCGTTTTAATTGTGAGCTCAGGGCATCAATATTTTTCAAACTGCGTGAAAACTAAATGTCAAAAATGTTTTAAAATCGGAATTGTCTGGAGGGAATAGCCACAACAAACCCAAATGTTCCATTACCGTTTTGAGGTCGGAACAATGAATTGAAATAATAATTAGACTCCATTTTATTGTCATCTTATCACAAACCTTCAAAAGACTTAAATGATATTCAATTTGAATGCACAAAATACTATAAATAAAAACGTCTGCAGACAAACAAAAGCCAAGTCAGCCAAAAAGCTATCAGCTGAAGGTTTTTTGATTGCTTAGGGATGCTATTTGCGTCCAATTTTGTTTTTGAATAAGACTTTCGAGGTGAATTATTTGGAGGGAAATTATAGTTTCTTTTTAATTTTGACCGCCATGAGGCTGTTCAGTGGCTAACAGAGGCCATATTATTGCGTTCAGTTTTTCTGAGCCTAATCCTTTAGCATGCAATAATTAGCAAAATTTTTCCGAACACGAAGTTTTTTGTGTTTTTGTTTCTTGCAAAAGAACAGTACCACAACGATATTTTATATAGAAGCCTTTTAGTGGATTTAATTTAATCAAATTTCCAAAGTTTTATTAAGTGTCGAGAGAAATCGGCTTATGTTTTTCATGTTTTTTAGATCAACTTAGAGCAGAGAGTGACACGTGAAGCTTGCGAAATTGTTTAGGACTCAATTTAGTTTTTTTTATTAAACCATTATTAGTTAGCTTTAGTTATCTTTTGGTCCAACATGTACAGAAGCTAACAAGACTGCTCGTATCAGGGCAAAGCTCTGAAATTTCCCATTGCCTTTTAAGATCTAGGGAGCAGCAATAACATAAAAATATATATATAAAAAATATATAATGATTTTTTTTTGTAAAATTTGAGATTTTTTTTGTGAAAATCATCCGCCCACACGCCATTTAAAGTACAAAGTCATAGGTTTTGCTCCTCGTAACAAATGAATTATGGCGAATAATCTTCTTTCTATCAATTTGGAACGATTTCTAAGACGGATTAAATCTCCGCTTACACATTAATAGCGCGAAATATATCGCGCGTTAATTGTCCCAAATTGGCCAAAATGGGAATCATTAAACCACCATAACTTTACAAAAAAGGATCACAGGTGGAGTATCTTTTCAAATTTAAGCTCAGGACATTAATACCTTTTGAATGATATAAAAAAATTCCGTCAAAAATGGCTAGTTAAAAAATCGAAATTTGTCTGAAGAAAAAAAACACACCCCGAGCACAAATATTCCGTTACTTTCGTTAGGAAAGTCGGAACATCAAGAAAACTGCTCGTATCAGGGAAAAGCCCTGATTTTTCCGACTGCTTTTTAAGATCTATGGAGCAGTAATAACTTTTTTTTTCAATTTGAGATTTTTTTGTGAAAAATATCCCCCACACGTCATATAAAGAACAAAATGATAGATCTAGCTCCTTGTAACAACTCAATTATGGCAAATAAGTTTCTTTCATCCAATTTGAAACTATTTCTAAGACGGGTTAAATCTCCGCTCACGCGTTAATAGTACGAAATATATCGCGCGTTAATTGTCCTAATTTGGCCAAAATGGCAGGCTTTAAACCCCCATAACGTTACGTAAAATGATCACAGGTGAAATAATTTTTCAAATTTAAGCTCAAGACAACAACAATTTTTGAATGATATAAAAAATTGGTAAAAAATGGTTAGTTAAAAAGTCGGAATTTGTCTGCAGAAACAAAAACCACCCCGGCCACAAGTATTCCGTTACTTTCGTTACAAAAAACGGAAGCAAGCAATTTTTTGTTTTATTTGAATAACAAAATTACAATTGTCGTTTTTCATGGAAGAAAAAAGAAGCCAAGAAGGGGCGGATTTTAAGTCAGGGGCGGCGGACGGACGGATCTAAGATCTACAAAAACGTTGAAACGTTTGTCGATTTTTTACTAGGTCGACCAAACTTTTTTTCTGCCAAATCAGTATAAACACTCTATTTTAAAAGTTTTCACCAAAAAAAAACATTTTCTCGCGCGCTCCCTTTGAAATGTAGTATATATTGGCGCCCAAGGCGCCGTTAAAAACTTTTTTTGGCGGCTAGCCAAAATTGATGTCTCAAAATATTACCAAAATCGGACCCTTTGGGTGGCCGGGGGTTCAATTTCTTAGGCGAAAAGGTCTCCCGCCCCCTAAAACCACTACTGTTTCGAACTGTATTCCAAACTTACCTTGCATATCATGAAAAATCGTTCCAGCGTAATGTTGAAATAGAGCAGCCAAGACAAAAACTGCTGGAAAGCGTGAAGGACTGCAGTTGTCTTGAATGCCGCACAGTTGTTGTACAGAACTCCAGGGAAGATTTTTTCCAGTGCTCCGCTGATCACAACGGAAACGCTGAAAACTGAATCAGCCATAGCCAGTGACACTATGAAATAGTCGGTGATTGACAGTCTAAGAACGTTTTTAGACTTGTGATAGCTGAGACATATAGTAACGTTGAGAAGGAAGCCCAAAAATCCACTCCCGAAAATCGTTTCCCAAATCACCTTCGATACTGTTTGAGGAACAGCTTCGCAAAACTGATAATCTTCCGAAGAAAAGTTCATTGCTGAATTGCAAGAATGAGGTAAAACTCAAAAAATAAAGGAAATTACTACATTAAAAAATAATAAATTAACGATAGGTTTTTTCCCAGTTTTATTGAATGAGCGTCAAGAAGTTGTCGGGCTTACAAAAAAGAAATTTGGCGGCTGGGATGATGATGTCTTGTCCATTGCAAGATTAGATTGTTATCGATGAAAGAGCGTAATTAACAATTCAAATAAACCGTCCGGCTGTATAAATTAAAAAGCTGCATTAGGACAAAAATGAGAGGCACAAATGTGATGAATTGCATTCAAATGGGATGTAGAAATAAAGAGCCATCGAGCCATTTCAATCATGCAGCACCACTTGCGTTCCCTGTCAAGTAGAGCGGCCTGAATTTTGACTGAAACAAGAAGAAAACATATTCAGTTCAAGATCTGAATTACAATCCAAAAAACAGAAAGTAAGCAAAAAAATCAAAATAAACACCACAAAGAAAGCGAGTAACACAAAAAATTCGAATAGTAGCTTTTTAAAAAATAATAACTCAGGCAAATTTAAATTTTTTGGATAAAAAAATAACTCAGTTTTTGTTAGGCTCGTTCCAAAAGAAGCAGCTCAATTCATTCAGTAATTTTTTATCTATTGAAGATCAGTTTCCAAAACTTAACAGAACTTCTAGAAAGGACCCAATATTGTTATAATTTTGCCAATTATTTTCATTTTTTTCAATTTTACCTTCGAATGTTGAAAGTAGTTGGCAAATTGGTTCGTTTCTGCAAATTCAAAAGATATCGCTCACGTCTATTATATTGTACTAAAAAAGACTGTTTAAAACTTCTAATTAAATAACCAACCTGGTTTTGATTCAAAATGCTTTTTGTTGGTGAAAACTGTAGATGTTTAAACTGATTCAACTAAGATAGGAAATAGGGGAAAAAGAGAAAATTAGAAAAGTGATGAAAAAAATACTTGACGAGAAAAGTGGAATTGGGAATTGTATTTGATTGGCAAAACTGTATATATTCACATATTCTGTTCTTTCTTTGCTTCCTTTTTTGTAAATATTTGATCAGTTTCTGCCACAAAAATGATTATATCCACGCCCAATGAGAAAGCAGAAAAAGTATTAAAATTTTTTTTTTGCAAATTTTATTCCTCGAATGACGTCTTCAATTGAAAAAAAAGAGTTTTAGCCAATCTCAATTCCTCTTGAAGTTGTATTTTGTTAATTGTAACAATATTAAGCTTTCTTTCTTTTCTTGCTAATATGTAAACGAAAGAGTCTTTAGAAAATGTTTAAGGTTGGTCGGCCGAAAAGAAATGTCGTAAAATAATATTAAAGGGGGCAATTTTTTGGTAAGCAAGTCAAATCCCTGAGGGGGAAGTCCCCCTCTATCGCTATGCCTCCTAAATCCGCCCCTGATTACCTTATATCAAAAAAATTGTATTCTTTTTTCAGTTGATTTAATGGTTTTTAAGGAAATTCAAACATTATAAAAGTACAGTGAAGTAAATGATAATGTGCTTACTCTCTGTCAGCAAATATTGAAATATCCGAAAGTAATCTGTTTTTTGATGAATTGATGTCCTGATGACTTTGGCATTCGTTAAAAATTCAAACAAACTAGCATGTAACGCACCGCCGCTGCTTTAAGTTTTTGAAAAATCATAAACACGGGATATCTCGGAAGCTGAAAGGATTTGAACATTCACATTTGGAGGCAAGATTGCAACCCCTGAAAGTACGTTGGCAGCAGGCAACTACAGGCTTAGAATTTTCAAATTTCGTGCTTTAAACAGATTATTGAACGTGGAAACTGCTTATATATAAATTATATGAGAAAACTGCAAAAAAAGTTTCGGTTAACCCCACCTAAATGATAGATAAAAAGAATAATTTTCTTACAAATTTTGACTGATTTTCCATAAAAATGCAGGGCTGATATCCCGAGCGTTATATCAAACTCGAAAATGGCAAAAATTGCAATTAAATGACAATTATAAACACATTTAGTGTCCTTTTAATGAACTTTAGCCTCAGAAAGTTGGACAAAAATCAACTTGAGGCTCAATTAATAAAAAATGGTTCGTTTTTACCAGTCTCATAATAATATAATACATTTTCTAGTAACATTGTCCCAATAATATAGTAAAATTTTTAATTTCCTTCTGTCATAAAATAAGGGGTATAACCGAAAAGACCCCAGCAAGCGTAGCACCAGACGGGGCATCCAACAACGCCTTTTAAGTCAAAAAATGAACAATAAAAATACATCTACTCAAAGATTTTTTTTGTTATTTTTTTGTTAAAACTAAAATGCTCAAATCTCCAAAACTACTGGATTTTAGATCTTCAACTCAAAAACAACCCTAAAATGACCACAACTGCACTTTTCATATTGAAAAAAAATTTAAACTATTTCATTTTCAAAATCACCATATATAAAAAAGAGATTTTTCTTAAACTTAGTTCATAAATTTCATTCGCCAGTTCGTATATCATTTGCTAACATCAATTGCTTAACCCAGCGCAATTAAATTTAAACCAACATTCTTCTTTGTTAGTTTATCATAGAAAAAATGACGAGTTCAAAAACTTTACAAAATTGACCAATAACGCTGGGACGGATGTCAAATAGTAACTTGAAATCAGCCCACCAAAAAGTCCAACTTTTTCAAAAGTTGAGCAATTTTCAAAAAAATGAAAAATGATTAAAAAAAATCATATCTTAACGTCATATAAACGTTTCATTTTGACGCCAGAAAAAAACCCACTGAGAATACCTTGACAACCCCATCAAAATCAAAAATTTGGAAAACTCATCAACAAAAGTAATATCTTGAAAACAATATGGAATTGAGCAGTAAAAATTGGAGGCAAGATATGCAACCCCTGAGAGTACTTTGACAGCTTCCAACTACGGGGTTGAGTAGTTGAAGCTTTTTCAGGATTTTAAATTTAACTTTTCTGCAAAATTTTAAAAAAACTCTCAAAAACGTCACATCTCGGAAACCAAACGCACTTGAGCAGTCACATTTGAACGCAAGATTTGCAGCTTCTGAGACTACCGACTAAGTACCCACTTTTGAAAAATTCTATATCCCAGTTTTTTGAATTCTTTTTTGGAAAGTAACCATGAAAGACGTCACATCTCGAAAGCTAAAAGTTTTAGATCAGTCGCTTTCGAACGCAATATTTGCCACCACTGAGAGTACACTCACACTAACCAACTTCAGGCTTTGGAGTTTCATTTTTTTTGTCTTTTCTTAAATATAAAAAAAACGGAAGAATAATCAAAAATGTCACATATCCAAAAGTACAAGGATTTGAGCAGTCAGGTTTGGAGACGAGAGTTAACCCTGACGGATACCAAATACAGAGTTGAATTCTTAAACTTCGTGAAATTTTTCAATTTTAGCTGACTGAAATCATTTGAAAAAATCATAAAAAACTGAAAATGAGGATTTGATTATTCATAAGTGAAGGTCGAATTTGCAACTTTTAAAGAAACCTTGACAACATCACACTGCTGGGTTGTTGATTTCAATATTGGCGAAGTAAACACTTAATTCAAACTAGAAAAATAAAAAAGAAGTTATGGGCCATTACAATGTACGATATAACTTTGTCGCGAAAGCTTCTTTCGTTAAAATGCAAAAATGAAACGTTGAAAAAACATAAACATGACGAGATCGTGACGAGAAAATGAAGCCAGCTTTTAAATTTATAAGAGAGTTGGAACTCAAAACCTGACCATGAGTAAAACTTATAGGAAGGCTTTTTTTCAGAGACTGACTATGATTAGGTATATGTGCTGGCACTACTGCAGTCACGGACTCAAGCTTGAATTGAAGTTGGTTTTGGGTTACAATTCTTCAAATCAAAAGTTTTGAAAAATAAAGTTATTGTTACTTTCTATAATCTCAAGTGTGCTAACATTCAATTCCATAGTTAATGCTAAATTGTTGGCAAAATCGGTGGCCTTGAGCAATTTAATTGGTCAAAAACTACAGCTTATAGGTTAATCTGGGAAAATTTGGAAAAAAATTTTACGCGTGGAAATTAGTGAGAAAATTAAATCTGAATTCGAAATGAGCAGTTTTAAGTTAGATAACTTCGTTCACAATCAATGACCGAAAAAGATATTGCCAACCAATAAGCATTAATTATAAAATGTTTTTTTTTGTACCTGATTCAGAGTCTTGCTAGCAGTAACGTTACTGGCAATGGGGTGGGTAAGCGTCCCAAAGCAATTTGATCAGTGGAACATAAAACAAAGAAAAGAAATGAAAACTGAGCTATGCCCTGTTTCGTTCGGTAATTTTTGGTCGCAACTATCTTTTAGGTGGAACCCGCCATTACTTTTGTCAATGAATCCAAGGATGTGCAAAAAACACTGAAAATGTTGTATAACTTCTAAGTCACAATTAATATATAAATTTTTTACTTTTTCCTCTTTCACGAAGTTGCACGTTCGTGTCTGGCATAAAAACCCAGCAACCAGATTTTCAAAAATTTGCAAAATGCTCACTACGACAACAAATTAATCTAAGATTACACGATCCCAAATCAAAAGGAATTCAGGAGATTTCCCTAGAACCATTTCAAAGCTGCCAATTTCTGCCAACCCTGCCAATTTCTACAATCTGTGATTATTTTTAACAAGTTTTATTAATCTGACAATTTTCGGAAAAAATGACGGAATATTTGGGCTCTGGTGCTTTTTTTCTCCAGAAAAACTTCGACTGTTTAACTAGTAGTTGTTGACGAATTTGTATGTCATTCGAAAGAAATAGTTGTTCTGAGCTCAATTTTAAAATTCAAAGATATTTACCTGTGATTATTTTTGGTAGAGTTATCAGAGATAACAAAGACTGCCAATTTAAGGAATATCCCATCCCAAATGAATAGTGTTTCAGTTGATCTTCCTAGAATCACATTTAATGCTGCCAATTTCTGCGATCACGTCCAATATTGGCAATTTTTATTTAAAATTATTATTAATCTGACTATTTTTGAATAAAATGACGGAATATTTGCGCTCGGCAAGTTTTTTTCTCGAGATAATTTTGGAGTATTTTGCTAACAAAATTTGACGCTACTTTTTTCTATATCTTTCGATTGTTGCCCTGAGCTCCAATTGAAAAAGTTTTGTACTTATGATTTTTTTTGTAAGGTAATGGGTGTTTTTGGATTGCCAATTTAACAATTTGGGAAAGATAACCCGCGATTTATTTCGTGCTGTTAACGTGTAAGCGGAGATTTCCTCCATCCAAAATTGTTCCAGTTTGGATTGAGGCATGCTCTTTGGTCTGTTTAATTTTTTGCTATATGCGAATAACATATCGCTTTGTGCTTTACATAGCGTATGGGAGGATGATTATAAAAAAAACTAGAACAAAAATTGCATTTTCTTCGATGTTTTTCAAATCGTCATCAATTATTTTTAAGTTTAACTACTAAGAAATTAAAATAGAGTTGGCAGGGGCTGATCTAGGATTTTCTCGAGCGGGGGATTTTCAAAAAAACTTCGAAAATTTTGTCGACCTTTTTTTTCGTCGACCGAATTGATTTTTTGAGCTTTCCCTAAGCACGGTTTAGTCCCTGTTTTGGCCAAATTTTGTGCGCCGCAAAAAACAGTCCAAAAAAGGCGTTTTTAGGCACTTTTTGGAAAATTCTGAGCAAAAAATCGCGTTTTTTCGGCGCGCGCTCCCCCCTCGAAATAAGTATTTATTGGAGCCAAAGGCACATTTAGAAAAATTTTAGGGTCGGTCGGCCAAAAATGGATTTTTTAAAAAGTACCAAAGGGGGTCGGCAGGGGGTCGAATCCCTGAGAGGAGGGGGGCATCCGCCCCCCCCCCCTTAAATCCGCCCCTGAGAGTCGGAACAGTCAAGATTTTGTCTGAAATGAGCAGTTTTGTTGTAATTTAAGTCAATTTGACGAAAAGTAGGAGACTATTGATTTGACGCAATGTACGATGCAACAGGCAAATGGACTCAATACAGAAGCAGACCATTATTTTGTAGAGATGCTTTGTTTTCTAAGTGGCAGTTAAAGTTTTTCAGAGTGGCAGAAAACTGGAATCAGACCTTCAAATTAAGGATTGTGTGCCAAACTTCCATCCATCTACCGCATTAATTGTTACAGCCAAAAAAATGAATAAGCCACTTTTTGGTCTGACAGAAGATAGAGGAGAGATCGCTTCAACTCGGAACCAAGATTGTACTATGATTTGGTTCAAGTTGAAAACAAAATCATTTTTTGAGAGTTTTGACTTCTTTTACAACTCGATCGCAAACTACTTAGAAAAATATTCGACAATCTTTTTGCTTGCATTTCCAGTTTTTCCGCAGCTAGCGTTTCTATTTTTATTGCACCATTTCAAACTTGTTTTTTATTGCTTCTGTGGTAAAAAAAAGAGAAAAAAGAAGGAGGAGAAGACTATTGTTTTGGAGAAATACATTTTATTCAAAGAGGTGATAAGCTTCTAAAATCTAGAATAAGACTTTCAAATTATGGATTGAGTGCAAAACTTGCATCTATCAACCGCATTTATTGCTACAGCCAAATAAAATGAAATAGTTTGCATTTTTTCGGTTCAAAGGAAATGGAGGAGAAATTTTGCTTCAATTTGCAAACAAAATTGTACTATGATTTGATTCAAAATAAAACTAAATCATTTTTTAAAATCTTCCATTTTTTTTATACGGTTCGATTGCAAATCATTTGCAGACAATTTTTTTGTATGCATCTCCAACCTTTGTTTGTATTGTTTCAAACTTGTTTTTTTTGCTTCTGATTCAAAAAAGAGAACGAGAGAGAAATATAGAGCTTAATTTTTCTTTTATTTTTCAACTTTTCGAAGTTTTTCAAGTTTTATGATGGCTAAAAAGTGATATGAGATTCATTTGAGTATGAAGTTTTGTGTTCATATTTGCAATGGAGTTCCCCAATTATATATTGGAAGATCAAGTTCTTTTTCGTATTCATCAACTCTTGCTTTCAACGACAGCTGAAAATTCTCAATTCTAAGCCAGTTTTCTAACAACCTACTCTTCGTCATCCTTCAATTTCAGCTTTTATTTTTTTAAAGATTTTTTTGAGTTTTTGTCTCTGCATTTAGCGCAGTGCTAGCATAATGAACTTTTTGTTTAAAAAAAAATGAACATTTTTCTTCTCGATTCACAATTATTTCATGGGATTCTGAATTGTTGACATAAAATATGAATTTTTTTTCGGTGGATTTGATTTTATGTTATAAATAAAGTTCAATCGCAATTTCTCAAGCAGTAAAAAAGTAATTATAATCAAGTGGGGGATTGCGTTCTGTTGATGTAAATCTTTTCATCACTGAAAAAACAATCTAATTTTGAGTTGACTTAAAATTTGTTTTTAACTTTCATTTTTGTTTGCCTTCTATTTTTTAAAATCTTAGGTCAATTCCTGTCTTCGGGTCGGCATTTGGGGAATAGGAAAGTGAACTAAATTGTCAAAAATAATTCGCATTTGTCTGCTAGAGTAAGCGATTGATAAAGATCAGGAAAGATAATGAAGTCAACAGCGACTGAACATTGACTGAAAACTGGCAAAAAAAAATTTCTTGACTGCAAATGATGTCTAAATATTTGGTTATTTTCACATTGGACGGTTCTCAACAGGCTAAAAATTTTCTGAATCCCAATTCATTTTTAAAAACTCCAAAAATGCTAATTTTATATGATCCAATCTAGTAATTTTTTAAGCTGATTCGATTTTAAGATGTTTACTATTGCAAAAATAAACCTACAAACCTACTACCGGCCACCAATAAAGTACAGGCAAAAAAGTATTGTATCCAGTACGCATATTTGGTTCTTATGTTCTTCGAACTTCTGAATATTAACAAATAGGTTATTATTTCCAACACATATTTGTGAATCATTGGTTCATTTATTTAATCTTGCACAACCCGGGTTGAGGTGCTCTTTCTATATTTCGACATGTTAAGGCTTCCATTTAACAAGAAATGTTCAAAATAAAGTTTACGATATATGATTTTTGGTAAAATTTTTGCTTCGTCTCCAATACGGAGATATAGATTAGAGTTCAACTTTTTCTCCGCCTCCATACGGTTTTTTCCATTTACATCCTCTGGCAACGCTGCAATGGCCGCCGCATTTAACGTACGCGCAAGATAAAAATCATCAGGACCAATGTCATATTTTGCAATCATTCCCCAGTGAAACTTTATGATCCACTCCTACCAGTAAATTGGAGGTTCTGGTGTCCGTGCGTCCCAAAATGATAGTATATTAAGCGGATTTTTCCCCCTTCTTTACTTTCCGCTGGCTGCGCCATGTTGAAGTAGTGAAGTGTATAGTAAAGAAAGAATAGTTGTTTAACTTTAATTGTGAGCAACTGTTAGGCATCAAATCGAAATCTTACGGGACCTTTCTATTTTAGATCGTACCGGACGATAGAGATCGCAAGGTCACGACAGCAGGTCTCCAGACAGAAAGAAACAAATTGATATAACTTACATAAACTCAAACTGGTCCCTATCTCACTCCAGAATGATTTTATTATCATATCGAAGTTATACAGTTCAAATGTTTTGTTGATATAAATTACTTTTTGAAAAAGAAAATGTTTCAATTTATTAAAAGTCTGTTTTCGAGTTTGTGTTAAAAACGTAGAAAAAGATTGATGTTTGCAAAAAGTTTTAATTTTATGCATTGTCATAGTCTTACCGCGGGGGAATATTGTGCTCAAGGTATATATTTCGATTCTGCTCGAGTCGAGGTTTGACCGTCCTTGAGCAAGTTTTGATGTTTTGACCGTGCTTGAGAAATGTTCCGTTTTTGTGCTGAACATAAAAGCCTGTCTAGACTATATTTTTTCGGTCAAGCTCTGAAATTTTGCTCGACTCCGAAAGTCGAAACAGCCAAGTCAGCACCGCGGCCCGGGAATGATGTTCGGATAAAAGCAAAAGCTGCCCGTTTCTGTGCAAGTATCGCAGAAAATTCCGACGAAATTTGTAGTTTTTTTGTTATAAGCCGCAATTAATTTCAATAAATTTCTTTCTTAGTGATAGAAATGGTCCGTAATGGTACAGAAAAACTGATCCGTTTTCTTCTGGTTAGTTTTCTTAAGAGTATATTTTAGCCAAAGCAGCGTTAAAAAAGCGTTGAAACTTAGTCCATCTGGAGTGAAAATAAGTTTTCAAGGGTTAAATAAACGCTTTCCTTATTATAACACATGCATGATTGCTTTGCTCGCACAAAATTACTAAAACTCAAACCAGTTTTTCAAAGCACAAAAATGTTTTTTTTTTATAGAAAATGTTCAATGTCGTGCAAATAAGGACTTAAATGGTGTCTGTATGATTTACCACTCGATCTATTTCAGTGATTATTTGTTGTATCTAAAAAAAGATAAGTCAGTTATCTGAGAAGAACCATCTTTAGAAATACCTCTAAACACCTAGAGGCTTAAGGGCTCATTGTTTCACCAGTTGATAAATTAAACTAATTGACTTCACTAATCATATCTTATTTCCCCATTAATCTTAAGTCTCTCAATCTTTTCAAACAACTGAAAACTTGATCATTAATTTTCGAAAAGGAAAAGTGTGAGCAAATTCCGAGAAATTCAGGTACTTTATGAAGAATTTTCATTCATTTCAGTTTTAAGCTAAATGAGGTTTCTTAAGCATTTTATGGCTATAATGATTTTGTCATCATACTCCTTTTTGCGTGATTCACAGCAGTCTAAGTGATGAATATACTGTGAAGTGAAATCTGACTGAAAATTTAAAAAGAAGTCAATTAGTGTTTTTATGCTTCCTTGAGAAAATTGAGATAAATGGGATTTTTTCAATAAAAAGAGTTGCGGTTTCAACCAGAGTGCTACTATAGAACTGTCAAGAGTGGAAAGATGAAAAATTGCATGGACTGGTTAATCTAAGCATGATAAATATACATTCAATTTTGTGAAAAAAATTCGAAAATATTCATGCACTCAGTAAATTTTGTTTGTAGAACTCGTGTGACGTTTTTTGGTATTCTATTTTTCGGAGAGATAGAGAGAGAGAGAGAGAGAGAGAGAGAAATAAAAATATATATACTGTAAATTTTAAAAAAACAAGACTGCTCGTATCAAGGCGAAGCCCTGAATGTTCCGACTGCTTTTGAATGAAATTTTTTTTCTAAAATTTGAAATTTTTTATGAAAACCATCACCCCACACGCCATCTAAAAAACAAAAAGATAGTTTTCGTTCCTTGTAACACATCAATTATGGCAAATAAGCTTCGTTCAACCAATTTGGAACGATTTATAAGACGGACTAAATCTCCGCTTACGCGTTAATAGCGCGAATTATATCGCTCGTTAATTGTCCCAAATTGGTCAAAATGGCCAAAATGGCAATCTTTAAACCCTCATAACTTTACAAAAAATGATCACAGGTGAAATATCTTTTCAAATTTAAGCTCAGGACAACAATACCTTTTGAATGATATAAAAAATTTCCGTCAAAAATGGCTAGTTAAAAAGTCGAAATTTGTCTGAAGAAAAAAAACCCACCCCGAGCACAAATATTCCGTTACTTTCGTATCAAAAGTCGGAACAATAAGTCCAAATATCCAAACAAGACCGCTCGTACCAGCGCAAATTCCTGAAAAAATTTGGCTTTAATTGAAAATCTGAGGAGTAACTGAAATTGAAATAACAGAAATTTAGAAAAAAAAATTCTTTTTGGTTCTCAAGGTTTATTTTGAAAAAAATCCTCGCACAAACTATGTAAAGTACAAAATGAAATAACCTGCAATTATCAAAGTATACAAACACCAAAGAGCAAGCAATCAATTTGAAACGTTTTCTAGACGGAACAAGACTGCTCGAATCAGGGCGAAGCCCTGAAGGTTCCGACTTCCTATTAAGGTTTATGGAGCAGTAATAACATTGAAAAATTAAAAGTAATACAACAAAATGAAACTTTTTTTTCTATCTCATATTAGAAATTTTATATGAAAATTATACCCCCACACGCCATATAAAGTACAAAAGGATAGACTTTGCTACTTGTAACAAATCAATTAGGGCACAATTATAAGCTTCGTTGCACCAATTTGGAACGATTTCTAAGACGGATTAACTCTCCGCTTACGCGTTAATAACGCGAAATATATAGCGCGTTAATTGTCCCAAATTGGTCAAAATGGCAATCTTTAAACCCTCATAACCTTACAAAAATGATCACAGGTGAAATATCTTTTCAAATTTGAGCTCAGGACAACAATACCTTTCGAATGATATAAAAACGTTCCGTCAAAAATGGCTAGATAAAAAGTCGAAATTTGTCTGAAGAAAAAAAACCCGCCCGAGCACAAATATTCCGTTACTTTCGTATCGAAAGTCGAAACAATAAATCTCTGCCTACGCGTCAAAAGTGTGAAGTATATCGCGCGTTAACTGTCCTAAATTGGCCAATTTGGGAATCATTATACCACCATAATCTTACGAAAAAACATCACACACGGTAAATTTATTTTTAGTTTTAGTTTCAAGAGAACCTTTCTAATAATATATTAAAATTTCAGTCAGAAAATGCTATTTAAAAATCAAAGTTTTTCTGGAGAAAAAGATACACCGAGCACAAATATTCCGCGTTTTTCTTCAAAAATTGTTAGAAAAAACCATTTGTAGCTTATAAGTTGATGACTTACTATGACTCACGTGAATAATCTCCCCTTTTAATTGACCAAGTGAACAGTCTCCCCTTTAACAGACCAAGTGCACAATCTTCCCGTAAAAATCTTTTGGTAAATTCAAACCGTGAGACCTGCCTGTCATACAGTGCTGATTTAAGCTGACCGGACAAAACAAACAGCACTGTAAAACTTAATTGCGTTTTTCTCAAACCCAATTTGAGAAAAACGCGTTTTAGCTTCTATTTTTGTTAATATTGTCCAGATAGTTTATATCAGCACTGTGTTCTCAAATCTGATTGATAGAAAAAGATTAATTAAAAATTGTGAAAGTTTCCCTTAAATTGATATAAGGCGAAATTGTTCACCTGGTGCCTTAAATTTTGTAACGAGACGTGTTTTTGGAATGATCCCTCTGAAAAAATGTTTAATTGGGATACTAACCTTCGCATTTTGAAACTACAAAGAAAAATGACATTGATTGTCTGAAAAAACATTTAAACAATTGAAATCTTGCGGAATAAACATATACAAGTAATAGTAATTGGACAGTATAAATTTTTGTTAGAACTAGTTCAAATGAATTCAAAAAAATGCCATGTGATTTTATATTACAAGACAAAGACAAAAAGCGGAGTTTTTATCAAGGAAGTAGAAAAATTATTGCAATGGGCTCAAATAGAACAAAAAACATGATGCTTTATAATTTTACACTTGAATTCAGTTGGTAGAAAACTCTAAACGAGAAGCATTGCCAGGTTGAAGTAGGTACTTTTGAAAAGTTTTCGGATTCGCGGAATCCAGAGCAGAAGATTTGGAAGTCAGACTTTTTCCAGAGTCCAAAAACAAACAAGAGTACATGCATGTAGTGAAACGCACTGATGTGGAGTTCTCATTATGTTTTAATGCTGAAATTCCCAAAAAATGCGAAATCTGCAATTTATTTGCTGCAAATTGCGGAATTTTCTGAGCTTGCTGATGTTTTTCAAGTCTAATGAGCGACACATTTTATGTGCCCTTTTAAAGTTTTGCCACAAACATTTTTTCGTGAATTTTTCAACAATTTTTTTGGCGGTTTCTACTAGCAATGTTTATTATAGGATAAAAACGCCCTCTTCGCCTTTCTCAGACAGAAATGCACAATTTTGCCGTGATTTTATTTGGCTAGATTAGTTTTAGGTTACTTCATCTTCAAATGGTTGACGTAAAAACAAATAACATAAAATTTAAAGAAAGCAAAAAAAGTTAGCAGGTTAAATTAGTTCTAATAATCTGGTAATGAACTAGAAATGCTAGAATAACATTTAAAAGTCATTCAAAATATCCGTTAAACTTCGCTTCAGAAATGGTTACGTTGTCTGAACATCATCATAAAAGAAAAACGGTAGAAAAAACTGTTTCTCTGTAAGAATAAGTTTCAGGCAAGAATTGAAGTGAAGAGGGATAATTACACCAGGAAAAGGTAAGAGCTTATATGGTCACTACGCCGGAACAAACTCCAGAAGGTAAATTGATTCAGTAAAATGTTGCAATTCGGCCTTGAGAGCCAACCGGAACAGGATGATGGAATCCAGCTGATAAAAAATGTTTAAAATATTCTAGGTTGAAAAAAAAACTTTATACCAGAGAAACCGATACACGGGAGATGAAAGGATGTCTACATGAAACTTTTTCACAAAAAAACTTTTAAGAATTTTTATCAATGAGACAACAATTTTTATTAAGATAAAAACTGAAAATTGATTACAATCTTGCGCAAAAGATGAAACGTTCAGTATTTAAACTAAAATAAGACTGCTCTTATATCAAGGCAAAGCCCTGAGTGTTCCGACTGCCGCGTAATCCATATCGAATAATTTTTTTAGGAAAAAAATTGAAAAATTATAAATTGAAAAACTTGAAATTTTTAGGAAAAAAATTGAGTTATACGAAGTTTAAGTTTGGAACCATTTCGTTGTGCGGAGTAATTCGCCACAGAAAAATTAATCACGCAACGCTTTCAGTCTTATGAATAAAAACTTCAAAGTACAGAAAATTTAGTCAAGAGCAAGGCCGAACAGGAAATTTTCAAAATACCTGCAAGAGCAAATCATAGGGAAAATAACATTTAAAATTTGATTTCAGAAAGTCGTCAATGAGGCATAAAGTTTTTTTGTTGAAAACTACTATTTCGATTGACTGAATAAAGAGACCAAACCAAGTTGATAATAATTTAAATATTTTTCGAAAGTCGGAAGAACAAGGCTGCTCGTATCAGCACACTATGTCATCTTCCAGCACCCATGTAGAAAAAGTGATGTTTTTAATTTAAAGCAAAGTGTTAAGTAGACCAAGCAAGCTTGCCTCTATTCAATTCAAAACAATTTCTCAGAAAGATTTCCTTTTTAGAGTGATCTCACATCAAAGTTGTTCTTTCTTGTTGAAGAAAGTGACGGAATATTTGTGCTCGGGGTGGTTTTATCTCCGGACTAAATTCGACTTTTCAATTAGATATTTTCAACCAAAAGGTTTTGCTGTCTTGAGCTCAAATTTGAAAAATTAATTTACCTGTGATCACTTTTCGTAAAGTTATGGGGGTTTAAAAATTGGCAACTTGGCCAATTTGTGATAATTAACGCGCGATACATTTTGTGCTATTAACGCGTAAGCGGATACTTAATCCGTACTATAAATTGTTCCAAAATGAATTGAAGAATGGTTTTTGTTTATTTAAAAGTTTTCTATTTGCAAAATTTTTACTTTGTACTGTACATGTAGGTGGAAGATTTTTCCAAAAAAATGAAAAAAAAATTACTAGAGTTTTGAGGTTTCTTCATTTTTTAAGCAAAAATACTCCATAGACCTTAAAAGGCAGTCGGATCAGTCAGGGCTTCGCCCTGATACGAGCAGCCTTGTTATTTTTTTAATGATTTTTTGAAAATGAACATTTGATTTTTTTTGGCGCCTACATCTATTGAAAAATGATCAAACCGGAGACTAGCGGGGGTTGTGAAAATGTGCTGGCACGGGAGCTGCAAATAGGCTGGCACGGGATGCTGCATTAGTTGGAAGAACACAGGAAGCGAACAGCGAAAAAAGAGTAAAAAACCAAGGGTTAGACGCCTGATTCGTGACTTTTGAAGCGAACCAAAGTGTAAAATCACGTATGTTTTTGTTCCCATTCACAGCATTTATCGTTTAATACTTCCAACCCTCTATTTTTACGGCATGAACATAACGAATAGGTTCAACTTGTTTATGCTCGTCCTCAGCAAGATAGTTCGGGAAGTTGAATGTACATTTTCGTCGCAACCGACCGCTTTTCAAATCTATCGGCAATGTTGACTCGGTCAACTGGGAACACAAAATTAATTCTTAAAAGCATACATACAACAGCACTGCATTCCAAATCCAACAAACACTCGGGGTGAGAAAACAATTTAATGGATGCCTTTTGTTAGATAAAATATCAGACGAAATTTTGCCCGAATTTTGACTGGACGACTCAGATCATTAACAAAGGCTTAAAAACCGCTAAATTCAGTCCAGAATTTGGTTTTTTCAGGATACCCTGAACTATTTTATCGAGGATTTCAGGGTTACTAAAAACTGGGTGACGCGGTTTTCCCTTATTAAGTTACAATTTGGTCGAAACCGAATACCGAGCTATTTTTGCAATTGACCGCATCGAAAATTTTGTGTTCAATCTCTAAAACAAGAATCAAACTTCTGCCGGAAAGACTTGAGCCCAGAAAACTTGAGTTACACTTGCTTAAAAAAATTTTTTGTTCTGAACATGTAAAAATTGGGGAGGACCTTTGTATTCGGATGGGTTTCAATTTTTTTCCCACGCAAAATTAAGAAGCGAAAATAATAATCAGAATGGTTCGAGTGATGAATCAAATTGAAGTTCTTTCAATCGTGATTCATTAAAAGTGATTCGTCATTGAAAAATTTTCAAAGAAATTTCAGAGAAACTGGTTGAAAATGTTTTAATAATTCAGTTTTCAGCAAATAAAGCGAGCGAGTTTGCTTATAACAGCTTGTTTATGCTTAAATAAAGCACTTCAAACTTAGTTTTTACAATTAAATTTAGTTTTTGGAGATTTTAGCGCCGTCTTAAGAATTGAAAACTTTTTTCCTTACTTTTTCTACAAAAACTGGTGCCCAGTTTGCCTATTTTACTCTGAGTGTCAAACATGCCTAAATTGTAGTTTTATATCAGCTCCCTTTAAGAAAACTACTAAAAAAACTACACTAATTTGAAAAACAAATTTCTTTTGTATTTTGCTACAGACTATGGTGGGAACATTCTGTGCTACCCGTACAGTAACCGGCTGTCCCCGTTTAATTTGTTTTTTATTGGTATTTTACACGAACATAATCATGTTCCAGGCGAAGCAGAATACTGATATTGCCTGGTTTTTCTGTTATAGTACCCAAAACTGATCTTTTCATATTTTAATGATTGAATCATTATGCTCGAATCTGATTGGTTCAAATTGGATGTTCAGTAAAAATAGAAGCTCTAAACAGTTTGATAGACTTGGGCCTTATCAAAAATTTGAACCCTAGCAAATTTAGCGGGTTACAAACTATACGGCAGACAGCTATATGGAGCAGAAGAGAGATCAAAAATTAGTCGTCTCCGTAAGCTTGAAAAAAAAAACGAGTTTTTTCATAGTTTCAAGATGTTCTTGGTATTTTGAGAACAAAAATTATTTAAACAACACAATTTGTCATGAAATTTGGAGATTGTCGGCAAAACAATAACAGGCCCCAGTTTCTCAACGTGATAATTTCAACAACAGTTTTTTTTAAAAAAAAATTCAAATTGTGATAAGCAAACTTTAGACTGCCAATATGAAAAAATCCAAAAATTTGACTCGCTCTCAAATAATGTGCTGACTGAAATTACATTGAAACAAACGAAATTTTTTTAGCCGCAACTTAGGCGAATGAAAACACACTTACTGGTAGATTCGAAGAATCCAGAACCAATCCTCGGGACTTCGAAACATTCATTGTAAATTTTCTCTGATTAAAAGCAACCACCCCTAGCTAACGTAGTCCTCTCTTTCTCACAAAATTGTTACAATAAGTATACACACATATGATTATTCAAAACGAGAAGCGACTTTGATAAAACAGAATTCATAGTCATGTCGGTAGTTATCTGATAAAGGATTGTGTAGAGCTTGGTAAATGTTTTTTTTTGTTGAATTTCAAATTTAAATGAAATACTCAAAAATTTTTCGATGGCTACCAATACAACGCCAAGTTTCAAGTTTGAAACTGATCTCAACGTCAAACACTGCCAACGTCACGCCATAATTTTTTGTGAAGTCATGTTAGTTTGAAAACTGTGAATTTTTGAAAACAGCTATTACTGATTTTTTACATTTTAGGATGTAAGGTATCTGGCGTATAAGTTAGGCCTCTCAAAATCCTCTTGAAGCCCTCCCAATAATCAAGGTCCAAAAACCAGCTGCAGGTGCCTATGTTGAAATGTACGATTCATGTTCCGGCGTTCTCTACCAAAAATTGTTTTTTTTTTCGACCGTCTTGACCAAATTTTGGTATGATTCAATTCCCCCCCCAACAAAATTTTTTTTGTCTTTTGTCGACCCGGTTCAGCTTTGTTTCGTTTTCTCGACCAAAGTTCGATATGTTTCGAATTTTTTGACTGTCTCAACCGATATATTTAAAAAGTTATTGTTTTGACCCAATTCAAATGTTTTAATTTTTTTAAACTGTCTCGACCGACAATTTCTAAAAATTTGCTTGTTCAACCCCGTATAGATATGTTTCAACTGTCTCGAGTGTCTCGTTAAACAGCTTTTTTTCATTTGATCCATCTTAGATCCGTTTTAACAAAGTGACTTCTAGTGGGATGTGTAATGGTTATCTCAATTCTCTAGATCACAAAAATCTGAGCGTGAATTTATGTTTTGTCCTTTGTCTGTTATCGAATAAATTTTGTCTGGTAAAAGAAACACTTGCCGAGCTCCATTGATTGGTCACTTTCTTCGAAAGTCAGTACAGCAAGGCTCTTTGTATCATGACAAAGCCCTGAGTGTGACGTTCTTTAAAATGATCAAATGATCAATGAAAGTGCAAATTATGATCATACTAACAAACATTGACCTGTTTCTACAGAAGGGCATGGGACAAATTTTTTCAACGTCATCTTTTAATTTACTTGACCTCTGCTTAAACTAAGCATGGGTTCTTGGAATTTATAGGAGGTGGCGGATTTCCAAAGTATTTTCTAAATTTTTCTCAAATTTTTTTGTAGGTCAACAAAATTAACGTGTAATCCAAAATGTGTAATCCATTTTATTCAGTTATAATCAATTAAACCGAATTGTACTAATGTTTAGAAAAAAATTAAACTGGCTTGTATTGAAATTTAGAATTATGATCCATTTAAAAAAAACGAAATATTTTTCTCACCATTTCCATGCATTGGACAGAATTTATTCCAGGGCTTAATGATTTGTCAAAACAATCAATTAAACTTAGTTCTGCGTTGCCCACGCGGTCTGTATTTTTGTGAAACCGATTCTTTGACAAAAAAGGAAAGACAAAAAAGTTACATCAACTCTTAATAAATCTTTGAACAACGTTAACCTTAGCAACTAATATTCGCTGACGAATCTCAAACTGCACTTCAAAATGAAACCAATAACGTTTTTTAGAGTTGAGATTTATTCAATATAATACCTGTGTTTTTCAGAGGGAGGAAAAAGACCGTAAATTAAGTTTTTTAAAAAATCTTCTCCGAATCATCCATGCAAGCAGACTCTTAGAAATTTTCCAATCAAATTCAAAACGCAGAGCGTGATGAAAATCATTGCTAAAATATCTCCAAATTCGGAAGAAGCTCGGGCTAAATCAACTTGAATGACATTACGTTCGAAAATAGCTAATTGTGTTAAGTGAGTGGTTAGAGGAGAAAACGGATGTCAATAAAATTATGCACGCCTGCTCAAGTAAGATATGACTTGACGAAAATACCATCAGCCAAGTATCGGCCTAAATTTTTTAAAGACGTCAAGAGAATGACACAAAATAGTATTTTTCACAGCTTTTTCGTATGAGTAAGCACCCTTGTGAGCACTGCAATTGATCGGCAAACGAAAATGATCTTGCTTTTTCCATGCCATTACTCAGTTACGGCTAGAAGTTAGGTAAATAAAGCCATTAATCAGTCTGAATTAATGTAATATCCGTCATCTTTCAGTATTCATAAAGGTATCCGTTTTTGGTAGAGGTCACAGCTTTTTTCGACGGTGTAATTAACTGTGCGACAGCGATTGCAAAAAACATACATGAGCTAGCCTCGCAAAACATCTTAACTTCGAAAATAAGTTTCATAGCAAAAAAAAAACAGCCTGGAAGCTGCTACTACGCTATAGTCAGAAGTTATTGGATCCGACGTTGCTTTAAGGTATCAGCTTGCATGCAATAAATGGTCATTACCATACCTTCAGAAGTAATCAATGGCTCTTGACAATATGAAACAATTAGAGCTGGAAATTTTGTTGAAGAAAAAATTTGTTCGCAAAAGTAATATGAAATAATTGCCTCAAGTTGAATTTGTTGTTGAAATTTAATATTATCAAATATCATAAAACATCATAGCTCTTCGCCATTTCACTTGTTTATTTTACCTACTCCATCTTACCATTTTGCGTCTTCTCCATTTTACCTGGTGTTGATTGTTTTTTTTTAACCTGCTACCACTAATTTAGTTTCCAGTCCTAACAACTGTAGCATCAAACACTTAAATTTTCTAGACCAAGTCAAGTCTTATTATCAAAATTAAACAGATAAAAAACGTTGATAACCGATCATAAAACCAACGAAAAAAACTCTGCTTTCCTGCTATTTTCCCCGAAATAGTGTTGAATGCATTTGAGACGGTACCAATTAAGCAGATGATTTGAAGTTGCCGAACAATTTTTTATCTTCCCGTTTGTGTAAATTTAGAGGAGGAAGAGGACGAAAAACTTTATCTGAAAAAGATACTATTTGAAGAAATCGGTCTCTAGTAGCCAATATTTTTTGCTGAACAAAAAAGTTGCTGTTGTTTCCGTTTTCTTGCAAAGTGAAACCTGCAATTTTGTTTTGCTTCAATTCTAGCAGCATAAATCTGCTCTATCAACTAACTTTGAGGCGTGTTTCTCTGGGACAGATTTTTCCTAGCACAAAAACTTCATGCAAAAATTGTGACCATAAGACCCAATATCAGAGGATATAAAAAATTACCAGGCATATTTTGGGAGCTTTTATCATAACACAAAGAGCTAAGTGTGCAGCGCAGCAGATTGCAACAAAAAGATGAGTTCAGATACACCAAAATCAGGGCAGTTGGTTATTTAGCAAAATAAATGATAAATGGTTAGACTCCATTCTGAAGGCCTGACAGGTTGTTTTTTTTTTGTAAAGACTTATAATTGGGATGCTTAAAAAGCAGGGTTTGAATTTTAGGTTTGTAAGCCTTAAACCCGGCCCCAACCAAAAAGTTAAATCAAAATTGCTCGAGCAATTTTCTTTAAAAAGCTAGAATGTCTTCTGTAATGGATTCGAATTGTGACCAAATACCGAACTGTTTAATATCAGATTGAGGGGTTATTCTTGAGCATCGATTTTTTACCTTGCATTTACCTTCTTTTTGTGTCATCAGGGTTCTCTCCCATTGTTATTGTCAAGATATTTGTCTAGAATTGACTATAACCTCTATTTGACCTCGAATCTATTGGCAGCTGGCACTGAAAATAACCGTTAACTTCAGCAAGAACGTAGTATCCCGAGCTTTTATTCTGATAACGTCGAACATTAAATCACTAGAATTGCTGCAAAATTTTTGCTTATTCGTTTTAAATTTTTTTCTGGTTGCAGGAATTAGTTGCGCAAATGAACGCATAAAATGAAGTTGCAAAGGTAGAAGCTAGCAATTAAAGTTTTTACTTAGTTGGAAAACAAAAGCCAGCGAGCCAAGCTACACGTTTTTTGCTGTAGTTGCACTTTTTTATCTTAAAGAGCTTAAAATGCGTTAAAAAATCTTTCGTTTTTTATACAAAGGATTGGGTTTTCAAAGGATTGGGTTTTCAAAGGATTTTGGGTTTTCATTGGGTTTTCAAAGGATTGGGTTTTCAACATTGGGTTTTCAAAGGATTTTTATTCGATTACAATCGTGACATTTTCCAAGGCAGTTTAGTTTCTTCTAATCAGTTATAGCTGATTATAGTTCTTACATAAAATCTACTACTATCAGCTATAGTCAATTGGAGTGTCTTAGTTTGCCAAAGGTTAGGCACATCAAAAAATTATATTAATGACTATAAAAATGCTATCAATAACGGTATTTATAAATGCGGGATGTTCGGTCAACTATGGTTCAAAATTGGTTCAAAATTTTACTGCTAAACAAACTTTCATGGACATCCCTTAAAATTATTTGAAAGATTCCCGCGGTTGGTGAAAAACAACTCAGTCAATCTAAATAACAAAGTACAAAAATGTGCTCTTTTTTGCAGAAAAAATTTTTAGAAAAATCAAAAGTCATCGGGAACAAAATTAAAGGTTTGAGTTGAAAAATATAAAGAAAACAATCATTTAATCTCAAATTAATTTGAAAACTGTTAAAATGGTTTTCCACCATTTCACATAAGCCAGCGTTTTTGATAAGAATTATTTATGAGCATTTATGATTCAATGTTCTTGATCAAAAAAGCAAATAAGAGAGAATTGTAATTGACTATAATCAAAAATAACAAAAAAAGCGAAAAAAAATTGAAAATATGATAGAAATAAATGATTATAGCAATTATGAACAAATCAAAAGACAGATCGAACATAATCAAATATAATGTTTCTATAATCACAGCAATTTTCTTGAACAAAGTCTGTAAACAAAAATTGATTGGTTATACACATTTTTCTTGCTCCATTTCTTGGAAAAAAGGCTTCTGAAAACATAACATAAACATTATTAAAGCTTAAAAGTGGGTGCAGTATTACATTATTCTGCTTGAATGATTAAACTTTTTTTTGAAGTTACGACTTCATACCTGAGGAAGTTTTGTTTTCTACGTCACATTTTGACCTTAATTAATGAAGTTTGATTGAAATACCCGCACTCAGTAAAAAGAGAAAACTATTGATTATATTACAATTATAATTGTACCTTTATCAAATTTATTTTTAATCAAAAGCGCCAAATTTAGATGTTTAAACGATTTATGATCCATTATATTGATAAAACTTTTTGTGACATTATATTGAATTATAATCAATTATAATTGATTATAAATTTTCCAAGAATCTCTTATAATCTTTTATAATCTCTTATAACATCTTATAATCTCTTATAATATCTTATAATCTCCTATAATCTGTTATAATCTTTTATAAAAAAGTATAATTTTTTTTTCTGTCAAAAACCTCTAAAAGTGAGATGTATTGTCATTCATCGGTTCATCTGAACACAAAGTTACCACGAAACAAAAATTTCATAGAGATCCCTTCATATTAGTTGAAAAAACCCCGCGGTAGGTGAAACATAACTCTTCTAAATGAATCATGAAACTAAAGCAGTGTGCTGATGTTTTGGTGATCAAAAGAACTTAAAATGTGCACTATGAAACGACTATAGTCAAAAGAAATGAAAAGAAAAAACTTTATAAATTTCAATTGATATAAAAAATGTTAAAACAATTTTCTCTTCTTCCACATAAGCCAATGTCTACAAAAAGCATAAAATATAAGCAATTCAGATGAAAGTTCGAAGACAAAATGGGCGAACAAAAGGGATTATAAACAATTATGATCGTTTATAATGGATTTTTTCTGCAACACAAATGAATTAGAAATTCGGATAAGATTATTCTTTATAGCCGATTATAATGTATTATAACTGATTATATTTGATTTCAAAAAGAGAGATTCTAATCGATTATTAATTGATTAAAATAATTTTTTTCTTAATTGTTGTACGACTGGTACTAAAATCATATTATAATCACATATTAACGGTTGAAACTGGATGCGCGTAGTCTCTCTTGTCGTATTGGAAGGTGTGAGTTCGCAACAAATTTTTTTTCCCAATTTCTATAAAACTTACGACCGAAACAAATGGATTTAAATTAAAGGATTTAAGTAGTTTGATCGTGAACTAAAGCTAAAAAAATAATTTGAATGAATACTTTTTTTTATTTTGGTACCTTTTTTTCCTCAAATGATATATAAATTACAACAAAACTACCCTTAGCAACAGAAACCTGACCTTTTGATAAATCAGTTACTTCAGTGATCAATTAAATTTGTTAGCGAAAGTCTGGACATAAGGTCTGGAAAATCTGGACATAGGTCGCGGCAAGGGTCGCGCCGTGTCCGGATTTAGACCCAATTTGCATAGTCACGCCGAGAGTTTGAGTCTGGAATGTCTGGACATGAGTCGCACCGTAGGCCGAGAAAGTCTAGACATACCAAAACTTGGTCGCGAAAGTCTGGACTATTATTTTTTCGACGAGATTTTTTGTGTAGGGATAGGTTTAGTGGCGGAAAGAAAAGTTTTCGATTCGGAAACCAGAAACTTTCTTTAACTTTTAGTTTTGTTTGTAAGTTATTTATAAAACTTCTAAAATGTCGCAAAGAGGACATAAGTAATAATAGAATGAATTTTCCAGTCGTCTGCAGCGATCTTAGATTTTCAAGGTAGATCAATTTGAGTCAATTTGAAATACATTTCAACTAGCAAATAAATCACATACAATGCATTCGGATTTTACCAAAAATGGTTTTTTAGTGAAATTTGATCAATCCAAAGACAGTTTGTCAGTACAAGCTCTCGAATTACCCTAACTGCCGGCGTCACCACAGTTTCTTGTTAAGTATGTTTCTCTAAGAGCAATCACGGGACAAAAGCGAAATCAATATTGGGGCAATTGCCTGCGACTAATTCGAATTTTTTGCTTACAAAAAACTGAATGCATTTCAATGTTGATGGTCAATTTTCACTAATAGGGTCAAACCATTTTTAAAATTAATAATTTTAAAGTTTTGAGCCAAGTAGCTTGTCATTTTGATAACTTTTCCCAAAATTAGACACTGACAAACTAAGTTTAAACTGTAACTATCTTTTTTTTTCCTGGTAAATTAATTTTCGGCTAAGGCTCAATGTTTTAAAGGGAGCCGTATAGAGATTGTTTTTTTAACCGGTGACAATCAAACGCTCCAGATATTCCTAGTTCCATAAAAGGGATTGACAAACAAATTACGCTCGAGATAGCTTTGTGTTTTTTGATGGTAAAAAAGACCGAATAAGGAATTTGGGGTGTTTTTAAATAGTTGTTTCCGCGACAGATTTTCTACACTACGGAAAAATTACTATTGTTTCGAGCACAAAAGTAAAAAAAAATGATACTTAGGCTCAGATATTTTTTGAGAAATGGTAGGAATTTTAAAAATTGCCGTAGGCACAGATATCCTTTTTTCTGTTTACATGTATAGAGTGCGGCAAAATCAATCGGGATTCAATCCGAAATAAATTTACGCAAATTAGTTGACCAAAATAGTGGGCGATACAACATGTAAAATCACAATAGGTGGGCGGGTGGTAAAAAATTTATTTTTAAAAAGGTTGATTTCAATATAAACCAAAAAATTGTTGTCAGACAATTCCATACATGGAGTTTATGAAAAAATGCTTATCATCTAACGTCAAATTTTTATGACAAGCAGTTTTCGCATGGCCAGAAATTTGCGCATGATGGTCAAAAAATTTGTAAAAAATGAAACTTTCAGTAGCGAGATTTTTTCTTTTTAGACGCAAAATCATATTGTAAAAAAATGTTGCTGGCAAAAATTAGGGAGTTCTAATTAGGGATTGTCTATAACGTAGTCCAGATTGTTTTGTATATATTTATAATTAAAAATATATAAATGTTTAATTTCTTAATGTTAAGGTAGAACCAATTAGACTTTAAACTGTCAAAAAAAAACGTCACGGTTTTCAATAACAAAATTTTTTGAAGTAAAAGCTTCCTAGCCGTATATACAAACATACAATTTTCACTCATAGTTCTGAGTGACATTTTTTACTGTAACTTGGAGGTTATCTAATTGCAGGTTACTTGTGAAATGGTATTGTCACCCAACCAGTGGAATTTCCTCAATGGTAAAATCCTTGGTTATTTTGCTTTCAGACAAAACACAAAACTTTTTAGCGATACTCGAAACAATATTTATTCTAGTTTTCTTTCATATTCCGGTGAAAAATTTTTAAGGATGGGGAACAGTATTTTATCAAAGAGTTTTCATTTAATTTTCAGTGTTTCAGTGTTATTTTGGAATTATATGAAAGTTGCATGATTAAAAGCTTTGGTCAAGCTAAATTTCGATCATTTTTTAAAAAAAAATGTATCAAACTTATCAATTTCAGACTGCTGAAACGACACTCGGATAATTCAGGGCTTCGCTTAATCAAGATTAAATACGAATTATTTATGCAATTTATGATTTTTTTTGCTTATCTTTTGCAAACTTAACTGTCTTACAATCTCAAAGATAATGATGACCTGGAGTTACAACAACACAAAAATGATTTCCACCTGTAATAGCTTTAAGAAATCAAAGGTGAAGTATTTGTTTTTTGCTGTATCTTTTTTTTGAGTTCTGAATCTATTTTGAACAATTATATTTTGAAGTGTGGAAAAAGTGAAAAAGTGCCAATTTGTGATAACTAATTGGAGGAAAAATTGTAGTTTCTAATATTGCGTAGTGAATTCGAGCCCTTTTACATACACAAGAGTTGGAGTACTTTCCTATTGATTTCCACGAATCTACGCATTGCATTCCTATAAGAGCCATTTTTTCGGAGTTTGGAACAACTTGAGCTTCAAGAATCAATAAACATAGCAATCAATTTTTTTTTCGAGCGACCATAGAAGCCCAATTAGTTTCAAAGTTTTCCTAATTGTCCTTGTTTGTTCTATAAACCTTATTTTAATTGTTCCCTTTCTTGGTTAAAGTGGAACACGCATGGGTTAAAAATATAATTCGGAATTTAACAACAAAAGTTTACCATTTCGAAATAAAAAAATTGAGCTATTCTCATTTCATAAACTAGGTTAAGTTTCAACTCAAAATTGCAACACCACACCAAGTCAAAAACACGATTGAAAAATTTTTCAAAAAAAAGTTTGAGTGTTCGGAAAAACGCGTTTGTCAAATTTCCGGCAGTTACTATTCCTTCATTTTTTTCTAATTTTTAGGAATTCATCATTGTTCACTAAATCATTGTTAAAGTTGGCGAAATTGCTTGCTTCGACACATAAGTACAATTGAACTTTTCCCAAATCAGTTTAAAAGTTTACAAAGCTTTTTTTGTCTTTTTTTTCGGCAGTTACTGTTCCATCGCTTTGTTTCATTAAATATATTTAAATCATTAAACAATCATAAAATGTTCTCAAGGACGGTTTTCTCAATGCATAAAGTCTGGTTAAAAATCAGTTTGTTGGATTACGAGGGAACTTGAAGGGTTCCAATGTAACCAAACTACAATCTAACCGTAGTTACCACATGCAAAGCCAAATACTGTTCTCTAAGGTATTTGCACATAATTTTCATAACAACTCTAACTTCATGCACTTTCAGTTTCATACACGATAGTCTGATCATATATCTTGGCTAGTACGGAATAGATTACAGAAAGTCTATCACGGCCGGGAAAAACTTTGTCAGAAAAAAATTTCAGTACCTTTATTGGTTACTAAGATATACTCGCCTTTGGTCCTTTTAAGGACATAAAATGTGACTACGAATTTTTCGCAATATTTCAAACACATTTGAAACACATTTGAAATCAATGCGAAAATGAAATCGCTGATAAGAGACTAATTCGCCATTTGTGAATCGACAGTTCAGAAGTTCGAGGCCCAGCATGAATCTTGCTCATTACATTAGAGAGATGCAACATTACTAAATCCAGAAATACAACCAAAAAACTGCAAGCAAATTTTAGTTGGATCACCGTTTGTGGTTTTCTGTAAAAATGATAAACAGCTTTTTCCGCTCATTGAAGTTTCATGGATGACAAACGATTATGTTGCATTTTTGCATTTTTTTTGTCAGTGACTAAAAAAATTACAAAAGATAATTGATTATAATCCATTTTAAATAGATGATAATGCACTACTTTTGCGAGAAATGAAATTTTTCAAATCAATTTAATCAATTGTAATGGATTATTGTGCCCAAAAAATGACGAAATATTGTGCTCGGAGTTGTGTATTTTTCGAGACCAACTTCGATTTTGTACATAGCCAATATGACAGATTATTTTATACATCATTCAAAAATTAGTGTTGCCTTGAGATCAAATTTAGAAAAAAAATTACCCGTGGGTTTTTTTTCGTAAAGTCATGAGGGTTTAAAATATGACAATTCGGCCAAATAACCCGCGATATATTTTGTGCTGTTAACGTTGAAGCCAAAAATAAATCCGTCGGGAAAATCGTTTCAAATTTTAAAACGAGGCATGCCAATTAGTTGATTTAAGACTTAGGTATAGGCAAAATTATCATAATCATAATAAATTGTTTCCAAAACATATCTATCATTTCATCACTTTTTATATATTCTTTTTACAGAAAACAGATCATTTTGGCATATCGACATTTGATCACTTTAAATTTTTATAGCGAGTGAGGAGATTGAGAAAAATAACAAAAAAGAGTTAGGTTATTATAATTACCAGACTTTTAAGTTAGTTTAAAATTAGTCTTTCAAAAAATAGTACCAATTTATATGTCTGATATTGTTTTACATGTCTGATTTACATGTCTGATAATGCTTCACATAGTTCTAAATTTCTTTACGTCAGAGTTTTGCAAGTTTAATCATCAACAATTTGCTAAAATTAAGGAAAAATGCGTCAAAGTAGTTGTGACGACCGTCACAGTGGAGATTTGTAGTTTCACTTTTGCTTAATTTGATTCTAAGCTAATTATTTTGAAAAGTGTCAATTATTTAGCCGCGTGATGAACTATTGTGATAAAACACTAACTAAATCAACAAGTCTGCTCGTATCAGGGCGAAGCCCTGAATGTTTCGAATGCCTTTTAAGGTTTCTGGAGCAGTAATAACATTAAAAAATTTAAATGAAATAAAACAAAATGAAAATTTTTTTTTCTAAATTTGAAATTTTTTAAATGAAAATCACCCCCCACACGCCATATAAAGTACAAAAGGATAAAATTCGCTCCTTGTATCAAATCAATCATGGCAAATAAGCTTCTTTCAACCAATTTGGAACAATTTCTAAGAGGGATTAACTCTCCGCTTACGCGTTAATAGCGCGAAATATATCGCGCGTTAATTGTCCCAAATTGGCCAAAATGGCAATCTTTAAACTACCATAACTTTACGAAAAATAATCACAGGTGAAATATCTTTTCAAACTTGAGCTCAGGACAACAATACCTTTCGAATGATATAGAAAAAATCCGTCAAAAATGGCTGGTTAAAAAGTCGAAATTTGTCTAAAGAAAAAAAACCCACCCCGAGCACAAATATTCCGTTACTTTCGTATCGAAAGTCGGAACAATAAGAAGTAATTGAAATAAACATTTTCAACGAGGTCTAGAACTGATTCTAGACGATCAAAATTTCGCGGAATATCATTCTGACATAAAACATCATTGTTGGCTCTGTCAACGTTTTTTTTGGAAGCGGATAAACTCTCGAACTACTAAATTCGACTGCCATTTAACTGGTCTCGAATTGTTTTTGATAAATTAGGAATAAAATTTAGACTGAATTTGTGGATAAGCAATGAAATTTAGACTGATCAATTTAAAAATTAAGTATTACAAGTTGAATCGTGTGTGCAATTAATAAAACAAACTAGCTGCCTCAATTCAATTTCGAACGATTTTGTAGTGCGAATCGATTCGTCACGCGTGTAAATTATAAAACGAGCAGTATATACGTACGCGAGGCAGGTTAAAATAGTAGTGTGCAGATCAAGATATCAATCTTCCGAGGAACCAGAGTTTTGTAAAGCTGGTCTTCATAAAAAACCCCGAGCTAATGTATTCCTCACTTTTTTCGAAAGTGCAATCAAATAATTTAAACGCTAGAAAACATAGTTTTGGAAAACAGTCAAAATGACCCAGATTATGCTGAAGGATAAAACGCTACCAATCACTCAATCTCTTAAACGTACATATATTTGGTTGCAGAGGATTGGGCAAGACAATAACGTAGCTTTGGAGTTGAAAAAAATCTGAAAATATTCGAAACTCAATTTCTCGCTAAACTTTTCAAAATTACAGGTAAAACTGTTACGTACGCCTTGCCTAAATCCATTATAAGATTTGCTTTGCCAAAATTATACAGCAAATTGCCGTTATCTTCTCTTCAATTTAGCCGTATATGGTTTTTTTGTTTGGTCGCGGTCATTGTTGGGCCATTGTAAACTGGAAATATAATGTTTTTACTCATACTGGAACTAAAATTGCGCAACGAAGCCGCGCCGCTTTGGTACAAAATAGGCCCGCAAACCCCAAAAGACGCACAAAGTCGCAAAAAGACGCAAAGTGAAACCTTCATCAGTGATTCATTAAGGATCAGAAAAGTTTCTGCTACATAACATATTTTTCAGGGTAAACATTTCAAGACGGTCAGGTCTACAGTCTAAAATTCAGTTTTTTTTATCAGGTTTAAGAGAACTTTGTTCAACAGTTAAAGTAAAGCCATTATGCAAAATATCTAAATTTGATCGCGCAAAGTGAACAGAATTTTCTCGGTTGCACAAAATCTAAAGGTTTTGGGTCGTGACCTTCTAATTTTGAGTCACGAAAGTCGCATACCTCGCGACTTTCGTGACTGAAAATGAGAAGGTCACGACCCAAAAGCTTTAGGTTTTGTGCAACCAAGAAAATTCCGTTCACCTAGGAGGTTGAAGGTTTTGAGTTTTTTGTTAACCTGTAGAGATTTTTTTGTCATAAATGAAGTTTTTCATCAGGGAGGCTCTACTAGCACTTCTCAATTAATAATCGATTCAAATGGATTTTTGAGACAAAAAATTCTTTTAACCGATTACATAATTATGATTTAGAACACAAAATTGATTCTTTTTACTGTATAATTAAATATTTGTGAAAAAAGAAAACCAACTTATTACATTATAATCGATAATATGTTTGAGCAATGAAATCGATAAATTTTATAATTCATCATTACCGTAAGTTTGAGAAAACAAAAATCTGTTTAAAATCAGTTTTAACCCAGCCCCCCCCCCCCCCCCCTCCCCACTCCTCAAAATATATTACCCCTAATTCTCGTTACTTTCATCGCTTATTCGGTCCCCATTTCCCTCTTTCAGTCCCCATCGGGTGGGAATGAAATAAAAAAATGGGTGGATGAAGGGGTAAAAGAAATAAGTTGTTATCAAAAACGATTAAAAAAAGGTAAATGTCAAAAAGTCATTTGCTAATCATTTCCTTCCTGGATTAACAATTGTTTCTAATCTCATCTAATTAAAGCGTCTTCAGTTTTTTAAAGTTCATCAAGCGAAAGTTCAAATCTATGAGAGAAACAGCGATGATTCACCATTGATCGATTTTCTTAAACGCCCATTTTTAGACAGAAGTCAGACGGCTAATTGCGTCTAGTTTTTTTTATTAAATCGAGTTGTTTTGTCCAAAATGCTGATAAATTAAAGGAAAATAAAGGTACTTCGCTAGGTTTAAAGCCGTTTGCAAAGCGTTTGCAAAGCTTCGAAAGATCGTTTATTACTCTAATTTGTCTGTAATGAGTTTGCTTTATTTTTAAAAACAAGATTAAAAAAATTGCCCTCAGAAGCAAAACTGGAGCACTCATTTTGGGGACCAAAAAGTCTACTTAATTTAATTTGATACTACTTTTGTGGAACCTGATCTAAACTACATTTTATGATTGGATAATTTAGATATTTTACCAATGTAAAGTATTTAATATTAACCAATCATGATCCATCTAACTAACAACCCACTTATTTGTAAGTGCTGAAGTTACTTGTAATTTCAGCACCAGAGAGATTTGAATTTAACTTAGAAATTAGTTGGACTCTCCCGAGCACTTCAGTAACCGCAATAAACCAGTATACCCTAGATCTATTGAGCCTAGCAGAGACTAGTTAAACAACCTGAGACTAGATAGTATAAGAGTAAGATTAGGATCGGTATTAGACTAAGAAGTTGCACGAATCTATCCGGCCGAAAATAAGATAGCGTGACGAGCAGACGGTGTACCCTATCCGAAATTACTCTATGAGTTAACCAACTCGGTCCTAACTCATCTGGTGCGACCATAAGTCTCGAACAAGACCTTAATAGCTTAGAATTAACCAAAATAGATTAGAAATTAGACAAAAACATTTAAAAAATGTTATACGACAATAATTTAATCGAAATGTCTCTACGACTCAATAGATCAGAGCCAATATTCCGAACCATAACAGAACTACCCGGAATTGGAAGAAGACCTCGAACCAGAGACGACATACGACAAAGTAGAAACTTGCCATATAGCTATATGATAGTTAGGCAAAAACCAGAACAAACTTTTATATTTAGAATACTACTGGCAATGAATTTAGATTTTCATTTGCAAACATAAAACCTTGAAGTTAATCTTCAAAATCATTTCAGGCGCTAAACAAAATTATTAATATACAATAACGATTGATAAAAAGATCTAAGATCGTTTTCCTAAAATTCTGCAGTAATATACAAAACATGTTTGAAAAATATTTATTGAAAAATAAAAAATAAAAATTAGTAGCATGACAATAAATGGTTAATAATCATAAATCATCCTGTTGTTCCAGCTCCATCACCTAAAACATAACAGCAATCATAAACCCACTAATATCATCAAAACACTAAATTTTTCCTTTACACACATTTAAAATTTTATTAAAACTTAAATTCACTTAATTTTAAAACCAGATCATCAAGGCTTATCCTTGGATCTTAAATCATTTTCTACTTAATTAAATTTCAAATTTGATCATCAAGGCTTATCCTTGGATCAAACAGAACAACTTTGTTCTCCCCCACCCACTTAATTAGTGTCTAACGACCTCAAACGTCGATTCACTACCCAACCCTTTCTAAAGACCTAAGACTAATAGAAATTTTTAAACAAAACTAATCATTCAAATTAGGATAAACAGTGAAGAACTTCGGTTATTCATCCTTCACTTGACCCCCCCTCTTACCAGACCCAGGATAAATCTTAGACTTAGTAAGTTTAAAATAGTATCTAACGAACTACTCGCGTTCTAATTATACCTGAACCTTGTGGATCAATTTACTATTCTCCAACCCTTGAACACAATCACTACCCCTAAGTAAGATTAAGTAAGTTAACACCTTAACTTATACTAGCCACGAGAAAGTAAAAAATCATTCTTCGGAATCGATATACTTTTCTCTCCAACCCTGAACAAACAGACCCAGGTTAAGCTAACCAAAAAATCGTAAGAACTAACAGTTTAAGAAAATAGAAACCATTTAACAACCCTTTGCATCCGTCATTCTAAACCTTATGTCATTTAAAAACCTAGGAAATAAACAGACAATCGTTTTACACAATTGTGAAATAGATAACAAAAAATACGACCTTGTAATCACACCTCATACACAAACAGTTGGATACATTCGAACAAAACGACAAACGCTAAAAAGAAAAATAATAACGAAACAAAGACAAATAACACGAAAAAGATTTTCAAAAAATCGAAACGCATTTTCAGAATCAGAAACCAACAGTTTAGACGAACTTTATAAACTAAAAGAATCAATAGATAAAAATTGCCCAATTCACGATCAATTATACTTCTCTGACTCAGAAACAACTTCAAATTCATCAAAAAGAGGAAAAAGAAGAATAAAAAAGCAGTATAAACACAAACCAGTACATTTATACAATTGGAATCAACCAATTCGACACATTAATAATTACATATTAACAGTCATCGAACGAAAAAATGAGCTCAACGCACACCCCAGGTGAAGAAAGTCCAGATGATGATGAAATCTTTCCTTTTATAGTAGACGCAGATACTGATAGAGGACAACACATATTTTGTCAAAATTTACTATTAAATTTATTTGAACCCGGAATTAGTCCATGTAAAACAGAGTTCCCAGATGTAAAAATCAAAAGACAAATCATAGACCACTACTTAAAAGATATATGCAACATAACACAACAGTATGGAATCTACTCCATAGAATTCACCTCACCAAACCATAATAATAGAAAATATACAATTCAAACAGACGATCTTGATTTAGAATTTTCAAAAGTTTTTTCAGAATATATAAAAAGCATCCAATATCAAAACTCACAAAGAGCAAACTCCATATTCACCAATGAAGTTTTCGCAATAATATATAGTTATATTTCGATATTAGAAAACGAAAACCCAATAACAAATGTCTCACCGACAGAAACATCTAAACATTTAAGAGTACGACATGAAATCACACTACTCTCAAGTTATTTAAACATCATTAAAGAAAATTTCACGAAAGACGACGTTTCACAACATACAAAACACGATCTACAAAAAATTTTGGCATGGTTCATAATAGATTATTTCACACACAATATTGATTTAATTGCACAAGCAAGAAAAAATTTTAGACCCCAAAACTCGAACGATGATACCGCTATCACAGAACAATCAGATTATGTTTGGGACCCCGAATGGTCTCATCCCGCATTTATAAGCTTCCCACAATCAATCTCAAGTCAAGCAATAAGTACGATATCTTACATAAGAGATTATGTAAAAGTAATACCATTAACCATTGATGCAACACCATTAAACTATAATACATTTTTGCCCGATACACAAAATAATAGTTTAAACTCTACAGTTATACACAATGAAAACCTCAATGGAACTAGGAATCTTACTCAACAAGATATCCAGACACCATCACACTTCATAAATGAAGAAATTGTACACACAACAACTACACAACAAAGTATTTCACCAATACGCCCAAATTTAACAACACCAAGAAATACAAATCCTTCACAAACACAGGTAACCTTACAATCAACCGTTAAACCTTCGGTTGCCCCTAAATATTCACATATGGATTACCAAACATACAGACCCATGACAATACCATCAAAAACACGCAAAACATTCACTAGAAACAACTTTACAGACCATAATTATAATTATACACATCCATCAAAAACATATAACCAACCACAAAGAAATTTTAACCAATATACAAGATCTCGAAATTGGGATAACCCAATGACCCAACCTAATTCAATAAATTTCCAAACAAATCCTCCACAGGATCACAGTGAAAATTACCCATTTTTTCAACAAAATAAAAATAAAAAACAGACATCTTATCAAATGGATTATTTATCCTCAGATGATGATTTCTTACAACCAGATATATTTGCACCAAATACTCAAGAATATCGTAGACAAGGAATACAGAGAACACGTACAAATCATAGAAATTTTTCTCCACAACCAATAGATGCACAACATCAACAACCAATTCAACAACAAAATCTAATTAATACACAATCTTTTCAACCAATTCAACAACAAAATCCAATGACTGCACACTCGTATCAAGCATCACAAATGCAAAATGAAATACCACTCCCATATTATCTCCAACAACATGAAATAACAAGAAACCAACTTTCGAATTTTTCTCAAATGCCAAATGCAGCAGAATCATTACAAATGACAATGAATCCATACCTTATGGGTGGATCATCAATAACATCAAACAAACCTTTAATGGTTTTCACAGGAACAGACCCTGAATACTCTGTAGAAGATTATTTAAATGCAGTAACAGCAAACCTGATTTTAAATATTGGACCTGAACCAATTAATACGCCACTACATCAAAACTGGATACATCGACGCACAGCGTTAATACAAACAACCTTAGACTAGCCCAAAAATGGTTTTCAGTACTACCTCTAGAAATAAAATCAAACTGGAAAAGGTTTAGTCAGGAATTTTCAAAAATGTTTGACTCCGAAAGAAACAAACAACAACAAAGAGTTTTATGTAATGAAATTCGCAGATTACCAAACGAAACCATCAAGCAAATAGCAGTACGAATCGAAACACTAGTTCGAAAAGCATATTCATTAAATACACATGACTATAAAAACACAAAGATGACAGAAATCTTAATGATGACCTTAACACCACAATTAAGGAAAATAGCAATAAAAAAGAGAGCATCCCATCCTTCTTCAATTCGAGAACCCGATTTAGATTTTCGAAAACTAGTAGACAAATTAGAACAAGCAGAAATCACGATGAAACTAGAAGAAACGGAAAATCTGAAATTACAATACGTTAACAGAATTGAAACGACTCCCACTAATATTAATAATATACAGGAATCAGAGACAGACCTCGTTGAAAAAATCACTGAAATACTCAATATTTATGAAAAGAACCCAAACTTCAAAGGCAAACCATCTTTCAAAAAATGGTGTAATTATTGCCGACGATACGGACATAGTATTTCCGAATGTAGACAAAAACAGCAAGACAATCAAAATAAACCTCAAAAATATAAAGAACCAAATAAATCATTCTATCAATACATGAAAAAAGATCAAAATCTACCGAACAAAACAGTCCACAGCAACAACAGTTCAGGAAAACCACTCCCGAACAATACAAATTATACAAGAAATCAATCACCATATAACTCAAGTTATAGAGGAAGATCACCAGAACGAAGAAACACGAACAATTCATCACAAAATCACTACAATAGACCAAATAGTCGAAATAACTACTCCAGATCAAATTCAAATACACAACGATTTGTTTCTAGATCTAATTCCCAATCAAGAAATAACTACTATCCAAACAACCAATCACGAAATTCATCATACAATAGGAATAGAAACTACTCCTATAATCGAAATAGAAGTTATTCAAACAACCGAAACCAGAATTACCCGAACAGTCAATCAAGGAATAACTCATATAATAGATCGAACTATAACAGACCAAACAATAATTACCAAAACAGATCGCGAAATAATTCACAAAATCGACACTCAAGTTATAATACTCGTTATAGAAATTATTCCCAATCACCACACCGGAATAATAATAACTATAATAATTCTAATAATCGCCACAGAAGTAGTACACCTAAACATCAAAGACAAATCAATCAAGTACAATCTAACCCAGAAACAACATCAGACCCTCCAGGTATTGATGACACAGTAACTGATACGTTACAACTCAATCAAATAAACTGTACATCATCAGATTCAGAAAGTGATACTGAAAACACTCTTTCTATCAATATGATAAAAGTCGAAAATGACTATGAATCTGTCATATATGAACAACCCTTTTCATCACACATATATGAAAATCAATCAGAATTTCTTCAAAATTATTACACTACACCCATAAATTCCACACCAACAACGCAAGAAACAAATGAGATTAACACTACAGATCAAACCAATAAAAATACCAAAACAAAATGCTTGAATACAAACCATATTTATCAAAATATACAAAAAGAACAACCCAAAGAAAAAATTTGGACAATACCATTTCTCTTAGAAAGCCCAAGAAATAAAGAATTTCAACCACCAGACCTTGAAATAGATTTTTTAATTGATTCAGGAGCAGAATCAAACATAATAAACATCCCCACATGGAATGAAATAAAAACCTTACACCCAAAGCTAACACCTCTTGAAACCTCCAGCAAACTAGCAACAGCACAAGGATCAACATTGATAAACTACGGAAAAATCCAATTATTTCTCCTCCCACCAGAACAATGGAACAAAGCAAAATTTTAAATAAGCCATTTAAACAAATATTCCATATCACTGACATTAAATATAATATCATTGGAATACCATTTATTTCGAAGTATATACCAACAATTAACATACTAAATAGTAAAATATTAATCAAAGATAAATATACAAAAACAAAAGAAACATCCTTAACATTTTTTCAAAGATTAAATAAACAACCACCATTCTTTTCAAAATTCTACCCGATATTTAACCAACAAAGAAAACACTTGAAACCACTATCAGGAAATATCTATAATTTTTCAATCAAACAAGTTCACCAATATGATAAAGAACAAAACAAACAAAAATTTTATATGTCAGAATTTGAATTCAAACCTATTCACAAATTTTTCAAAATCACAATATCATCCATAAAATATTTGAAAAATTCGAATTCAGATATCATTTCCTTACATGTCTATAACAACACACCTTACCAAGTAACATTACCTTTAGGACTTTTAGGATATTGTGAAACCAACGCTACAATATCACCAATACACGAAAAAGCCTATCGCGTAAATAATATACTCCAATTACTAGATATTTGCCAATCTACAATTCTTAATGAAGAATTATCTATAAATAATATAATAAGTAACGAAAACAGAAATACGGATTATTTCACAAAAATTCTATATTTCAAACCTACATTCAACATAAGTAACTACACAGAGGACCAACAAAAATTTTTAACAATGTTTAATTTCCAACATTCACAAATAACACAAGACGAATTCGAAAAATTAGCCAAACAGCTAATTAAATATTCATCAGTCTATGCAACATCAAAATTCGATGTTGGGAAAATCAGTTCATCACTACATCTCCCGTTAAAACCAGACGCAGTTTTCAAAAAACAGAGAGCAAGTAAAGTACCAATTCACTTACATGATAAAGTGAACAGATTACTCGACATTTTAGAACAATACAACATTATATCACCAGTAAACAAAGAAGAACAACCAAAAGGCAACACATTTATCAACCCTGTTATCATACTAGCTAAAGGAGAATCATTGAAAATCGTTCTCGATGCTAGATACCTCAATTCACTTATAGATGAATCAAAATGTAATTGGCCCATTGAACCAATACAAGTTATTTTAACAAAAATAAACGGCAAATACTTTACAACCGCCGATATGAATAGTGCATACAATCAAATGCCACTAGATGAACAATCACGACGTTTAACACAATTTGTTATCGGAAACCAACAATATGAATTCAACCGCTTATTCTATGGAATATCCATAGGACCAGCAGCATTTTCAGCTTTTATGAGCAAAATTTTTAGACCACTAATACTCAAGAAAAACGCAATCACCTATTTAGACGATGTTTTTATGCAATCACAAACAAAAGACGAGATGTTCAATGTTTTAGAAAAATATCACCAAATACTTCAGAACGAAAATCTGAAGGCCGCCCCCGATAAATCACACTTCTTTTTGACAAGAGTTAAATTCTTAGGACATAATATAGAAAGAAAAACAATCACTCCATTGAAATCACGCATTGACGCTATTCAAAAACTTCAACCACCAACAAATAAAAAGAAAATCCAAGAATTTCTTGGAATGTTAAACTTTTTAAGTAAATATGTTTATAAAATGCAATTATATCTACGACCATTTTATAACATCCTTAGACAACAAAATAACTTTGAATGGAACATAGAACATCAAACACGATTTGAAGAAATAAAGAAACTTTTAACTGAACAAATTTCAAACACAATTCCAGATTCAAATCAACCATTTTATGCAATGTGCGATGCTTCGAACTTTGGCATCGGTGCAGCACTATTACAATCACATAATGGTACAAATAAAATGAACCTCATATCAGCAAATTCTCGATTATTCACTCAAGCAGAGCTACGACTCTCAACTCTAATGAGAGAATGTACAGCCATAATATATACACTGACAGAATATGAATTTCTGATACTTGGATCAAAACATCCAACAGTTCTATTCACAGACCATAAACCAATCATCTTTCTCTTTACACAAAAATCTAACCCAAACCACCGAGTTTACAGATTTCAACTAATTCTAATGAAATTTCCAAACTTACATATAGTTTGGACTGCAGGAAAAAATCTTGCATTACCAGACACCTTAAGTCGAAATACACCACCTGAATTACTTACACGAAAAACAACAGTTGAAATACCCAAAAACATAAAATTCTACCTTGCAGAAAACGAAACATCACCCCGATTGGAATGCAAATATGCAGTAAAAACTGATATTGAACAATCACAAATAAATAATTTACAACATTTCCCACTTTATTTAGATTGTCAAAATAATCATTATGAAGTTGATTTACTTGGAACATCAACTTTCAAACCAATCCCATATTCTCAATGGATAAAAAATAACACCCAACAAAAACGAACAAAACAACACCTGCCTAAGAAAGACCATTTTCCACTAATTGAAAAAGAAGATTTAACTGATAAAATAAATTTATCAGGACCACAAACAAATGATTCAAAATACACAATAAATCAAGTTTTTGACCTTCACGACCCACTTGATACAATACCTTTATCTAAATTAGAAATCGAAAACATTTTTCTCCCCCCAACAGAAATAATTACAATTTCAACACTGAAACAATATCAAAAATATCAAAACCTTGACCCAGTAATTCGACAACTGAAATCATGGCACAAATATAAAACTAAACCTATCAAAGCAGATTCAACCATTCTAGGAAACAAAACACTCCTCCGATACTTTCGCAAATTTAACAACACAACAATTAACGAAAATACAGACCTTTTAGAGTATAACCTGAATGAATCTACAGTTCCATGTCTCCCTTTAAGTATGATTCTTATAGCTTTTAATATTTCACATACACAAAATATTAAAGGACACTCTGGATCAGAGAAAACATATTCAAATTTTATACAAAACTTTTATTTCCCAAATGCACCAACTTGGATAAAAGTACTATGCAATGACTGTATAGTATGTCAACTAAATAAACCTTACCCAAATCAAAAACAAATAGCACAAAAACAAGATTTTAAAGGACAAAGTTTGTACTTTAATCATCGTATCTCATTTGATACTAAAGGACCAATTTCACCCTCATCAGAAGGAAACTCCTACATTATGGTAATTGTTGACGCATTTACACATTATGTAGCACTTAACCCAGTACCACATTGTAACGCTTATTACGCTTACACAACACTCTATGAACACTGGATAGCAAAATTCGGACTACCAGAAATTTTAGTTACAGACAACGGTACAGAATTCATAAATAATGAAATTATCACACTATGTCATTTATATAACATTAAACACAAACCACGTACATCTCATGCACCTTGGACAAACGGCTTAGTCGAAGGTATGAACCGTTCATTACAAGAATATCTTAGATGTATCATCAACGGAAATGATACAAAATATACCGAATGGTCAGCAGATGTAAAATTATTTCCCTTAGCGTATAATTCACAAATTACGACAACTTTAGGAATGTCACCATACGAAATGGTTTTTAACCAAAAGCCACGCAAACCAATAATGTTTACAGCGAATTCTCATAAAAACGCACAAGGTTATTGTCAACCAAATAAAGACTCAATTTGTTATAACCTACCTTTACATACACACGATGAAGATCATTTTCATCACCCACAAATTCTTAAACTAGCCTCCGGTACACACACCGAATGGATTCTAAATAGAGATAAAAAACACAATGATATTTATCAAAAAATAACAAAAAAGTTATTACAAAGACAAAACATTAATGAACAAATCAATTCACGTTTTACACCAGCCTCCGAATTAAAAATTGGAACATTTGTTTTAATACCTAATTTTAATACACAAAAAGGAATTTCTAAAAAATTACAACCCCTTCGAAAAGGACCATACCAAATAATTGCAAAACCCACTGATGTCACATATAAAATTACCGACTCAAACAAAAAAGAAATTGTTCAACATCGAAACAACCTATTACCTTATTACCCAAAAGAATACGCACTCCGCGAATTAACTCAATTATATTCTTTCACAGGATTAAAAATCATTCAAAATGAACCACATCTGAAAAACACAGAACAAAATGATAACCCCACCGAAAATCAAAACACAAAACCAATCGCCACCAAAATCAATACACAAAACCATAAAGAATCACCAAAACAAAGAAAAAATAGAAAAATGACCGAACAAATAATACCCCAAGAACAAATCGACAAATCAGAAAATAGAAAAACAACAAGACTCCGAAATCAACCACGTAAAAACTATAAAATATTCATCCCCCAATCTAAAATTTTAAAGAAAGTGGAATTTCAAAAGTAATTTCAACATTATACTTCACTATCTTGAAACCTTCGAAACATTTTTCATTTACATTTTTCAAAATAACATGCTGACAAGTACGTAATAATTCTAGTTCAAAATAGACCAATAGGATTCATCCAATCCGTCACTTTCTCTAACTCAAACTAAGACCAATTAGACGAATCATATAGAACTCCAGGCACATCTATAACTATAACTTTACGACCTCCAGGTCAAAAATAAGCAAACCACTCCAACTTGACAACTAAAATAAATATCACCATAATACCGTACCCCTCCCTTATCTAATAACCCAAAGATCAACAATATTTCCCCAACTCAGACCACGAATACCCCCAAAGCAAAATTGTTAACTTAGCCTAAAGTAACAAAATGAACATTTTAATTAGCCTAAAGTATAAAAATCTCACCATACCCCGGATCATTTGACAAACAAAAATAAAGAAAAAGACGACCTCCCAGTCACCATGAAAATTGCCCCCAACAATTTTTTACAGAACTCAACCAACTTGTCAAAAAACTAATAAATAATCCGACCACACTAGAAAATCGCCTCAAACAGCAAAAAATATTCGACCAAGAGATCATTTCTTAAATGCTCTTCTCTCAATCAGTTACTCAAATACTCATAAATCTTAAACATTTTTTTACAATACTTGAAACCTTTATAATATTTCTTTTTGATATACTTGAATCTTTTCTAATAATCCTAATCATTTTTTGTAACATTTTTTTAATTTTCTACACTATACTCGAACTATTCCTCCAACTTTCCAAAACCCTTGATTACATCCACAGGTACGAGTCATATAACTTGTCTAAATGATACGAACAATTTTCAGTAGAACCGATATTTTTTTATTGTTTGTAATTTTCATAACATTTTTATCATCCCTCATTTTGACAATATGTAAATGTATAAAGAAAGCAATCTTCACATTTGCCCTAGCAACAATCCTTCTAATTCTTTTTTTGGAAGAATACTATAATAAACATAAACCTTCCCACTAAAGTAATAATTCAAAAAACCATCAAAAATTGCTACCCAACAGTCACAGAATCAGTCTTCACCGACATCATCCCAAGATAACCAAACACCACCTTCAACTACTCAAAATCCTCAAACATCTACACGAATTTCTTTTCAAGACAATCCATACACTTTTGAAGAACGACATGCTCGTTTATCAGAACCACTAGAACCAGTTCAACGACAAGCACCTTTAAGCGAACCAACATATAACCTATACCCAACACTACCACAAGAACTAACTAGAATAAGAAATCCTAGTCAAAACCAAAATACAGTCGAAATAAATAGACAAATTATACATCCTCGACGAAACAGAAATTTTCAAACTCCACGAGTTCATTTTGATATACCTCAATCCCCATCACAAAACACTCCAGAAAACCCCATTGGTATATTACCAGAAACCCCTACGCTTCTTTCACAACGTAGCACCTCAAGCCTACCATCAGATTACTTAGGTTCAACACCAACATCTGAGCAAATACGTGAAAATCCTTTCAACCCCACAAACCAAACATCACGATTCCCATATTGGACTACACATTCATTTACACAAGGTGAACCAAATTTAGTCAATGACCCCATAGATATTTCTACGGATACAACAACATCCTCATCACTACCAGAAACATTATCACTACCATCAACACCATCAATAAGCCAGATTTCACCACCACCTTTTAACTTAAATTTTCCAAATAATCTCGACGCCAGATATCGAGAACAATCAACAACAAATATTCCTTTAAGACTAGCTTGGAATACATTTACAGCACCTCCACCATTATTTGGACAACATCAAGAAAGTAACCGCCTTCATAACAGGGCACTTAATAGATTACAATATCGCCAAGATATTCACAACGATATCCGTGATCACAATATTCAAATACTCCAACAAAACAGTTTACAATTAAAGTTTGAAATCACAGTTAAGTTAAACAATATTACCCAACATCCCTACCCATTAAATCCACCTAACATAACAGCTCAATCACTACCACCACCGTTTATAACTACTGAAGTAATATACAAATACGACAGATATACCAAAAACACAATTGGCTACATTACATTTTATAATCCATACTCAGGATTATCATACACATGTATATTCTAAAATTATTAATTTTTCTCCAACTCCTTTTTCTAGTAATCTCAAATCAAAACATTAACCCTTCCCCTCGTACAGGACCACAAGATTTATTAGTAACACATTACGATTGTGAAGAAAATGAACAAAAAACACTACATAAATATGCAATAAATCAAGTATCACAATGTGAAACAGAACCACAAGCTATAGAAACCACAGATGTAATAGCAACACTCTATTCAAAAGCCCGAGCAACAACAGTTACAGGTTATAAATTCACAGCAACATTTTCCGAAAAGAAAGTACATTGTTCACAAGTCTCGAACGGAAACAAAAACCGACTTGACCATGAATCATTCTATCAAAGTAATATAGAACGTCTTTTACATCTTAATCCCGACGATTGTAAAAATGAATTACTTAGACTAAACATCACACAAAATAAAAACTCCCAAAGAAAGTTAGTTAATTTTCAAGTTTTTCCAGACTCTGTACATCAATCACAACTTGAAAGACACCAAGGACATATAAAACTAGACGAAAAATACCCGTATAACGGCGCACACGGACGATTAACCTATGACCTACACGATAAACATTGGATACCACACATTGGTATAAATGACCCATCAAACTGCAAAGCAGACACAAAAAATAAAGGATACCAAGAAATAATGTTTTTTGATTGGAAAATACAACTCGAAAAAATACAACTAACACGAGATTTATCAGATAATACAATGATCTATCAAGGAATCCGATTACCTTGTAAAAATGATCAAGGTTATTGCGACCCTACAACGAGAACACAAGCAACAATTGTTTGGTTCCCCGAAGATACATGTACAACATTTCAAGTAGCAAAAATACACGCTCGTATGATAAAATTTCACGAAAAATATTTTATACAATCAATTCCATATGAACAAGTCCATCCATCACGAAAACTAAGTTCTAATTTTAGAAACATAGACAATATAGAAAACAAATTGACACGTTTCCAAATATATCAAGAAACAGAACTTGCATGTAAATACAGGAATCCACTTCACAGAACACAATATTCTGAAATATTAGTTGAATACGAAAAAGGATTCGACATGACCACTGGAAAAGTAAAAATCGACCCATATGCCACAGGTCATCCTCTAAACGAAGGAACATCCTATATACCAGTTAATTTTGAAAAAAGCAACGGACAACCTGGTGGACATCTAAAACCCCATGACACCAGAAGCACACGCTTACAAGAATTATCACTAATGAATACAACATATTTCGGTAATATCCACTATGATATTCATTTAGATATGAAACTAGATTATACAATTAGCCGAATTTTTCAAGAAATGTCACTCTCCGAATTAGAAACACTACACCACCTATGCGAATTAGAACGAACACAAATATTACAATCACTTGCACTAGCAGTATTAAAAATACCCTATGCAGGATACTTATTATCTGGAAATAGATCAAATTTTTTAGACTATGAAGGAAACATCTTATGGTTTTATACTTGTACTAAAAAAGTATCACCACTATACGTTTTTGAAGATAAACGATGTTATAAAAGAATCCCTATCTTTTATAAGAATAAAGTACATTTCGTGGATACACTTTCACGAAGAACCTATTTCTGGGATACCGCAGTCCCATGTGGATCAGAAAACAGCCACAATGTAGTACAACTAAACCCTGATGAAAATAAATATTATCTTCTCACTCCATATCCCACATTAATGCAATCACTCAAAAAATGTTCACCAGAAAGCATTCGCGCTATTGCTCGAAACCCAAATATAGACTTACAATCAATAGGAATCTATTCAAAATCAGATATTCAACATCACATTAGAACACAACAATTCCAAGAATTATTAACACAAATGGACACTATACAAAGACAATCAATAGACCAAAATTTACGCAAACTTGCAGAAACCGCAGGATTTGCCGATATCTACACGCAAGACTATAGCGGATATTTTAAAGACATTAAAGATTATATATATCTAAACGGTGAAAAATACCGTCCCCAAGATATATCACCAATTAACATTTTTAGCTTTGTTACACTCAAAAATGAGATCCTCGATTTTCTAGGATGGCCCTACTACATCTTAGAAAAATTGACTATTTTATACGCAATGTTTAACTTTATTGGATTTCTTTTCTCACTTTTAAAAGGAATCTACAATACATGTGCTATACACACACAAGTAAACAGACAAGCAAGCGTAGCACGCATACTCTTTGCAGGATTTTTTGGAATCTTTTCTACATCTATAAACAAAATTCTTTTAGACGCACAAATAAAAGAATATAACACAAAAATAACAACACGACAAAATACATACGACGAAGAACATAACAATGTAGACATAACGCCAACGGCACCACAATTACCACCCCTACCAAATAACCATCCACTATCCCTAGTCCCACGAAATTTTCGAAACTTAGCCATCACACATAATCCAAATTTTCGACTCACCACATCACAAAGTCCCATTCAACATATAATGACACACCAGTCACAAGATGATAATACTTATGAACAAATTATTGAACAACCCCATACCACCGCTTTTCAGTCTCAAAATAATCATTTTTTTAGCCCACGATGAGCCGCCAACTTGGATCACTACACCGATCAAATTCCCACCCAACCAATCTTACCTCCCCAATCCCAATAATACCACTTTTTGCTTTTCCGCCACCCGATTTTCCATCTAGTAATGTAACATCAGGCATGAATTCCGATACTAATTCACACATCTCAGTTTTATATTCCATCTCACAACTCAATAACCCGAATATTGAAACCCCCGATGAATTTGCCGACTCAGAACCATCCCCATCCAATAATTTTCATAACTCTTCTAATTTTTCTCAACCCCCTTTTCAACCCATATTATCCAATAACCCTGACCCAATCACCCCCACACCCTCTTATGCTTCCCAAGTTACCCCAACCTACTCCTCATACCATTCTGACCAATCATCTCATTCTCCAGACACCCCCCGAATCTCCCCAGAGCTAGATAATTTTATTACCCTTCAACAACAACCCTACCACCTTAATACCCCAACCATAAACCAAATCTCCTCCACAATAAATTCATCCAACCCCCCTACCCCTACACCCTCTTCAAATTATACTGAATCATTAGCACCATCATCCACATCAACTGAATCTTCACTCAACACTAATAGAGCTTACCGCACTTTTAAAAGAAAGTTCCCCAACCATCCTTTCCCAGCAAAACCAGGAACAGCCCGTGAATACATCAACCACCCCAAGCATACTAACACAAAAGAATTTTTAGCCATCACCTTACCCTCATTCCCACAATACACCTTAAACACCCCCCACGACACTAACGAAACACGCAACTTCGTAGATGAATACGTTTTAATGCCCACTCTCTCTTGGACCTCATATTATCATTTTACTAACCCTCTTTGCTTACCTTTATCTAACACTCACATCGATATAGAGCGAAATACGGACATGCTATATCGACTCACTACACCACTAACCGCTAGACAATTTACTTACGTTGGATATAAAAAATCACTAAAAACACACACTGCACCTAGAGCTAACGAATATACACTCGAATACTATGATCACAACATCATCAGAGCTAACCAAGATCAATTCTTAGACGACGATCGCTTCGCTAATCCACAAATTACTGAGAAATTTTTCATCAAGACACCATATATATTTACACTAAACATCTTCGACCGAAAGTTTGATCACATTATTTCAGAAGCACTAACAGACACACAAGCATACGAAAGTTTTAAAGAACGCTTCCAAATATTTTCACTAACCTTTCATTTCCTTGCACCACACGAAAGAGATTTACACTGCTCACACGATATTATGTTGCGCACTAAACAAACCCACACATATAGTTATTATCGCTTCATCCAAAATCACTTTGACCTACACACACCCTCTAGACAACCACACCATCGTTTTCAATTCATTAATTCCAAATACACTTCACCATTTTTCCTAAATTTCACATATTGTATTAAAGACACTAACCTCCATGGTATTCTTCGTAATTATGACCCCATAACCCAAATGTACATCTTCTGTCCCATCACCAAGACCTTCAACGCCGAAGAATCCCGACCCTTCCTTATCCCGCACGAGTTTGTACAACCTATAGAAATCCCAATTTTAGAATTCATCCACAACACTAAATTCAATCACAAATTATATAATCTAATCCAAAACACACCTTATGAGTTTGCAGTTGGCACTGAAGAACTAACCACTATTAAGGCACTTCAATTGCTTTGGCCACTGCTTCAGACTAAAAATATCATCCGCATCTTAGCTAAACTACTAACAACTTCAGAACTAATTCACGACATCTTCCCCCACGGTTTTTTCCCCGACGACTAACAGGTAAGTATGAATTAAATGAATATAACTAACTAATTGAAATATTAAAAAACTCACCATACTTTATCCATGTTTTCCTTAGATTTTTAGCCTTCATCCGACGATCACCTACAAAAACCACAAAAAACAAATAAAGATCGCAAATTTCATCAAACAGACTTCAACAATTCTATTAATCTCTTACACTTATAAATTTATAAATTTAATACCAATGTAGTAAATTCATTTCTAAAATTTTCCCCACAAGCAGTAAATTTAATTATGATGAAAATTTGTAACTTAAAATTCCCCCATAACTAGCAGTAAATTTCCAAATTCTATGCAGTAAATTAATAAAATGCAATTGCAGTACTAACCTTTTGATATTTTCATTCATTCGCACAGAAATTCTATCCACACTCGCACAGCTCGCCCACGAAGAATTGTTTAAAATAATGAATTTCAGTTTCAAGTTTTCACACTCAACAACTCTAACATATAATAACATGTTTCAAACTTTCCTTTAACCCGGTTGGAAAGGAATCATATACTAAACAAAACTAACCAACGCAGCTTACTAAATACCACAAATCATAGAATAACAGCATGACTAAGAAAAGGAAACCAACGGTACCCAAACCGGATTAACCCAGTTTAAAACTGGATAATTTATTCTTTTGAAGACTATTATAAAGTCTAAGAAAGAAATAATAAAACACAAAAAAGTCAAAAGACAAACCCATACCACGAACAATTTGCTTTTTGGAAAAAGGACATAACCAACAAGACATAAGAAAAACCACAACAAACCCAACATAAAACGTTGTCACATAACAGGACCCCTCACAAAAACCGCATGAAATCATACTCCCACTCCTGGCCTAACCCACCAGGAAGGACGTCCTGAGCATGCTCTATAGCCGGCCTAACCCACCGCGCTACATCCACGCTTTGTGACCACACCACTATTTTTAATAAGAGCTACTCAAGTGTGAGTAACTCTTCAAAATAACCGAACTAAAACAAAAAGCTTTTGTGAAAACAACTAACTAAAATCATAATTAAAAAATATTAAACTAATAAATGTTTTATAAAATGTAAATTACATTATGCAATACATAGATCAGAATACAACACCAAGGACGAACATCTAAAGACAAAACGACCCCACTACACTCGAGAGAGAATGACCAACCACAATCGATATGCCACTCACAATCACAACTCAAAGGATTTAGAGTACGACTTGACTTCGCAGAAAAGGACTTCATTGAACTAGACCAATGACCACCTCGATGTTCAAGTATACGTACAGATCCGAGTAACCAGGCATCCCCTCCACGCACAATCTCCACGCCATTCCCAAACTAGACCAGACACAAAAGAAGTTCTCCACGCAGAACAGAAAAACCTGACATAGCCAACCATTCTGAAATCAGATTTGAGTTTGTTGCGAAGACTTAGTCGTTGTCACTAGAAGACACAACGTCTTATGTCTCTAACTCCAGCTTCCTGGAACTTCTTTAACAAAAAGGAAACAGAAGAAATAAGATGTTCGCCAAACACCAACTTCCATCATCCATCCTTCGAATTGCAGAAGAACTATTCTAAAAAACTCTGTAAAACCCGGATGGGTGGAACCTGATCTAAACTACATTTTATGATTGGATAATTTAGATATTTTACCAATGTAAAGTATTTAATATTAACCAATCATGATCCATCTAACTAACAACCCACTTATTTGTAAGTGCTGAAGTTACTTGTAATTTCAGCACCAGAGAGATTTGAATTTAACTTAGAAATTAGTTGGACTCTCCCGAGCACTTCAGTAACCGCAATAAACCAGTATACCCTAGATCTATTGAGCCTAGCAGAGACTAGTTAAACAACCTGAGTCTAGATAGTATAAGAGTAAGATTAGGATCGGTATTAGACTAAGAAGTTGCACGAATCTATCCGGCCGAAAATAAGATAGCGTGACGAGCAGACGGTGTACCCTATCCGAAATTACTCTATGAGTTAACCAACTCGGTCCTAACTCATTTGAGCCGCGCAGACTAAAATTGCTGCATACAGTTTAGTTGAAACTACAAAATACTTTACATAAATAATCCCATTTTGGGAAAATTCCCAGTTTTCATTTTTCAAACCCATCAGAAAAACTGATCGATGTAAAACCATGTTTTAAAGGGACCAAGCAGTTTAGAAGGGAGGATGTTTACTGGGGCTCTAAGTTGAAATTATCAGCCAATGAGAATCAAGCACTCTACAGCAAATTTATTCCAAATTAAAATCTGGGATAGATGGTCTTAACTTACTATATCGCGGGGATGGGGGGGGGGGGGGGATGTTATTTTGATCTTTGAATCTAGATTTCTGATTTTTGTTTCAGATGCTAAGATTGGTCGCCATTTTTGTTTTTTTTTGTCTAGACTCCGTTTTTCTCCCCATTTTCCGAGTTTTCATATTTGCAGCCTAAGGCAGTTTTGTAGTTAACTTACTCGTATTTTTTTTGCTCCAGAATTTCACCAAAAACTTTTACTCATTAATAAGTAGAAAATTAGTAAAGTATGCCCCAGTAAAACAGTGATCTACAGTCACTTGAAGAAGAGGTACTCAACGCAAATTAATTTTTTCTGCAGATCGCTTGAACTTTCAGCAAAGATCTAAGTTTTTTCTGCGGTGACAATAAAACAATTTAGGCGAATTCTTTTCAAATGCTATTTTCAAGACAACAGTTTTTGGAGCAGCTTTTTAGAGCGAACAAAAATATGTGATAAGCAAAATTTCATAAATTCAATTGCGCTGCAGAAACTTGGCGTATTAGTTGACCTTAAATTTTTTTTCAGATTGGGTTTCTGCACAAACGTATCTTTTTTTCTTTCTCATCTAAACGCATTTTAAGTGATTGTTTCTGGGTGTTTTTTGCCGCCTAGGCGTAGCAGCAAGAATGGTAGAAGAAGGGGGATATAGTTTACCTTGAAATCCCAAATTAAAAATGATGGTGGCAAGTTTTTTTTCGAAAGACAGAAAAACTATCTGCAAACACTCAATAATAACTTCCACTATTCATCTGTATGAACAAAAGGTCACATTGATTGTTTCCGAGAAACCCAATTGTGGTAGTTATTATTCTGATTTTAAACAAAAACTGCGAAAAATTTCTTCAAAACGAGTTTGCGCTTTGACTTTAAATTAATCAAAGAGTAGCTTTGAAACATGAATTCTGAAGACTGCTAATATCACGGCAAAGCCCTCATTGTTACTACTGAAGTGTTTAAAAAATTCGTTCAAATAATTAAAAAATAAACCGACTGCCCTGAATATTCCGACTATCCCATAATACCTATGTAGTATTGTTTGTTTAAAAAAGTTTAAAAAAACTTTTTGATAAACTTTCTCCAAACGCCATTATAATCAAGCTGATTTATTTTGCATATCACAAGAGTTTAAAAAAGCCAAGTAGCAAGCTTGAATTCAATTTTGGACAATAATTCAACAGATTGATCCACTGCTTACGCGGTAATATCACGAACTGTAATGCGCGTTTATTATGCAAGAATGGCCAAGTTAGCACTTTTTAATTCACTTTAACTTTTTGAAAAACGATCACAGGTGGAATATTTTTTAAAATTTGAGTCCACACAATCCAAAAACTTTGTGAACAAAAAAAATCCGTCAAATATTGTTAGTTAAGAAGTCGAAGCTTGTCTGGAGAAAAAAGACTCACCAAGCACAAATACTAGGTCAATTTCTTCCAAAATATCCGGAACAACAAGATAGCTGTGAGAATATTACAAGACAAAAAGTATGTGGACTTGTATCTTCTCGGTTAGTTTACTATAAAATTCTTGTGTGTGTGGAATGGTTTTTTAATAGCAAGTAATAGTAGTGTATGTCGGGTAGAATTCGGGTGGAGGGATGGGGCGGTGCTAACCCCCATGTATTAAGTTAGGCTTTAGATTATGCAGTCAGATCCCTATGTATTAAGATAGGGTATAGAATTCTCATGCATTAAGATAGGTAATAGGTTTCAGAGTTTTGGATGATAAGATTGTAGATTTCCAGTAAAAAATTTATTTTTCAAAAAACTTTTTGATTCGCGATGCTGCTGATGAAGCAATGCTTAAGATTCCAATGGGAAATGTTAAAAACCCATGTTTTAAGATAGGGAACAGATTTCTCAATGTCTTATAATAGGCTTCGAATGGTAAGTTTCAGATGGTAAACTTCTTGTGCAAAAATCTCATGTTTTTGAAACATTTTTTGGAAATCTCAACTTTGAATTGTTGTTTATTTAATCGTTAAAAACCAATGCTAAATTTTGTGAAAAGTGTGAAAACTCCATTTGCTGAATAGTTGGTATGATGTTAAGACCAGACACAAAACTTTGGTTAAAAATATGAGTTATTTCTTCATTTTTCCTCAGAAATGGAAAAAAAACGACACGCTTTGATCTAATTTAAGCTAAGAAGTGTGTTATATGTTGTTGTGAATAACAGAAACAATGCTCAGACCAGCTCAATTTCTGCCAAAGCTTCCAAATTCTCGGAAAAATTGTAAAATTTACCCTAAATTTTGAACAAAAGAAGTGAAGTGTTTCATATTAGACTCAGCATCTATCAAACTTTCACCACTTTACACTTTTTAAAGTCTTTTTGTCCAGCTAAAAATTATTTCTGTGGAAAAACCTAAATTCAAATGATCAATGATTGTAATCATCATTAACTTTCCTGAGCCAGGTTTATGATCCAACTCTTCCTCGGGTTTTTCTGAATGATCAACCCAAATTTATACAACAAAACAATTTCTGGGAAGTTTTTCACGTTAATTATACTAAATTTCAGATCATTGATGTTAAATAATTTTTTAATGCTAAAAGCACTTAGAAAATGGTTGAAAAATTTTAAAAGTGTATTAGAATGTGGAAAAAGTGAAACCAAATTTTCTTCTTAGCTGATCACTCTCTCTTTTTGCTTCTATATCATAATTTATCATGAACTTATCATATATATTTTGTTTCTCAAGGTTGTTCCTGGTTTCTGCTTCACATAGTTTTTTGCTCTTGCTTTCACTTTTGCTGGAAATTTTGTCAGAAATTGAGATTTTAGGTAGAAATTAGTGTTACTTGAAAGAACAATTTGCTCGCAGAGTTAAAATGCAAACTGCAATCGTCTATATATTGTAGTGATTACCTATCATTTTTCGCCCAAACAATGTTAAAACTTGGATTCAACTGAGAAAAAATTGAACCCTTTAAAGTACTTAAAAGGAAATTCAAAAGCACTGGTAAAAATCAGAAGGTTGAAGTGTATTTTTACAAAATGTTCTAAGCTATAAGGAAAACCGCTCATTTTTATCTGAAAATTTTCGATAATTTTTTGTGCAATAAAAGTTTTTGTTATTCCCTGAAAAACAAGTAGAAATACAAGCTTCCAAAAGACCACACAAAATATGACTCACAAACAAAATATAGATTTAGACTGCATCAAATGATCATTTTTTTTACTAAAGCGAACTTCATAAAGCAAGTTCATTGAGCAGTTCCAGTTCTAACTGAAACCAAAATGAAGCTAAGCGGAACAAAAATAAGAATTTCACGTTATGTCTATTTGGTTCGCTTCATAATAAACATCTTATCATTTGAGGTACTATGCATCTAGTTGGGCGCAAAATTATTTTTTTGTGTAAAAAAAACCAGCACAACACCATCAATTTCTCTAAAAATTATTAACAATAAACTTATAGGATTTCTAATCAGAACTAAATCTATATAGATCTTCAAAGTTATGTATATAGATGCTTCATCTATTGTCTTCCATATGAGCTGTTTTGGCTTGATTTCAACAAAACATACAAATAGTTTAGTGGAAAATTCTATCAATTATCTGAACTTTTTTCTCAGAACTGTATTTACTTCAAATGAAAATATTCATAAAACGACTGAATGTTTTTATATTAATACTTAATTAACCACACTACATCAAATTATCCGATATATTACGCATAATTACGAAAACTTTAACTGTGTATGCTGGACTTTTTTCATAAATATTTTTTATAACCTTAGTTGAAGCAAAATGATCTCAAAACTCCGAAAGAAATATTATGAATTTTTATTCTGTTATGTCAAAATTTTTTCAAGATAAGTCTTTCTTGGTTTCTGCTTGATCTGTCTTTTTCAGATTGATTCCAATTTGAGCATAAATTTTTTGTCGTAAATCTGTATCATTTCAACGATCTTTAATAATCCAAGTCAAAGTCGACACCAGAAACTTTATTTGCGAAGAACATTCAGACTGAAAAATCCGGACCAGATATTTGTATGATCTTGTTTTAACAGACGCTAGCGAAATTCCAGTGCAGTCTTTATCCAAGTTTTTATCTTTTCTATGTCACAGAGAGAAATTCATGATTTTCGATTCAGTCGCTACAATTTAGCTGCTTGAAAACGCGCTACTCCATGAACTCATTCAAGGGCACTAAACTGAAAAGTTTTTTAGGAAAACTATAACCTGGCAAATCGAATCAATTAGTCGATGTTTTATAATTATCCAGAACTTTGCTTACAAATTTTTAACAAACAGTATCCACTTAATAGCTCAGATTATGTACTCTTACTGCATTTTTAAAACAACAGACTTCCCGTACGCTTGCTACCAAGGCGTTTATTACTGTAATTTAAAGCTTTTTGAAGTGATTTCTCTTCAGAATTTCTTGATAAATTGAATCCAATTGTTGCTTAAATTGGTTTTGTCATCATTCAAAATTTCGCGCAGAAGCCTTGAAGAACCTCTAAAATTTGTTACTAAAGTATTTCATTTTAATCAAATTTTTATAGATTTCTTGATTTTTTCCAGCTAAAAATTTTCAGTAAAAATATAATTTTCTTTGGATATTTCTCCCATGTTTACTGTTTTAAATTTTTTTTTAAACTTATTTCTTCGTTGAGTATGTTTGGGGCTGCTAAGCGTGTTTTCCATCACCTTGAGTAAAACTACTTTGGCAAGATGAAAGCTTCGTCGTTAAAAGAATATTTAGTTCCTCGCTGCCATAAATATGAAAGTTACATTTGAACACTTCAAGTTTTAAGATGTTTAGAGTTATTTTTGAGTGTGTAACATCTGCCACACTCAGGACATAAATCGCTTTCGTTTCTTTTCAGGGACGCTATCTCAAAAATTCAGGAAAGAAATTGAGAACAAATGGGAGATTTAGAAACTCCCAAATTTCCTAGAAGAATTACACTAATTTTTAAAAACTCAAAAATGAATAAAAGCAAAGAAAAAACAGATTTGCAAATTAAATAACCATTTTTTTTATAACGTGAAAGAATAGCTTGTTGAAATGTTGGACCTCTCCGTATCAGGATGGACCTCTACTTCAAGGAATTTCGAAAAAAAAATTGTTAAGCAATGAGAATCGAGCTTTACTTATCGGAAAATTTTCAGAGGTTTTTATCAACCAACCTGAATCTAGCTTTATTCTTCGTAGACTTTTCAAAAAATTTGATTTCAGCTAATCAGAATCAAGTATTCCTTCAGTAACATCGTTTGTTCGAGATCAACCAAACAGAGTCCGGAATTTTCTAAAATTGACTTCCTAATCATTTTTAAATACTTTTTTGACCTTATTTGAAAAATGTCTATCAAAAACGTTTGAATTTCCTTGAGTTACTTCACAAGAAAAAATTCCAACTGGTTTTCTTATTGATAAAAAAAAACATTGACACATACTTTTATTATAATTTGCCCGACGTTTATATTGTACAAATCGAATTATCCGACAAAATAAGTAGCGACTTTCAAAAATAAAAAGCGTACTTTTGAAGAAAACATTGAGGATCAAAGCTTCAGGCTTACGGCTGAACTACACCTGAAGGAAAAACATTCTCGTAAATTTGAAATTAGTCAAAAGTCTAAGACAATTTATCAAGACTCTTTCCCGAGAGACTCCCCTAGAGAATATGGGCATCCCCTAACCTAATCTCATTTTCGTGAAAACTTGCCAGCTTAGCATTATTCCTTCAGTTCCTTGAAGATTTTCAAAGTTCTAAGTCCTGCATGATCAGGTTTGGAAAAAAAATTTCAGAGATTGGCTTTGAAATGTTCATGAACATTGAGCAATGTTCTAAGATTTGCATCAAAATCAAAGCACATGACTACCTATTCAAAAATCAGCATATTCTCATTTACTTTATACAAAAAATTCAAATGAATTAACGAGAGAATTGAATTGAAGTCTGGCATATGAGAAACCATCTTGAATCAATGCAAATAGTGGAGGAATATTATGAGCATGTAGGACTGAACTACCCCGGGACTCCTGACTCCACATATGAGGCTCAACCAGTCAACAATTTCCTCTTTGGAAAACCCCATCGCAATAGACGAAGATGAGGGGTTCCCTGAAACCATGCCTCAAATCACCCCACAGCAATAACCACCAGCGATGGAACCTCGTCCAGCGCTGCTTTCTATAGAGAAGCTCCAGAACTCATCTGCTGCTCGACAGTCCCTCGCTTAAAAAAAAATCTGTAAATAAGTATTGCTCGTTTTTTTGATGTTTTGTAAGAATTGTCTTTTTTTTTCAGTTTCCTTTTAATTTTGTGAATAGCTGAATAGTTTAGGGAAAAACATACCTGCTGATATAAAAAATAATTAGAGCACAAGTTGAATTAGCGATATAAAGTTTGCACACATTTTGGGAAACTTGACGATTTTTGCAGACATGTTAGAAAAAACACAAAAGTTGGCACAAAAGTACAAACACATGATCATTTTTTGAAGCTTTTCGCACTTTGTCAAAAACACTCTTCGCATCTTGTCAAAAAAAATTATACACTTTTGCATTTTGAAAAAAAAGTAACAAATTTTTAGCTCTTTGTCAAAAAAAAAATGTTTTTAAATTTGAATAAAAGATAATCAATCAAGGTTTTAAAAAAAGAATAGTTTTCACGGAATAATTTTTTTTTTCAGATCAACATGATAATTTGTAGAAGTTTTTGTGGCACAGTTAAAGATGAAATTTTATGAATTTTTTTTGTTCGAAAATTATTTACACAGAAAATTATTTTTTTGCAAGTAAATAGAAAATAGCAGTCCAATTTGTAAATATAGAAGTTGTCTGAGCAGCACGTAATATCGTTTTTACGTTTAACAAAAAGCGTTAAGCCAGTTTAACGTTTTGCAATTTGGTTAAAAATTTCAAAACAATTTTTGCGTCTTGTAAAAGTTTAATTAAAATTTTTTTTACTCTTCAAAAAAATCAATGCAAACTTTATATGTTGCAAAAAAAATTTGAAATGAGTTTTGCATTCGTCTTAAGAATTACATAAAATTTTGTGTTTAAACTGGAATGAAATAAACTCTGAAAAGATTTTTTTAAAACAGTTTTTCAATTGTTTCTAAGAAATTTAGCTGAAAAAAAACTGATTGGAGGGTCTGGGTTGATGCAAGCTTCTCGACAGAGCTAAGAAGTTGTGTTTTGGATTTTTTGTGAAATAAAAATAGTGTATCTAACAGAGAAAATGTTGTCAATACACATTGAAATTGATAGAACAGTGAAAGTTTTAGAATATTTTCACCAGAAAAAAGGATGTTATTAGACATTAACTTTCATAAAACAGTAAAAGTTTTAGAGTAGATCCACCAGAAAAATTTTCTAAGTTCTAGAAATATCCATCCAACGTGTCAATTAAAAAATTTTGCTCTTTTTCGTAATTGATTTTGAAAAAAGATACTCAATCAAGGTTGTAAAAAAGGAGTCGCTTTCAAGAGAAATTTTCCATGTTTCAGATCAACGTAAAAATTCTTTCTGCAAATACTCTTAAAAACAAGAAAAATTCAACCAGTTTGATCAAAAAAATTGATCACTTTTTCAATCAAAAGACTGATCTGTTGAATAATTTTTGAATTTTCTCAAATATTTTGTACGTTTTCAGAGAATGTAAGCAAAATCTACCGAGATTTTAACACTGGTAATAGGATACTGATGAATATCCTGTTAGTTCATTCCAATCAACCATTAATTTGAGTAAATTTTTAGAAGAAACGGAAACTTACTCCAAATTTTCTGGCCAATCATACTAGAACGAGCGAGTTACTGCATCCACTTTGAAATTGATAATGAATCTCTCAATATTCTCAAATTTGATAAAAAAATCCCAGTCTGGTGAGAAATTTATCAAAGATTTTCCAGAATGGAAAGAACCCGCGAGTAAAAAAAAATCAGTAAAACTTGAAAAGGGGCAGCTATGTCTATGACATCTTCGAGAAAAAATACGGGTTTTTGGTTTTTATATGATTCAAATGAAAAAATTTTTGATGTAATTGCGGATCTGGGATACGGGAAAAATTTTCAATTGGTTACATGAGATTATTTATTTTAAATCATGTTTTTAAAGAAATGGTTGAAACTAACATCTTCTACAGAGATCCAAAGAAGTGTTTCAGTCCCTCAAGAATTTCCTCTTGTGATGAGCGAAAATTGAAATAATTCGTGATTGAAGGTTCAAGAAAGAAAACTTATTGATTTAACAGGATAAATTATCTCTGTTGAGAAGAAAACATGTTGTGGCAAATGAAAAAGAATGTGACAACGAACTACATAATAACTGAAATTTGAATCAACTAGATTTTTTTGTCTTTTTACGCCTTTTTAAGTTTTCTTGTTTGTTTTTAAAATAGATTTTTTTCTCAATTGAAATTAATGTTCCTGAAAGAGATTTTATTTTAAGATTCATCAGAGCAAACTACAAAAGAATATTTAAGGACAGTTGATATTTTTATCACAAAACTTACATAATCCTTATGCACAGAACCAAAAAAATTTTAAGAAAACAACCAACAAACGTCAAAATCAGATTCACATTTGGAGTTTTGATTTTTCAAATTCTGTGCAGAAACGCTGATTCAAGAGTTTGGGGAAAACAAGTTTTTGATTAGAATTTAGACAACGTCTCTTTCAGTACGAGGCGCTTTGCAATACTAGGCAACATTTCGGCTTCTTTGTATAGTAAGTTATGTTGAACTGCCCAAGTAAGCTGAATGAATTTTCTCCGTTTGATGTAACAATACTTGAATAGAATCTGTGTTTGAACAAAGAGTAAAGACAATCAATTTCTTGATATATGTAAACATATTTATGTATTCTCTGCAGAAATTGGCTAGGAGATGTACTTATTAAAACTAAACAAAACTTACAATTCTCCAAAGATTATGAGAATTACTGAGTAGACATACAAACTCTTGGGTTTCTATTTATTTTTCAGAAGCCTCAATGGAAACAAAATTTAATAGTGGTTTTTCAATATAGTTTGAATAAAAGCTGGGGAGAGCTTGAACCATAGCAGCAGCCATCTGGTAAAAAGATTTTTGCAGAGACGTAATGATGTGGATTGAAATAGCACACTTAACGCCTACGCAATTTACATATAGGAAAAAGTATGATGACTAATACTGTTTATTTCCTTTTTTGTTCAATTTCAAAACGGTTTCTCTCATTTCTCCTCATCTCATCATATAGCTCACCTATTCAACAAGGTACTCCAGAAAAAAACTAATCCCAATTGAAATGAACTTTCAAAAAATCAAATAAATTTTGGTAGATTTGCTAGTTCCCAAAAATACTACCAGAGGAAAATTCACCAAGTGAAAAACTGAAACAGTTCGTGATAGAAGGTACAAGAAATAAAATCCATTGATTCAACGGGATAAATTATCTCTGTTGAGAAGAAAACATGTTGTGGCAAATGAAGAAGAAGGAGGTGACAACGAACTACAAAAATAACTGAAATTCAACTAGATTTTTTTGGTCTTTTTACGCCTTTTTAAGTTTTCTTGTTTGTTTTTGAAATTGATTTTTCTTTCAATTGAAGTTGATTTTCCTGAACAATTTTTTATTTAAAGATTCATTTGCTCAAACTACAAAAGAATATTTAAGGACAGTTGATGATTTTATCACAAAGCTTACATAATCTTTAATGCACAGAACCAAGACAATACAAAAAATCAAAAATCTTCAAAAAAATCAGTTTCACATTTTGAGCTTTGATATTTTCAAATTCTGTGCAGCAACGTTGATTCAATATTTTGGGAGGAAGCAAGTTTTTGATTAGAACTTAGAATATTTTTTCCGCGCGAAAATGTAAATTGATTTTTGCAGAGACAGAATGTTGTGGATTGAAATAAGACACTTAACGCCTACGCAATTTCCATTTAAGAAAAAGTATGATTACTAATACTGTTTATTTCCTTTTTTATTCAATCTCAAAACCGTTTCTCTTATTTCTCCTCATCTGATCATATAGCTCACCTCTTCAACAAGGTACTCCAGAACAAAACTAATCCCAATTGCAATGAACTTTCAAAAAATCAAATAAGGGCATCTGTTCGGCTTCTTTGCATAGTGGGTTATGTTGAACTGCTCAATTAAGCTCAAGGAATTTTTCTCCGTTTGATGTAACAAAAATTGAATAGAATCTGTGTTTGAACAAAGAGTAAAGACAGTCAATTTCTTGATATATGTGAACATATTTATGGATTCTTTGCAGAAATTGGCTAGGAGATGTACCTACTAAAACTAAATAAAATTCACAATTCTCCAAAGATCATGAGAATTTGTGAGTAGACATGCAAACTCTTGGGTTACTATTTATTTTTCGGAAGCCTCAATGGGCACAAAATTTAATAGTGGTTTTTCAAAATAATTTGAATAAAAACTAAGGAGAGCATGACACATAGCAGCAGCACTCTGGTAAAATGATTTTTGCAGAGACAGAGTGTTGTGGATTGAAATAGGAAACTTAACGCCTACGCAATTTACATTTATGAAAAAGTATGATGACTAATACTTTTTTTCCCTTTTTTATTCAATTTCAAAAGCGGTTCTCTCATTTCTCCTATCTGATCCTATAGCTTATCTAATCGACAAGGTACTCCAGAAAAAAAACTAATCCCATTTGAGTATAACTTTCAAAAAATCAAATAAGTATTGGTAGATTTGCTAGGTCCCAAAAACACTACCAGAGGAAAGTTCGCTTTGAACTCTTCCAATTATTCAAGCAAAATGAGTTGGGTCAACTCGAAACACCCCACCAAGTCTTTTTCAGTAAAAAAAGAAGGAAAGAGGATATCAGTAATACGGAATACTGTTTCTTATTATGGTGAAATCATTGGTTTCGTACCTAAGGTTGAAGTTAAATCTGGCAAAAATCAACTATGGATCAGGAGCTCGACATCTGTAGAAGATTATATGAAATAGCAACTTATGACACAGGAGGGTGTGTGTCCTAACTAAGAAGCACAGTTTGAACAGGCCACCATACATTCAGTTTCGACTCTTCAAGGCAAAGGAAAAAGAAGTTTTGAAACAAGTTGCCTATGTCAAGTTTACTTTGAATGAATTCAAAAAAACAGTCTGAAATTGTTGGAGAATTTGATTTGTTGATAATTGTAAGGCTCAGTAAATGTTATCCTTTGTGATGATTTGTGTGTTTGATATTTGAAATAATATCGATTCAAAAGTATTTTTTTCTGACTAAAGTTACATTCAGAGTTAGAACCTTGGGTGTTCGAGAAAAATTCGGCTAAAACAAACGTTCTAATCGAAACTGACTTAACTTATAAAGCAAACATCAGTTGATTTTCCAATATTTGTTATTCAAAAAATGTTCCATAAATTGAGATTTGGATTGATGATTTGGACTCCCTAAAATTAAATCAGATGTTAAATAGGGGGAAAATATTTCAATTTGTTGTATTTTTTAACCCAAAAAAAAAAAAATAGATCTACATAAAATTAATTTTGCTTAAGAATTCTATTAATTGGTTGTTAAATTTTTTTGATAAATTATTGGGGATTTTTTTTGAGCAAACTGATTTAGCGAAAGTATGTGCAATATCTTAACTGATATGATAGTTCTTTGAAGCGAATCAAATAGAAAGAACAAAAGAGTTTGTATTTTTTTTCTGGTTAGTTTCATTTTTTTCAGTTAGAACTGGAACCGTAGAGTTTTTGCTCAAGGAATTTCGCTTTACTTTTAAAAAAACCGATCAATTGATGCAGTTTATACCTGGATTTGTTTTCTGAGTCAACTTTATCAGTGTTCTTTTGAAAGCTTTATATAACTCAGAACTTGAAAACTGGGGTTCATTGCTTCTTTCTTCTTGTATTTCAGTGAACAAAAAAGACTTCTACTGTAGAAAGAAAAATTGAAGCTCTTCAGATAAAAAACAACAGAATTGTTCTTGTTATAGATTTCTTCGTAAAAAAACAAATAAAGCGTCTCATTTCTGTCAGTTGCTTACATATTTTAGTTTACATTCTTCAAATCGTTCAAGTTTTTGTCACTTCAACCTTTTCGGGAAGTTCGAACAAAAATCCAGTGTTTAACAATACTTTGCATTAAAAACAAAAGTTATTAATTGCAAAAATTGTGTGTTTGCTATAGCTAAAAACTACAATAAAAACGGAAAAAGAGGGTTGCTAAAGATTAGCAAGTATAAGAAACACAACAAACATGGACAATTGCAGTAAAAATTTTACCTCTGCCAGCAAATTGTTCGTTCAAAGTCCTGACAAAAATTTCATGCAAAGGGGTGCAAGAGCGAGAATCTGTCTAAAGCACAAACCAGAAAAAAACCTCAAAAAACAAAATCTTTAGGCAAAATTCGTGATAATTTATGTTGATCAGTTTTGAAGAAGTTTTGGTTTCATTTAATCCACATTCTAATATTTTTAACGTTACTTTAGCAATAAAAAATTATGTAACAACAACGATCTGAAAGTTAGTTTAGTTAACGTAAAAAAATTCCCAGAAATTGTATTTCTGTATAAATTTGGGTTGATCATTCACAAAAACCCGAGTAAGAGTTGGATCATGAAGTTTGCTCAAGAACTTTCAATGATTACTACGACTATTGATAATCTTAATAGATATTTGCAACAAACTTCATTTTTAGCTGGACAAAAACTTGAGTAGAATGATCATAAAAAAGGTGTAAAATTGAAAAATTTCGATAGATGCTGAGTCTAATACGAAACACTTTACTTCACTTGTTCAAAATTTATAGTAGTTTTCACGATTCTTCCGAGAATTTGGAATTTTCAGCATGGATTCAGCTAATCTGAGCATTGTTTCTGGTGTTCACAACACTATATAACACGCCGCTTAGCTTAAAATAGATCAATTCTTTTCGTATTTCTATTGTTGAGGAAAAACGAAGAAAAAACTCATACTTTTAATCAAAACTATGTCATTGTCTTAATATGATGCCAATTATTCAAAAATTTGGGTTCTCAAATTTTTCACAAAGTTTAACATTGATTTTTACTATTAAACGGAAAACATTTGCAAAAATTAGCCAAAAACTTGAGAATTCTTCAAAATTTTCCAAAAACTTGATTTTGTTATAAAATTGAAATTTTTTGCACAAAAAACTTACCGTTTGAAACTTACCTTGGACACTCTACCCGACTTCTACCCGACATATACTACTCGTAATATATCGCTTACGCGTTAATCAGCTCAAGATCGCCATATTATAAATTATGGCCAAAAAAAATCTTATGTAAAATATCTTTCTAAGTTTCAGCTCACCACAACAATACTTTCGGATGAAAGAATAAAATCTCATCAAAATTGACGAATTAAAACGTTGCAATAGGTCTGGATAAAAAAGTTATATAAAAACTTAACAATCCTAATATTTTAACGAAAATTAAACTTAACAATTATAATATTTTGAGAATTTTGCTGGAAAAAAATGAACCAAATGGGAAATCGCAGCCCAAAAAATGTATGAAATTATTTTTGCGTTAAAAGAAAAATTAAGCAGATAATTATATCGTTTAAAGAAAGCAATTAATGCTCAGCTTTTTTACAGTTCTAAAATAAATATAAAATTGTAAGCCAAGTTTAACTAGTGAAAGTTTCCAGACTAAAAAGAAGAGAGCTTCAAAAATTACATCCTTACCTGATTTTCTCAGTTAATTTCCTGTTTCTGGCTTCTCATCATTTTTTGAGGAACAAAACTATTTTATCTTTTTCTTTTGTTCATTATATTTTCCTTATTTAGACAACTTCCCATTTTTAACTTCTCAGCATAATCTTAAAGGTCAGTTTAAAGGTTAGAAGACAAGACATTTGTTGATATAAATCGAATCCTGATTTATCTAAGCTCAGCTTAAATTACAATGTCGCAAGTTATAGATCAAGGAAATTCTTAGCTGAGTCGTTTCGTCTCTGATTTTATTATTCCTTTGATTTGACTAGATCTCCTCTAGTATGAAAAAGTGCGATTGGAAATTGGATTTCGACTGAATGGTCCAAATTGTTAGTTGCCCGAAACAGAAATGTAAATGTCATTATATTTTGTTCGTTTCCATTTTACAAATTAAATTTAAATTGAGCAAGTTCTAATTCCTCGAGGGTAAATTTCAGAATTCCGAATAAAAAAAAAGTTACAATATATAATACTAAAACTTTAGGCGTTTTTTTTCTTGCAAAAGCGAACGAAAACCGTGGAAAAACTGAAAAGAAGATTCACAAAACCAAATACACAAAAAAACACGAACGATGATAATAAAAGACCAAATTTTGTTAACAAAAACTGATGAAAATCAAGAATCAGAAACCGTTTTCTCACAACTGAGGTAAACGCAGGTAAGCTGTTTCGATTAGCAAGAACTTCAAAGGATAATTACCGAAGAAAAAGTTGTGAAGTAGATTCGTGACTTCTTCCTGTCTACTTGGTATCATCTCAAGTTTTCAATCTTTGTTTTTCTTTGTAAGCTCGGCTTTAATTGATGAAGATTGATTAGTTTTTCAAACTACCCGCTTTTAAGAAAAGTGAAAACAAATCGATTATAACGGTTTTTCGTGGTCTATAAAATTGTAAATATAATCGATTCCCATGCTACGTTCAGACAACAAAATTGGATTAAAAATGGATTTAAATCCATTTTTTTTGCCAAAACAAAATGCATTATAATTCATTTGGAATCCATTATAATGGATTTTATAATAAGTAGGAAAGCATATTAAAATGGTTTTTTTTTCACTTTATTTTTGTTTCGCGCGTCGTGCAAAGTTTTGCAAGAATTTCTGCATTTATCAAGTGAGTTATGCGAAAACTTTGCAAAGCGATTGTACGGCCTAACCCATTTCTAAATCTAAACTCAATTTGCAAAAAGAATCCGTTAAGCTCTCCCCCCTAACGTTTGCCCTTTTGCTTCCCTTCAATCCCCCTAACGTTTGCCCCTTTGCTCCCTTCTCCCCACTCAACCCCCCCCCCCCCCATCGCCTCCCTCCACCCACCTCCCTCCACCGCCTGAACACAAAATTCAGTTTTTGAGTAACATAAAATTCAGTTTTTGAGTAACATAAAAAGTAACAAAAATATCAAAGTTAGGCAGAAAAAAATTAAATTGAACAACAAGTAACCAGCGTAATCAACTTTAGTTTAAAACGTAGAAAAGACTTGTTGTGTGTTGAAATTCGTTGTCTCAGTAAAGTGGAAAAAAATCGATTATAATTCAGTTTAATTGCCAGTGTCCACAAAAGTGAAAAAAAATGATGAAAATGGATGAAAAAAGGATTTTGTTGCCTCGAAAAATAGTAATATTAAAATCCAATTTTAATTGATTATAATCAATTTGTTTTCACTTTTGTGGACACTGACAAGGAAACTCAATTATAATCGATTTTTATTCATGGAACTCAAATGCCGTTAAGCTCACAACGTGCTCAGACAGATTCAAAATTCAACCGAAAAAAAAAACTCAATTAAAAATTCGGAAACCACAGATTTTTTGTAATTTTACAGCAAAAGGATAACTGCTAAGGTTTGTAGCTAGCTTTGAAAATCATTCTAGAAAAATCATTTCTAAAAAAAAATGGAAAAAATTTCTTCAAAGTTGTTAAGCAAATTAACGACTTGAAATCTGCGGAGATAGCTTCACATTTAAGTAAAAAAAATTGAAACTAGACCTTTTTGTAAGCAAATTGATGATTGTTTGTGATTTTAGCCAGCTAGAACACCTTGTGTAAAAAAGTCGGAAACTATAGATTTTTTTTAATTCAAAGCATATTGATGTTGTGGAGCTTTTTAGCTAACCTCAAATATCCTTTTGAGGTCTATCGAGCAGTAATATCATGAAAAAACTGGATGAGAAAAAAATAAAACAAAATTTTTTTAATTTGAATTTTTTTGTGAAAATCAACCCCCACACTCGACAAACAAAGTACAAAAGATAGATTCCGCTCCTAGTAACAAATCAATAATGGCAAATAAGCTTGGAACGATTTCTAAGACGGATTAAATCTCCGCTTATGCGTTTATAGCGCGCAATATATCGCGCCTTAATTGTCCCAAATTGATCAAAAAGGCAGTCTTCGAACCCCCATAACTTTACGAAACATAATCACAGGCAAAATGGCTTTTCGAATTTAAGCTCCAGGACAACAACAGCTTTTGAATGATAAAAATATTTGTCAAAATGGTTAGTTAAAAAGTCGAAATTAGTATGAAGAAAAAACCCACCTCGAGCACAAATATTCCGTTACTTTCGTTACGAAAAACGTAACAATAAGCTTCATCTTCATTGTTTCGACTTTCAAAACGAAAGTAATGAAATATTTGTGCTCGGAGTGTTTTTTTCTTCGGACAAGTTTTGTTTTTTAACTAGCCATTTTTGACGAAACTTTTTTATAACATTCAAAAGGTTTTGTTGTCCTGAGCTTAAATTTGATTATATTTTTCACTTGTGATCATTTTTTGTAAGGTTATTGTGGTTTAAAAATTGCTATTTTGTCCAATTTGGGACAATTAATGAGCGATATATTTCACTGGTGCATATACAAAACAGTCCAAAAGATCGTGTGATCAAAAATTCAATGAAGGAACAAACAGTCCGGCTTAAGTTCGCCGGCTCTAAATTTCGTATTAGGTCCTACCCTCTGTGGCAAGCTCGTAACACGTTGGCACGACTGCGGTGGTCATTAATTTGTTCTTTTTGTTTGATGAACAAAGGACAACTCTCGGCTCACCGGCTTGTTAAATTAATTATTACTTGGGATTGTTTTTCAGACTGTTTTGTGACTGTTTTTTTTGTTTATTTTCATACTTTCCGGACTGTTTTGTATTGGACTGTTTGTATGGGACTGTTTTGTACAGACACGATTTCGCGCTATCAACGCGTAAGCGGAGAGTCAATTCATCTTAGAAATCGTTCCAAATTGTAGAAAGAAGCTCATTTGCCATAATTGATTAGTTACTAGGAGCAAATTTTATCTTTTTGTACTTTATATGACATGTGAGGGGAGAGACGATTTTCACAAAAAATCTCAGATTTAGAAAAAAATTTCATTGTATTTTATTACATTTAATTTTTTCCTCTTATACTTTATACGGCGTTTGGGGGGGATGATTTTGAAAAAAAACTCCAAGCTTAGACAAAAAAATTAATTTTTTTCATTACTTTCAGTTTTTTTTTGTTATTACTGCTCCATAGACCTCAAAAGGCAGCCGAGTCGGAACATTCAGGGCATCGCCTTGATACGAGCAGTCTTGTTGTTCTTCATTTCTCTACTAACTCGTCTATTGAGTTTTCCAAAGCGTCTTTGGCACAAAAATTAAAACAAGCCCGGAAAAATGCAAAATCAATTTCAAAAACGATAAAAAAATCGGGTTGGGTGACAATTCCTTTGAAAAGACTATTCAAGTGACAAGCGACATTTAACAGGGGTCGATTAGCGTCAAGCGACATTTCGTATTATGGCTTTCTTTGATGTTGTATCATTAAAACAAACGGGGGACTGTTTGTATCAAGCGACAATTCGTATCAATAACTTTTTTTTGATGTTGTATAGATTAACGAAACAAATGAAAGCATACTAACAGGAAACAAGAAAAAAAAACAGATTTCTTTGTAGTTCAGACAATTCTATCAATGTTTTTGGTAAACAATGTTTCTATGACGCTGTCGGTAATTTTAATTTTTTTCTTCCTAAAGGAGATGTTGCCGCTTACCACTTACCAATCATCGTCAAAGTATAGTTATGTAATGTTGCTGGATGAAAGAATGTTTGTTCATGAGAACAGAACAACAATGGACGCAATCATTAACCAGAAAACCGTACCATAGTTTTATGGATAGTGTAAATAGTACCAAATTATCTGTATTAGATTTCAATGTTTTTCTACGCTTTAATATTTAGTTCCTCGCCTAACACTTTTTTTTAGTTCCTCGCCTGACACTTTTTTAGTACCAGGCAAAAGCAAACTTCCAAAAAGCTCCCAGCCCAGGTGAAAAAAATTCAGATTTTAGTGTCCCCATAAAACTGCCTATTTTTATTCTCCTTTGAAAATGATGGTAAATTTATTGAGCTACTCACCGTGGGCAAATTTTTCAGAAAAATGACAATTTTATACTTTTTTAAAGAACTCTCAACAGGAAGTTGCAAAGTTTTCTCTGGGAGTGACTTTCAGGAAAATTTGAGGAAAAGCTTATTTTTCCTTCTCCATAAATAAATTCGGAAAACAGTTTTGCGAACAGAGGAGCAGGAGCAAAGGAAAGATGCGTAAACATACGGTCAATTCTAGAAATAGTTTTTTAGATCATTTTAAAAGCTTTCTGATAAATCCTTGGCCGCAACAAACCTATTGCTCAGCATTAATCACTAAAGATACATCGAACTCAAGTCTTTGGCATCTAAATTTGTTTATCTATCATCAACTGTTACTGAAAAAAATACGCATGTTTGGGTGTAAGCTCTCAATTATTTGCAGCCAGCAAAAAAGACAGCTCGTGGCAGTTCTGCTGGATGCACATTGTTATTTGGTAGAGGCATTTTACATGGAAACATTTTTTTTTTCATTTTTCTCTTTTTGGCAGAGAGACGACTAGTTTTCGATGTTGATTTTTTGTTGTCATTTAACAATGATGTTGCTATTAGATTCACTATTATGCTAGATTCATAATCCAATGAGCAAAAAACAGAATACAAAAATTTTCCGTATTTTTTAAACAAACTGATAATTGTAAATATTTTTAGCAACACTCAAAACCCAATCAAGGAAATGTATTTTAAAGTGTACCTAAATATGGTTGTATTTCAGATCTACAAAACTAAATCAGATCTAAAATGGAACTTTAAATGAGTTGTGATGTTAAAACTCAGCTTGGATACTCAAAAAATGAGTTATTTCAGGTCTTATTTTAGAATTGAAAAACTGTTCTTCCAGAATATTTTAGATTTGAAAGTATCTACTGCTGATCTAATTTTCCCATCTGAAATTCATTTTTTTCTGATTGCTTCAGGTTTTATAACTTCAAAACAGTAATGGTATTTCAGGTAATATTTGATAAGATCCGCAAAACACTAGCAGATAATTATCGAAAACTCCCATCAAATATTACGGAAGTTTTCCTAAGGATATGAGAAAATTGGACAAGAGAAGAGTGCATGAAAATTAAGTTTTGATAAGATTATTGTTTTTTGATTTTTTTAATAGGTAAACTTGACTTATAGTTTGAAAAAGTTTATGAAAGCATTCGAAAAATGTTTTAACGCTTATTAATGTTTTGTTGAATAATGACGAAAAAATAAAAAAAAAACGCTAAATCAATTATTTGCTCAAATTTCAAAAAGTATACTTATATAGCATGGTATTTAAAAATTACGATTAGACAATTTAAGAAATTGTTTTCAGGCTCACAAATTTGTAGATTAGTATAAGATATTGGTAATAACTGTATAATCTTGTGAAGCCTGAGAGATCTGGAAACATCGATTGGAAATCTAAAGCTTAGATTACCAAAAAAAGAACTTCGAATGTTTCATTTAAGTTTTACTGGGTATGGAAAGCGTATAAAATATAAGATAAAAAGCTTTCCTAATTGAATTCAGCGTCACAGCAAAATATTCGCACAAGTCTTAGATAACAAAATAAAATGTTTTTGGTTCAATCATCAGAAATTTAGGGAATATTTGTCCCGATTTTTCTCCGATGACTTTTTGTTCTGACAAACCTTAAATTTTTTCCGAACGCTTGGTGTTGATTACATCTGCAAAAATAGTCATGCTCAGATGACTTGTGCAAAAAAACTGCTGAAAATACTCCCATGCTAAACATATTTCCATATTTGATAAGCTGCGATATTTTTTTAACAGAAGAAAATAATAATCCAGTTATTTTCCAGGTTAATTAACTTCTTTAGAAACAAAAACTGATCTTTCACTATAGACTAGAATGTAATAAAAACTAAATATAGGACAAAACGTATCGGGTAAAATTCGTCGCAAATTCGTGAAACCCTCAAAAAATTCCAAAATCAAGAGGAAAATCACGACCATACTCAATTATACAATTTTACGCAAAAAGGATGCAGACATTGTGCATTTTGTCTATAACGTAGTCTAGGCCAATTTTTTGTATAATTGAATTGAAAAGAACTAAAACTTTTTGTTATTTGAACCAAAAATTAGTTAATTAAGCTTTCTTTTGAGATAAATTTTATTCTGTCAAAAATTGGGCGAAAAAAACTCGTGAGCGAAGGACCGAAAACAAAATTAGCCGAAAATCAATTTTTTAAAGAAGCGATTGCCAATCAATTAAAATGAATTACATAAAGCATTATTTTCCTTCTTCATAACGAAACCCTTGAAATATAAATTTTGTTCCAATTCGGCGGCAATCAATGACAATTTGAAAATTTTGCATATTTATGCCGTTTTTATTTCGGCCAATATTAATACTCCAGTCCCTGGAAATGTTTACTTTCTTTCCAAATTTTAGATTACTGAAATCTGATTGGCTGATTTGTATTTTCGCGCAATCGGTCCTTCGCGCATGAGGGATTCCACCAAAAATGGGTCACAAATTTCAACCACCAAGTTTCTTTTCGAAATTTATCTAGTTTCATTCAAAAAAATACAAAATTTCACTGTTTGTAGTTATACTCAGGGGCGGATTTAGGGGGGGGGGCGGGGGGGGGGGCTCGGACGCCCCTTCCTCCTCAGGGATTCGAACCCCTGCCAACCCAAAGGGTCCCCCCTTTGGTACTTTTTAAGAAATCCATTTTTGGCCGACCGACCCTAAAATTTTTCTAAAGGCGCCTTGGGCGCCAATATATACTAATTTTGAGGGGGAGCGCGCGCCAAAAAATGCGTTTTTCTTGTCAAAATTTTCCAAAAAGTGCCCAAAAACGGCTTTTTTGACCTGTTTTTTCAAAAAATTGCCTGCGGCGCAGAAAGTTTGGCCAAAACAGGGTCTTTTTACTGCTTTGGGAGAGCTCGAAACGTCAATCTGATCGACCTAATAAAAACAAAGGTCGTCAAAATTTTCGAAATTTTTTTGAAAATCCGCCCCCCCCCCCCCCCCCATCGAGAAAATCCTAGATCCGCCCCTGGTTATACTTCTGGGTCAAATTTAGTACAACATCTCTCGTGGGGAATCATTTATGCAGTCAACTTGTGCAATTTTTGGCATTTAATTAATGGGTTTTCTTGTAAAAGTGAAATCTTGGTAATTGAATTTGGGACAAAAATCAGATCAAAATTCATAAATAGAAAAATGATTATCATACAATTTCCATCCAAGAAAAACTTGTCGTCGATAATGCTCCGTACTTTTGGAAACGTACGAAATTGTTTGACAAGCCTTTTTCCGTATAGGACAATTGTATGATACGCACTTTTGGTCAACACGGGCAACTTTCAGGAGTGAAACTAGCAGCACAATCCGAATACTTTTTTTATCACCCTAAAGTAATTTTCTTTGGCCATTAATAAGCCTTTGTCGTAAGCAAAGTTACCCGGCTAAATATTCCAGACGCAAATGAAATATTGTCTCAATTTCGTTTGAAATGATTATTAGAGGGCACTAGATTTTAGGCCTACTTGATGCGCTCAAATAGATTACGCTTAATCATTGAGCAGTATAAATAAATGGATATACACCCACAATTATAGGACAAATGCTCACAGGTAAAATATCAATTTAGATTAAAATGAAGGCGTCACTTTTTTGGTTTAGTATGAAAGTTTCTGTCAAAATCATCTGGAGATTTAAAAAATCCTCTTCAAAAAATATCCCTAATAAAAATGTTTTTTTTTACCAGAAGTCAACATAATAATGGTTCCGTTTTAATCTAAATGGTTCCGTTTTATTTAAACTCCTGAAAACATTTCCTCAATGTGCTTAGATTAGATTCGGAACTCAAAAACAGCTAAGGTTGTTTTCACTTAGTTTTGAAATAGGAGTCCATTTACAACATTTTAAATGGCTCAGCATCAGTAGACGCTGCAAAAGATTTAATACAACAGTTCCTCGCTGCCAAAATTGCAGCAGTTCAATTGGAGTAAGCCAGGTGCAATTTTTTTTTGCTAACAGCTTCAAACATTTTTAAGAACATTGATACCCCGTAAATGATCATTAACTCCTTGAACTAGTCTAGCCTAGCGCCTTGGAAAACATTAATATCAGACTGAGGTTATTGTTATAATGGAAAATGGATATATTTTAATAAACTAGCGGATGACTTAAGCGCACAAGCCATAAAAGTTTAGAAAAATTAACTCGGAAAAAGGTCATATTAAGCCGGATTTAGGGGGAGGTGGGCGGGGGAGACGAACGTTTTTCCTTCGATGATTCGACCCCTGACTGCCTAAAGGGCCCCCATTTGATACTATTTTTAAAGACCTCCTTTTTTTGGCTGGATGACTGTGAAATTTTTCTAAAGGCGCCTTCAGCGCCAATATACACTAATTTTGAGGCAGGGGAGCGTGTGTCGAGAAAATAGAACTTTTTTGGTCAAAGTTTTTTTATAAAAAGTTTCTAAAAACGCGGCGCAAACAAATTTGGCCAAGGGTCTTTTTTTTAAACGAAACCCCCACCCTCCCTCGTGAAATCTCTTCCTCGGTCCGCCGCCCACGCTTTTGAGTATGATCGAATTTAGTCATCAGAGGCCAATGAGAAGAAGAGAACCCCAGTAGCAGCATCTGGATATCAGGAACTTACTTGAGTAGAAACGCAAAAACAAAAAAAAAACTGATTTCTAACACTAAAAATTTAGCGATAAAAAAGTCGATTATGAACAAAATTGGCCCCAAATCTGTTAATTAAATCATTTTAAAAAGTTGAACGAAAACCAGAAAAAAACTAAGATCATTAAAAAAGCCAAAAAATGATTCTATTAACACTGTTCAAGAAATTCAGCCTAAAATTGGTTTCTCTATCAAATAGGGTAGAATCTAGGATTTTCCCGAAGGGGAGGGGGTGGTGGATTTTAATTTTTTTTTTTCAAAACTTCTGTCGTCTTTTTATAGGTCGACCAAATTGATTTTCCGAGCGCTCTCAGAAGTTTTGAAAAAATTACCCGCAGAAATTTTAAAAACCTTTTTGGGCTTTTTTGGAAAATTTTGACCAAAAAAATTGAATTTTTTTGACGCGCGCTCCCCATCAAAATTGGTATATATTGGCGAGGGGTTGAATCCCTGAAGGAGTGGGGGTGGCGGCGTCCACCCCTCGCATCCCTCTCAATCCGCCTCTGGTATAACCAAAAACCGACGGAAACCCGTCAAATTTTCGACTATAAACTGAAAAAAGAAAAGTATCAGGCGCCGAAAAACAGGAAAAATGAGGGTAAAGAAAAACTAACAAGAGTAAGCGAATTACGTATTAATGATTCAAAGGACTAGAGGAAAAATGAAAAAGGAATTAGACAGCTTTTAATTATTCCAACTATTTTTTAAGAAAATGACGGAATATTTTGAACTCAAAATTGAACAAGACTGCTCGAATCATGGCAAATCCCTGCATGTTCCGACTGCCTTTTAAGGTCTATTGAGCAGTATTAACATGAAAAAATCAAATTTAAGAAAATAAAATGGAAAATTTGAGATTTTTTGTAAAAAATCATCCCCCCACACGCCATAAAGAAGTATAAAGTGATCGATTTTGCTCCTAGGAACAAACAAATAATGGCAAAGAGGCTTCTTTTGTGTAATTTGGAACAATTTCTAGCACGGATTTAATTTCTAGTAAGGAGTCAAAAGAACCCACACCGAGCACAAGTATATGGTTACTTAAAAAATGTGTTACCTCTGATTTTTTTGGGTAAAGTTATGGACGTTTAAAGACTGCTAAGAAAACCAAATTTGGACCATTAACGCGCAATATGTTTCGCGCGTTTGATGGCTAAGCGGAAGTTAAATCCGTATTAGAAATCGTTCCAAATGATTGAAGCAGGCTAGTTGTCATAGTTTCTACATTACTATGAGCAAAACTTATCATTTTTTTGCAAAAAAAAATTTATGAAAATTTTATTTGAATTTTCACTGAGACTTATTAGGTTACATTGTTCAAGCAATTTTTTGATAATGAAATATTTAAAAAGTTTTGTCAAACAAAAGCTTAAACTTAGTTTTTATACTTTTTTCGGAAATTGATTGCTTTTTATAAACAGTTTGTTTTGCGCTTAAAAAAGTATGATTTAACTTGAGGAGAAATAGCCAAACGGAGCACAAACTTTTAGTCACGTTTTCATGGAAACCGAAATGATAATAACAAATTCAAATAAAAATTTTTAAGTTTAAAAAGTCTAATTGAAAAAAATCAGTTAAAACGTAAGCATGACTGACAAATTCGTATTTAGCCCGGGAAATTTCCTTTGAAAATGTTTCTACCTGTTTTAAAAAAATTAATTTTAAGACTGCATTAAATTCCAGTGCTCAAAATTCTCGAGTTTAATCAGTCTAGGCTTCTAAATTTGAGTTAATTTGCAAAACAGGGAAAAAACCCCCGGAACAAATTGACATATGATCAAAGAAAAATATTGCTTTTGATGAAAAACTTACAACAAGTAGGTCAAACAAACCGCTTGTTGAGTGTTTCCTCTAAAAAATGGCATGTAAGTAAAAATAAAGACAGTGCTTTTCTTGCGACTCATTTTTTGGTGAAGTCCCATTTGTACCAACGTTCATTTGTACCAAAATGAAAAATCGGTCCCATTTGTACCAAAATTATTCAACTCGTTTTCTGATTGGTCGAATTGTGAGCCAACGAATAATTACATTAATTTTCTACTGTTAAAACAGAAGAAAACTAAGCAGCAGAATAGTGACCGCCGCAGTCGCGCCAATAGTCGGCTTAGTAGTCTTTGGCCAATTGAATAATTTTGGTACTAACGCGACTGATTTTTTATTTTGGTACAAATGGGATTGATTCATCATTTTGGTATTTGTGAATTCCCACCCATTTTTTGAGCAAGCTTTTTTGATGTTTTTCAGTTCTGATTAAGAAGAAACAAAATTTGCGAAAACTTACCGAATTACAGACAAGTTCTCGCAAATGTCTCATAAAAACCTGAGATGGTAGTTGATTATTGGTAGTTAAAAAACATAGCAAATGGAAAGGAATGGAACAATTTTTAAACATCCAACAAATATCCATTATTAGGGTTAAGCCTTATCAGGGCTACGACTTCATTTCTTTTAATGTCTATTCTGATGAACTAATGAACTAAATTTTCCAAATCACACTTCAGAAGAAATGTTTAACTTTTTTGTAAGTTAGGGGTAAAAAACTTAAATTAAGAAAGTTTTTTGGAAGTAAACAACTGAAATCATCTATGAAAAAAAAGCATTTCGCAAAATTTTTACCCCAAACATTTGCATTGATTGGTCGAAACAATGAGTGCTATATATAGATAAGGTCTATAAATGCTTTGTAGGCAGAAAAAATGAAGATTTTTTAAATTCGGCGTTAATTTTTTAAATTCTTTTTTAATTCGGCGTTAATTTTTTTAATTCTTTTTTAATTCTGCGTTAATTGGTCGATATTTTTGTCTTCAAATTGTCTTTATTTTTCTCCATCTTTTCTTATTACTTTTACTGTGAGGTCCTTTATTGTAAATTGACTTCGTCTTAACGACCAGCCATGTATGGCAATCAAAACAGAAGAATGCGATCGGGTTTCAAGTCATCTTCTAAGAACCGGACGGACTTCATCGGGTTGAGAAGAGTTCCAGCCAAAATTGAAAAAAGAAAAAGGAAACAAGATAAGATTCGCCACCCCAGCGCTTAAATTAAATTAAATTTGCTAAGCGCTGCATGTAAAATGCTCGATTCTGATTGGCTGAAAATTCCCAACTTAGAACCAAGTTAACATCCTCCCCCCTAAACGTGTTTAGGGGGGGGGGGGGAGGGTGTTAACTTAGTCTGATTCAGCCAACGCAATGCCGATCGAAAAACTTGATCTTCCTCGTCGCTTTTTCTGTTCATCTTCAGGAAAATTCACATGTCTATTTTTTTCAAGCTTCAAAATCAAATTACTAAGTGCTGAACATTTTCAGCGGATCATTTTAATTACCCCTCCCTCCCCCCCCCCCCTTATAAGGAACTAATTCAACAGTGAAACATATTTGAAATTTGTGCCTCTAGTAACGAATCCGAGCAATTTGCGAGGGTAATTTGCATTTTTTAATTCGCATTTTGTACCTAGTAATTTGCGTAATTAGTAATGTTAACTATTTCCCTCCTATAGTACCCCCCCCCCCCCATAAAGAAATAATTGAAATTTGAACAGTTAAGAATACACGAATTTTATACCGTGTTAATTATCCCCCCTATTGCAATTGGGGAATGGTTAGCAAGATACCGAAAAGTTATTCAAATTTCATTTATATGATGTATAACTCATTCATATGATGTAACTTCGGCGTTTTTTTTCTGCGCGTTTTCGGTTGGTTTATACTTCGGGTGGTTTATTCACACTCTTATCTGTAAGGGGGAGGGTAGTTACACAGACCCTTTTCAGTTGAATGCCGGATATTGATTCTAAATATTGAACAGAAACATTCGTTATATTTGCATCGAAATTTGAAGCTGCACATCCATTAGTGTAATTGCAAATTTTCTCGGAAATCAATTAGTAATATTGCAAGCTTTTCTGGGAAAGGTATTAGTAAAATTATATGCTCTTCTCGGAAGTCAATTAGCGCGGGTAACAATGCCTGCTGCTCTAGTTTCTGAAATGGCGTGACGAATGTCATGACTTATTCAAGCGTTTAATGAAACAGTAATGGGCTCTGAAAAGCCAAATTTACAAAAAATCTTTTTTTAACAAAAGGTGCAGATTTGCTTTCTTTAATAAATAAGAAACTTTTTTTGTTGTTTTTCATTGAATACTGACCTTTTTTTTCGATTGTTAGAGTCTATTTAAATGCTTCCTAATTGAAAAAGGAAACAAAATTGGGGACCAAATTCGATCCGGGAAGTCTGCTAATAGGATATCTAGAACGTTAGGTTACTAACAACTACCTTATAATATGAAAGGCATCAAGGTCATCAGCTCCCAAAATTCTCTGGGACCAAATTAATGTCCTCTCTCCCCAGAGCTGCGTTAAGAAAATTCGGTCGCAGGTAGTTCGGTTATTGACATTACCCGGTGAATTTTCACTCAAAACTACAGAGATTTAAAAGGATAATGTAAATTAGTTGAATAATACTTAGCTGCAAATAGAATAAGTTTAATCAGATACACAGTATCAATTAACATAGAATGAAACACTTTTTTACAGAAATTTTGGTATAATGTTTAGAAAAACTATATATAAGCAAAAACAAAAATAGCGTGTTTGATACTCAACACAATGATTCAAGTCGGTGCGAAGTCGCCTTCAAGACTACCACTTAGCACGATGCTGCAAAAGATATCATAACTGATAAATAAGTACGAGGTACCAAAGGTCACCTCACGAAATTCCCCGCGCAAGAAAAATTTAACGAAAAAGTAGGCTAAATTTTAAGTTTGAAGAATAAAACAGTAGCGCCAGGCTTAAAGAAAACATGATTAGAATAATTAGGAAATGATAAAAGTAAATAGCTAATTTGAGAGAAGTGGAAAATGTATAGGACACACTTGGTAGCACCCCTACCACAAAAAATGGCAAGAATGGCAACTCCCAATAAATTTTTGGAAAGTTTTTAGAGCAGTATGAAAGTTTTGGATCGTTCCTCCTGTAACTTTGATTAATCTTTGACCGAAGGCGATGTAGTTTCCAGAGGAAAAAATTGCAGCCGCTGTCTGATAAGCTCTATACGCTTACGAGGTGACGGTGTGGTTGACGAAGCTTCTCCTTGTGTTTTGATTTGCTCCTCTAATAATTTTAACTAAATGCCGAAGAGGGTCTCCGAAAAATGGTTTCTTGCAACGAGAGGACGCTCGAGGGGCCTCAGAGTCCGCGGTGCTTTGTGAAACAGCTGGAGTGTGAGAAAGTTCGGATGACTTCAGCTCCGTGTTCCTAATAGAACTAGTGTCGGGATTAGCAGAGGGTTTAAGGGTAAAATGTGTCAAATTCGGATCGATCCTACCCGCTGAAGGCGATTTGACGACCTCCTGAGGGGAATGTTCTGCATGATCGCTAATGTCTACAGTAGCCGCGCAAGTTGTAGTTGCGGGAAGAACGAGAGCCGATGGCAACATTGGCAGGCAAGATTTGAGGAACGTCACTGGGGGAGACCCCGAGGACGGTCGTGGCCTCTCATTAACCGGAATCGATTCCCTGATTAATTGCGGGTTGTTTGAACCAAAGGAGTTTAGCCAGAGATTAGCCAGACGTGGTTCCAACAAACATGGCTGAGAGAGTGGAACGATCCTGTTTGCTGCCGTCGCTGTTGTAGTGGCCGGAAGACGAGTGCCTAGAGTGTTCTGACTAGCTGAAATGTCATAATGAAAGTTAGGCTTAAGGCACACGTGATTTTTCCCAAAGACTCTTCCTTTATCTGTGGTATAAGTAGCGTCAGTGATTCCGGTAATCTTGAAGTCTGCAGCCTCGAACAAAAGTTTTCCCGACTGTCTATCAATAATTTTCCGAAACAACTTCACCTGTTTAGGGTTTTCCAAATGTAATTGTTCCAATTTTCTTGTTTTAGTCGGGCGACGCGTGTTCTACTTGACATTAGATCTCTGATTATGAGAGAAAGCTGGAGCTGATGGGTCGGACACATGATCATAAAACCGGAAGGTGTTTTTTGTCAGACCACTGTTTAGGGTATTAGCGAGGTCTGAGTGGCGGCTAGCCAACTCCTAGAGCACGAGTCTGCCACTTTCGACCGGGAGGTTCCTCTTGTGCTAGGTTCAAACGTTGGCTGCTCGCGCGAGATCCGCCAGAGCCTTATAGATTTCACTATCTGCCACATTATGACCCAGAGTGAACAAGTCCGTGAGGCGAGGGGCAATGATCGGGCTGTCACAACCTCGTGGCACCACCTTGGCTCGGTTCCGACTGTAGTCCCGGCTGGAGATCTGAGGTGAGAAGGTTGCTTTCGAGTCCTTGAGCTAAAGAATCATTGTTTATTACATCATTAAACGCTTGAGAACATTCCGTGTTTGGTTTCCTACCAAAATGTAATTAAAACGGCGATTCTTTAGGCACAGAGTGTTCACATTTTCGAATATCTTAGACGATTTGCTGGATTTTCGATTTCAAGTTGCTGAATTTTGCATCCAGTTGTTGCGTTCCCAGTTTACATTTAACCGTTTGTATTGACCATTCAACCTAATCATACCCTCGGTGATCTTCTACCGGATTGAGGATATGTTTAATGCATCTATTGGAGCTTTTTTATTTAACTACATTGTTAATGAAGTCTGACCCGTGATCCGTCCTGATTGAATGTGGGATGCCTTGTAGACGCATACAAAACTCTAGAAATTTAACCCCTTTTTTTGCTTTCGTTGTTTCAATGATAAAAGTGAAACGATCAATAGCGACTAAGAGGTATATTTTGTTCTCTTTTTTGTCTAAGAATAGTCCTGCAAAATCTAGTTGGAGTTTTTGGTTAGGCGTAGACAAATTAAGAAGTGTATTTACCGATTTAATTGTTTGAGTGGGCTTAACGTTCTTACCGAACAAAGTGCAATCGCGGCATTTTTCGCAAGTCTCATAATCTGCCGGTTCATGAAGGGCCACCAGATATATTCAGAGGCGGACATCATTGCCTCCAGCCCAGGATGAGACCGGTGAAGTCTGGCCAGGATAGCTTTCCTCAGTGGTTCCGGAACCGCGAGTTTGTTATCGATGATAACACAATTGTTCACTACAGCTGACTTGGTCCAAATTTAAGCCATATAAGCTCCTAATTTATTGAACGACGTGATATCTTTTTTGACGATGGCGCCCTTCATGGGTCCAAAAAATCTGAGCTCGGCTAGTAAATCCACGTCGAAAGAGTCCTGGGAGGCCCACAATGTCTTTCTTCGTCTTGACAATAGAGTTTTTCCGCTGTTAGTGTCCAAAAATCCCAACTTTGCGTTAGCTGCACTTTGGCCGATTTGGACAAGCGGCATCCCTTCAGAGTCTCAAGAAGTTGGGCATGTACTTCCTTGCGTGTATTGATTCGGGCTGCGACAAATCTTGTTTTCACGGCACGTTCTCTGGCTCGACTGTGTTGTCTGATCTGATCAATCCGAGACACCCTGCCCAGTTTATGGGACCGTAGAGGAGGACTAGGACTTGGCCGAGAAAAACTCGTGGAGTTGACGGGAAAATTGTCCATAAAGGCATGTAAATCAGTTTGTTCAGCAGTCGAGTTTAGAATAGTGTTTGAGTTTATAGAGACGTTGGTAGTAATTATTTCAGTAGTATTATTTGAATCATTCATACTGTGACAAAAGAGATGACTGTTATTTTTTGCATTTCAAGTCGTAGACAGTGATTTTGGAACATTGGTCGGTATTGACGATTTTTAATTTGCCTACTGGCATGTGATTGGTTAATATCTTCTGCACATAGCTTGGCGCCCTCTAATGGCGAGAAATTCGATTGTTTAAATTGCATAGCGCACCGTGATTGGTCAAGAGCAGAAAGATTCTCTCGTGCACTCTCTAGCGCCCTAGCGATTGAAATGAACATGAATAAGACAAAATGGTCGGGCGTGATTGGCCAACGAGTTTAGTCTTGAATACAACGCCCCCTAACGAGAGATGACTAGATTTAGGCGAGAACTTCCTTTCGCGTTCGGTTAGGGAAACGACGCCTTCGTGCGGTTGGGTATTATTACGAGGTATACGTTTTGATTGGCTAGCTATATGAGGATCAATCCGAAGAACCTGCTTTTCTTCTCGTTCCCTGTAGGATTTGACGAAGATAAGGGCTCCATTGAAAGCCCGAATAGATTTGACGACGAACAATTTGTCGTATTGAGAGGTTAACGGGGATTTAAATGTGGGGTAGCGTGACATATAATCATCTATGCCTAAAGTTACACCAGGAACATACACTACCTCAAAATCGAAGGGTAATAGTCTATCGGCCCACCTTGATAAATGGACTGATAGGATTTGTTATTATAGTGCTCGCTGAGCGCAGAAATTATGGCTCTATGATCAGTTTATATTTGAAATCGATTGCCTAATAAATAAGTGCTAAATTGCTCACATGACCACAAGAATGCCAAAAGTTCCAATTCCTTGGTAGTGTATTTAGCCTCCGCATTGTTAAGGAAGCGTGAAGCGAAACGATTTGTGCTCAGATATTATTCTCGATCTCGTGCTTGATGCAGGCCTCTGAGCCGCTAAGGCTAACGTCTCATTTGATCCTGGGTGAAAAAAACTTGGGATTTTGGCAATAAAAGCGATAATTGTCCGGAACTCTGTATCCTGGTTTTTCCACCACGTGAAAGATTGTTTAATACACGCTTTCAGTGACTAACGAAAATGCACCGTGTGCTTATGCTAATCCGGAATAAATATTTGTAGATGATTCAGTGTGCTCACAAACGACCGTAACTGTTTTAGATTTTTCGGAGGGTTGAGGGATTTTATGGCCTCAGTTTTCAAAACGTTTGGAGAGTAACCGTTCTCTCGTGGCCCAGCCAAACTAACTGGTTCACCGAGAACTCAAACTTACTAAGTTTGAGTGCCCAGCCCTCAGCATCGAGTCTCTTCATCACCGCTTCAACCAGAATTTTGAGGTCCTCCACACTCCCTTTTGTGACTACCAGAATGTCGTCTAAATAATAAATGACGCCATCCAGCCCCTGTAAGGCTGTAAGGTGCAGTCCATTTGGAACTCCGTTGGCAAATCGGTCAAGCCATAGAAACCAGTCTTGAATCGGTAAGTTGCCGTTGCCTCTGCACACAAGATGCTGAAATTGCAATGGCTGCTGGTCAATGATGATAGTGGCAATTGACTGGAAGCATACTTTAGGTCCAAAGACAAGAACCATACGTTACCAGGTACATCTTTAGTAACGATCTGCGCCACCGAGACAATAACCTTATGCATATTAGGCATCTGGCACTTACTTGTTTTTCAGAATCTGCGCATTCATAAGCTTGGCATTCAGAGCTAACTTGATAGAACCATCCTTTTTTGCTGTCAACACGATAAGTGCGATAAAAAGATCCGTTGCACACTTAACAATTTTTTCAAATTACCCATTTTTAACTAGGTTTTTGATTTCGTTGGCGACTCGGACCTGTATAAGTATAGTCAGGTTCCGCCATTTTACTTGCCTAGAAATGGAAGGGAATTTAAAATGAGTATAATTCTTGTGGCTCTTTGACCGACCCAAACAGTTGAAATTGTGAGCGTAGCTTTTCGCGTAGTATGATTTCCAGTATTCGGACGTGGGGTCTTGCTTTGTGTCTCTTAATAGATTGATAGTTTCGGCTTTCAACTATGTCGTCAACACTTCTAATTTTTCATGTAAATTCAAACCAAGGAGTCTTGGAAGTGGTATTTTAAATTTTCCGCCCATTAGACGGAACTGGTATGGTGACCAATCCCAATAACTGAATAGGACGCTTGTTGTAATCCACGTATGCAGTTCCGATCGAGGGTCGTGTGATGTTCCGGGAATAGGTGGACGGGTTTTGTGAGAGCAAAAGATCTAAAGTACGTTAATTGAAAAACGAGACCGGACTTCTGGTATCGATAGTAGAATAAAAGAAACTAGAACCTGATCAAAGTTCGACACTGAGACCCCTTGGCTTCCCCGCAGCTGACGTTATCACTCAATAATATTAATTTGGACTGTTGTTTCAAGCTGGAAAACTCCATGTTCACTGTCATCTTCAAAAACAATAAAGCCACAGTCTAACGCGGGACTGATCGTTTCCTCCTCCTCACGAACTAAATTCACTTTCCGTTTCGATTATTTGCAACAATTCGCAAAATGACCACGCTTTCTGCAGAGCTTGTAAGTAACCTCTCTCGCCGGACACGACTTACTGTGATCCGGAGTGAAAGGATTGCAACAAAAACAACAGGGTTTGCTGCCTTGCTTTTGATCATTTGATTGTTTATGTGGGCCAACACGCTAGTCAAAATTACATCTAGTGGATTGAAGTGAGAAGGTCAGCTCCTGCTTGACTTTGATGACGCCCAAATTTTGATTGTGAGGCAAAATCTTTTAGAATTGTTCGGACGTGTTCGCTCCCTTTTCACATTCCAGAGCAAAATTTATAGTGCCATCACACATCCGCCTTAGCTTTGATACGCTGCTTCTGTATGTCCAAATCTCTTATTC
>NC_087066.1:52230024-52280718 GCF_963678635.1 Symsagittifera roscoffensis
CATAACAAAAAATCCAATGCGAGACTTAACGGTGTATTCTGTGAATTATTAGCGGATTCTGCAACAAGAATCCGTAACAAATGTGGTTTTCCCTTACTTTTTTTTGCTGTTTTGGATAACATGAACAAATAGCTAAACTACCTTATGGCTCAAAGTTGCTCCAAAACTTTGCGGAATCCGGAACAGTTCGTGAAACCTACAAAAAAACGTGATTCGTTTTTTAATTACATTTTCGCGGACTCCGCTAAAATTTTGCGGAACCCCAAACAGTTTGCTTTCTTCGCACGTTCCGGAATCTGCAACAAAATTAATGTGCGACAAAGTATACGTTACAAGTTTCTGTGCGCGGAATTCAAGGAAGTGTTGTAAGTGGAATCCACTTGCATTTTGGAGCAAGTATAACGACCTGTCTTTAGTTTTCAGTGAACAACGGATACCAAGTTGCGCGCCTATTCAGTGCACAGTTTGTTTTCGTCATGTGGGTATTAAAATTTTTTAAATTCTACTTGAAACATTTTGCTGCGTTGAAATAAGTGTTAGTGAATAACTTACCTACATTTTTCATCTGAGAGTATGCAAATATCCAATTCGGCCAATTGGGAATAAGTTCTAAAATTTAATCAAAGGGTAGCATAGACAGTTTTTTGTTTCGACTTAGAAAACATTGAAGTTTGAACTGAGGCATTATTACAGAATCAAGTAATGTGTTATTGTAGTTAAAATTTTCACAGATCTTACATGACATTGCTTTTCTTTCATGACAAAACTCACAACCCATAAAACAATTTTTAAAAGTTTCGAAACTGACATTTTTTTCTAAAATCTGCTAAGTAAATGTAAGCTTTGAGTTAGAAGCTGTGTTTTTTACTGTGTCACATATCAAACTCTCGTATTGGAAAAGAAATTTTGATAGATTGTGACATTTAAATTATCTTGATTTCCAAAGGGAGATATGCAAGCGACGGGGCAGCTCAGTAATTGACTCTCTTCAATCTTCTTAAATTACTGGCTAGAGTGAAAAGGGTGTTCTGTTATCTAAAAGTTGACTGCAGAAGCTGGAAAAACTAAGGAACTAAAAATCACAAAAAAATATGGACTTTGGTAGCCATCTGGTAACAAAACTTGGTAACAAGACTGGTAAATTGGAAACGAAACTGACCAATTGAACAATCTCCCCCTCAATAGACCTAGTGAGCAATCTCCTTCTTAGAGTTAAATTGTAAACTCAAGCAGTAAGGCCTGCATGTGCTATCCTCAAATCTGATTAGCTGAAAATAATTTATTTTAATCAAGTGATGAAGTGAACAATATCCCCCCAAAATTGATTTAGGGCGGAGGTTGTTCACGTTATTTGTCCTATTCATGGAAACAAATTTGCCAAAGAAATCTTGTAAAATTGCTAGGGGTGTTGTTCATCAAAAGTGCATATAGCAAATATTTAAGCCGAGGAGGAAAACGATGATACTCTGCTGGAGTTGAATGCCAATAAGGAATATTGGCAACTAAACGGGTTGGAAAATCAATGTTACTCTAAATATGTATCAGTAGAAAATTAGATCTCACCAATACAGCAGCCAGCACAATTTTTTTCAGAGTTTCATGAATCACATTGAAAAGATTTGCTCTTTTGTGTGAGTTTTGCTGAAAAAATATCCAGTTAAACAGGGGCGGATCTAAGATTTTCTCGAGGAGGACAATTTTCAAAAAAAAAAATTAGATAAATTTAGAAAAAAAAGTAGAAAAAAGTAGAAACTTTTTTATAGGTCGATCAAATTGATCAATATTTAGAAAAATCAGGCCAAAAAATGCGTTTTAGAATTTTTTGACCAAAAAAATGGAGTTTTTTTTGGCGCGCGCTCCTTTTTCAAATTTAGTATATATTGGTGCCAAAGGCGCCTTTAGAAACTTTATAGGGTGGGTCAGCCAGCCAAAAATGGATATCTCGAAATAGTATAAAGGGGGACCTTTGGGCCGGCAGATGGTTAAACCCCATGGAACAAGTTAACATCCTACCTCCACCGCCCCCCCCCCCTCCCCAACCCGTTTGGGGGGGGGGGGGATGATGTTAACTTGGTTCTAAGTCAGAAACTTTCAGCCAATCAGAATCGAGCATTTTACATGCAGCTCTTAGCAAACTCAATGCGGGGGGGTCTATCTCTTAAAGAAAAAAAATTCCACCAAATATCAACCTTGAAATATTCAACAGACTTTATCAGCAGTCAATATTCTATTCTGATTTGTCAAATACAATAATCGATAACGCATTTACCATGCAAGGCAAATCAAAAAGCTGTAAGGATTATACCTTTGCTTAATCCTTCTTTCAATATCCGTCAATAAAGAACGGTAATAAAAACGGCAACCCCAAATCAACTGCACGGATAATGAAAAAATTTTAAGGACTTCAATTGGATGCGGAGCTACAAGCAGAATTGTTTAAGGGTCCAAGAGCAGAAAAACTGAAAAAAATTCACTTGAAACAGCTAATCGGTAAATTAGGTTTAAGAACTGTGAATGTTACCCAAGAAACCAGGCGTGAATTTAGAGGGGGGGGGGGGGGGCGCCGGACGCCTCCTCCCTTACGGATTTGACCCCCTGCCGACCCAAAGAATCCCCCTTTGGTACTTTTAAGAAATCCAGTTTTGGCCGACCAACCCTAACATTTTTCTAAAGGCGCCTTCGGTACCAATATCTACTAATTTTGAGGGGAGAGCGCGCGCCGAAAAAACGCGATTTTTTGGTCAAAATTTTCCAAAAAGTGCCTAAAAATGCCCCCTTTTTGGACTGTTTTTCAAAATTTTGGCTGCGGCGCAAAAAATTTGGCCAAAACAGGGACTAAACCGATTTAGGGAGAGCTCGAAAATCAATTCGGTCGACCTGAAAAAAATGTAGACAAATTTTTCGAAAAGTTTTTGAAAATCCGCCCCCCCCCCCTCGAGAAAATCCTAGATCCGCCCCTGCAAGAAACGGATATATTTTGCATAAAATGAATAAATTACTCAAGTTTTTTTGATAATTCATTTGGATCATGTTAACTATTTCCCGCCTATGGTACCTTGTAAAGAATCTCCCCCCTATAAAAACACATTTCATTTATGCTCAACTGGATTGGTTTTGTATTTCTCAGAAAAGTGTTCTGTCGCATTCCTGTTGGTTGACGTTATTTCAATTCGCATTCGTATTGGTTGACGATATTTCAATAAATTTCATCCAAACCTTGTTAACCATTTCCTTCTCCCCCCCTATTGCAATAAGGGGGGGAATAGTTAACATTATCCGAAAATTTGATAGAATTAAAAATGTTCATTTAAAATAAAATATTCAGTTTTTTTTGTAGTAATAAAAACTCGGGTCTTATGCACAAAACGGCCCAAAATAAGTATTTCTGTTTCTTGATCTTAAGTCAATATCTGGTTGAATTTGATTGGTTCATTAGCCAATCAAATGCAAACAAAATTGTCCGGCATTTCAATTAAAATTTAAAGCAGATAAAATTATTGGCCGAAATGACCAGAACGAAAGAAATTTTTTTGCGTTGAAGCCATTTTACTGCATTTTTTCTTTGGGTATATTAACACAAAAAACATGAAATTAGCTTTTAAAACTTTTTCTGTCTCTTCTGACCCTTTCTGCTGCTCTTAGACTGGATAAAAATCAATTCGGATAAAAATCGAAATCAACATAATTTTGTGGCATCAAGTTGCATTAGCTGTCTGCTTTTTAGATCGCATTAAAAATTATTTCAAAAAATTAGATGAGCCGAAACATCACCGATGGAAAAACAATGATTGAGTGTGGGATTAAGTGTTTTAAAACTAGACAAATTAGTTTTTGAAAAAGACAATTTCTTTTTTTTGAAAGTTTGATTGCCATTCTCGACTCTGATTGGTTGAAACTATTATCTGCAAAGGGAATTTCAGCGTTTACAACCGAAACAGAATCTCAATTAACAACTTGATTACTTGGGCCGTGGAGTGCAGCCAGTATTTAGACAGCCGCGTATTCATACTGGTCACAGTGGTCAGTATTTAGACAAATACTGTATGAACCAATCAGAATCGAGAAAAAACATGAATAATCCAAAATAAATAATAATTATTTAATAATTTCTTCTTTGTCTCGATTCTGATTGGTTGGAACACTATTTGTCTAAATACTGACCAGTCTGAATACGCGGTTGTCTAAATACTGACATGTAACCTTGGGCCGTATACCAGAAAAGTCCCATTTCTAACTGCAGCGAAACTTTTGGCCATAAATATAGCAGAAAACTTGGTCAAATGTTGCCTTTTTCCACTCTCTCAGCGCATAAATTTTAAAAGTTATGAATTACCACCAATGAATTGTTGCTGTTGTTTTTCTAAATTAATTTTTGGTTAATAAGCTTCTGGTTCTGGCGGGCTACAATGCTTTTATATCAGCTTACGGGAAAAATGTCAGCTAATTGGGCTACATGAATTAAACTGTTATTTCTGTTAAACTGTTTTTAAACGGCCCTTAAAAAATTATTTTTTAAACTTTTAAATATACTAAACGATCAAAATCAACTGGGACCAAGTTAACATTCTCTCCCTAAACACGTTTAGGGGGGAGGATGTTAACTTGTTTCTAAGTTGTGAATTTTCAGAATCGAGCAGTTTACATGCAGCGCTTAGCAAACTTAAGCCAAATGAAGCGCTGGGGTGGAGGACCTTAACTTGGTCTATTGGCGGGGGGGGGGATGTTAACTTGATCGATCAACTGTTTTATATCTTGTGCCGAAGTTTACGCGATTTGTCCAATTTAAGCCCATCAAATGTAAACAACACAGTCAGGCAGTCAGATCAACATTTCCAGCAGATAAAGATGTTAGTCGAGAGCTCCCGAAAAAATGAAATTCTAAAAAACACTTAAATTAGTTTCGAGACACTTGGGAAACTTTGAACAGACAACGTAAGTTTAGTAAAATGGGCTTGAAAGTTAAACGGACAGTACAACACTGCCAAACTACAACAGTGCCAAAATAAAAATTAGTTCAATAGTGCCGAAAGTGAAAACTTTGCTCAACATTGCCGATAATTTGAACCGTTTTTCAACAAATTAAGTTCGGCAATCAAAAACTAAACGGTGAAAGTTTACAATTTTAAGTGCCACTTTAAGAATTTGAGCGAGAAAGTTTGCAATTTAGACATTTTTGGTCCAAAGTAATTGTTTAATTTGCAGTTGCAGACATTTTGGCGCAAAAATTGGAGTGATTTTTTTTATTAGCTTCAGTAATTTCTCGCTCTTTAGAAAATGTCAGAAAATTCGTTTTATTATTCTGACTTTAGTTCAAGATATGTGAAAATTATGATTCCTGGCCGCTAAACTTTAGTTCAAGAGATGTGAAAATTATGATTTTTGGCCGCTTAGTGATTATGACCGGGGGCGTTCAACACTTCGGCACTGTTGAACGCCCCGGTCGTATGCACTAAGCGGCCAAAAATAATAATTTTCACATCTCTTGAACAAAAGTTTATGTGATTGAATCTGATTGGCTAATTATCCAACCATGTTCAAACGACATTTTACGCCATTTCAATTCAAAATTCAAGTGGATAAAATCGTTAGCCGAAATGATAAAAAAATTTAAAGTTTTGTTTGGGGGGCATTCAACAGTGCCGAAAAAGGCGGGAAAACTTCAGAATAAATGAAACGCTTTTTCTAACATTTTTCAAAGAGCGGGAAATTTCTGACACTAATTAACAAAGAAAATCACTCCAAATTTTGCGCCAAAATGTCTGCAACTGCAAATTAAACAATTAATTTGGCACGAAAATGTCTAAATCGCAAATTCTATTGCTCAAAATCTTAGAGTGGCACTTAAGATTGTACACATTCGCCGTTTAATTTATGATTGCCGCACTCAATAGTTTAAAATTTGTTCAAATTTTTGGCACTGTTGAACAAAGTTTTCATTTTCGGAACTGTTGAATTAATTTTTTTCCAGCATTGTTGTACTTCGGCACTGTCGTACCCGCACTGATAAAAATGGTTTCGGATCGATTTAAATTGATTTTCAATCGATTTTAAATCAATTCAAATCGATATAATATGTACATTTTACGAAATTAAATGGATTTTAAATCAATTTAAATCGATTTTTTTGAAAATTTCAAATCGATTTAAGTGTCTAAAGAATCGATTTAAATCGATTTGGATGAATTTTCAGACCCACTAAAATCAATTTTTTCGCTAACAAGGCGAAAAGACATGCCCTTTAAAAAAATAATAATTTTTTTATTCTCGATTTTTAAATATAAACACTCGTGCCAGATGTTATATAATTCTATAAATGATCCACATAAACCAGATTTTAAGCTCGAAAATAAGCAATGAATTTATAAAAAAAATATTGTAAATTCTATGTTACAAACAAGAAAAGGGTCATAATAATTGAAAATTTGATGCCATTCTTATGCAATTAAATCAAAGATAATTATGAAGATAAATCAGATTTAGGGCAAAACTTATAAAGCGAATCAAGAAAAGGGTCAATATAGATCAGTTTTTAAACCCAATATATGCAAGAAAATCATAGAATTTTAGCGATATTTTGGTCTTTTTAATTGGTCTTTTTTATGCTACAATACGCTATGGATGTGATATGAAAAATGATTAGCATTGAATAAATGCAATAAAAATTCAAAGTTGATAAGTCTCGAATAAAAAAAATCAATTCAAATCAATTTAAATCCGTTTTAATCCCCTTAGAAATAAAAAAAATCAGACTGGAAAAAATGCATTTCATTTGATTTAAAATCGATTTGGATCAATTTTTTTAGCTGGGATTTAGATCAATTTAAATCGATTTTAAATCGATTCAAATCAATCTTCATCTTTTTATTTATCCTTCTTACTTTTTTCAGACTAAAATCGATCTTAATTTAATCATCGTACTTTTTTCATACTAAAATCGATCTACATTTAATCAACGTACTTTTTTCAAATTCAAATCGATCCTAATCCATTTTTGTCAGTGCGGGTACTGCCCCATACGACTTAATTGATGTTCAACTGTTTTTTTGGGCTAAATATGAACTAAACTGTTGTCGTTCGAGTGAAACCCAACATGAAACTATTAGAATTGATGAAACTTACATCACACTACTTGAATCTGATTGGTTGGAATTGAACAACGCAAAAGTAACTAACAGATCATTTCACGTTTTGGTAACAGAAAGATTCATAAGTCGGTTGAATCAAAGTTAACGCAATTTCAATCTCAAAATCCGATTTGACTAATGATTCTACCGAAACGGTTAACCGATATTGATATTAGTTTCCGGCCTTTGGATCTACTTAACAATTGACCCCTTCCCTTTTTTAAGAAAAGGGGGGGCAATTGTTAAGTAGATTAAAATAACGCATTTTCGACCAATCAGAATGCAGCAAAATTATAATGCTCAAAAGAAAGCTCAGTGCTAATTTACTGCTTTTATTATTAGGGGGCAATTCTTAAGTAGATGCCAAAGGGAGGGCGATTGTTAAGTAGATCCACTCATGATTCTACCGATATTGATATTCGTTTTCGACTTTTTGAGTAGAAAGATGTCCGTGTTTTTCTATTTGAGTCAAGTCATGTCCGTTTTCGACTTTGCTCGGCTTGAACAGACAGTGCTCGACTTTTTCCGATTTTTCTCGCCTTTGCTCGATTTAGTTCGAACTTCAAGGAAATTGCTCGACTATGTTTACTTTTACTGGACTTGTTTGGCCCATTATTCGACAGTGTTCGACTCATGATTCGACCCTGTCTGTTCGGCCCATGATTCGACCCTGTTTGTACGGACCATGATTCGACCCTGTCTGTTCGGCCCATGATTCGACCCTGTCTGTTCGGCGCATGATTCGACCCTGTCTGTTCGACCCATAATTCGACCTATTAAACGTCTTTTCCGACTAAAGCCTTCGTTCGACCGTCTTAAATCGCAACGAAAATCGGACCTCTTTCATTCGTCAAACACATTCAGCCCCCGAAGCTGTTTACAACCCTATTTGAGAAAGCTTGGCTAGACTTTCAGCTTTTCTTTCAAATTTCACAAAATCAATTCTTTTCTCCCTCAAAATACATTTCCCAGGTACCTTATGTTGGCAAGCATTGCATTGATTTAGAAAAAGGGGGCAGAATAAGATCCCACTAAATACAGAGGTACATCCATTACCAGCTTATGTTGTTGAAAGGTGAAAACATTCTGATAAGCGCTTCACCGATATAAAAATTTATTTTTTCGTCCATCCATGTTGTATATACTAAGATTGTATAATCTATAATTTCACTAATTTGTAGAGTTAAAAATCATAAAAATCATCATTATTTTTAAAAAATAATCAGTGCAGCTGGAATTATTTGGTCTGCTGATGCATTCGATTCTTTGAACTATGGTGTATTACTGAATACATTAATTTTTAAAGATTATGATAGTATAAACTCAAAATTAAAGCACAAACGCTTCAATAATTAGCAAGAGCGGTAAATCTACTTTGGTACAAGTATGATAGTTCGGTCCCAAAAATTTAGATGGCCCCTGAAGAAACTTTTTAGGCCTTGAAATCTTCAAAAAAACATGGTTCGCATTTGTTTACTTGTGTTTTTGAAGATTTCGCAAGAAATGCGGGACCCATTTTTCATACTTGCTTTTTCAGGGACCTAACTATCACAAAAACTGCCTTGAGTCGCAAAAAAGAGCTTCGCTCAACAAAATAACACAGTCTGGAATGTGGGGAGATAATACAAATGGACTATCATCGACAGGACTGTTAAAGGCCTACTGATAGATCCACTGCGATTCGCAGGAACTACAATTATTAATTACTTGTACCTCTATTTTTCTGATTCTATGTAAAAAATATGAAGCAATAAGTATCACACTGTAACTTAGTCCATCAAGCAGACAGTTATTCGGTTCGCATTGAATCGTTTGAAGCTCAACGTTTTGATGGATGAAATATGTACAAACCGAAATTCATTGTTTTCAGCAATTCAATTGATGAAAGTTAAAACCAGGCCCGGGTTGAGTTGACTGGAAACAAATCGCTAAATCGGAGATATCGCAGCTATTACCATATATGGTTCAGTCTATGATCATGGGTCACTTTATCCATGATCAGGGCTAAATCATTGCTCAATTAGCGCTAAATTATCAGGTCTGAATCGGATAGAAGCCAGATTTAATTAAGTTACCAAAGCTAACACATTTCTTTTTTTTTTCGCAAAACTGCGTTTTTAGGTTGTTTTCAGCAGTTGGTTTTGACAGTTTTTTTAGTTTGGGGCTAAATTAATGACTTTTATGACTGGGGTCTTTTTACTTATTCCGCCCAGTCTTCTTGATTTTACGATTTTGTATTCTTCAATGTATAAATCCTGAGAACATCATACTGATAGCTTTGGTTGATTTGGTTAAAACAAATGCGATCACTTTACTCTTAAGCCGACTTCTAAGGTCGAATTTTGGGCAGATGCGGATAAGGTCCTTTTTTCCTTTGAGCAGTTTTCGTGTGCTTTTTTCTACTCTGGGTAATTTTTGGAGCATAATTGAAATAATTGTGAGTAGTTTACCAAACATTCGTCATTTTAGGCCAATGAGGCTTATTTATCATTCGACTTAAAATTGTGAAGAAAACATTTTGAGATGGTACAGAAATTTGATTGCATATTTCTGCTAATCAGATTGAAGCAAAATAAATTTAATTCAAGATGCTGGATTGATGATTTTGTGCGGAATAAGTGAAAAGACTCTGTGATTGTAACGACATGAAATCAATTCAAAATGCTGATTTTTTTCAGCGCTGATTCAGTGATTTATCATGACTAAATTATCTATGATTATCGCTGAGAGTAATAGCGATGAAATAAACGTGAACCATCGCTAAAGTTATCATAAAACTGGGTTATGCCTGAATTAGCTATAATTTTTTCTACAAAACTGAGATATCTTTGAATCAGCAATAATGTTTCCTGTCAACTCAACCCGCGGGTATTTTTCAGACCTATTTCAGATCTGTGGCATATCTATTTTAAGGAAGCTCACAACTGTTTCAATTCATCTCGGTAGTTGTGATCAGATCCTCTCTACTCATGACCAGAGCTGGCGCAGGCGTGTCAAGATAAAGAGTACATGTGAGCAGATCTTGTATTATCTGTGAGCAGAATTTTTTTTCCTTAACTCAATTTTGTGAAGGCAAGATTTGGAGCAAAAGAGCGATTAATTTGAACAAACTTTTGGAAAAACATCCACTTTTCAGCTCTGATTTTGGGCAATTTTTCTAAAACGCAGAGTGAACTAAAATATTTGAAAATTTTGTGAAAAATCGTTACTGCTTCGGAAAAAATGTTTTTACTTTGGAGATAAGCTAAAATATAAGCGTTTTGCACAAGTTTGGACACTTTAAGTATTGTGCGAGTTTCGGGCTGAGCAGTTTGGGATATTCGTGCAGTGGGGGTACAGATTTTTTTCCAAAAGGATATTTTAAATTCGCGTCGAAACTAGTTCTAAAGGTGGGTGCAACAAATTTTGGTGGGGTCTTGATAGAGTGGAAAATGTGTTAGGATTTCGAAATGCGAGAGGGTAAAAAAATTTAAAAACAAAACAACCAAGAACTTGATCGTCTAATAAAAATCTAGTGAAAGGTAATTGAAGGACCCATTCACAAAAATGCATTTCAAACAAACTATATTTGTCAGATTCGGATGGGGATATCAGTAGAGTAATTTGTTGCAGAGGACTGTAGTTGGAGGGGAATGTTTTGCTACTTATTTTGTAAAACAGATCATCGGAGATTATAGAACTGAAAAATTGACAAATAAGGGACAAAGAAAACCAATAGGGTAACAAAATAACAAAAACTCCGGTATAATTTTCAGCGGTTAAAATTGAATAATAGAGTGGCACGCCTAGAAAAGCAATTCGTCGTCTATAAATAAACAAATTGTGTTCGCAAATGCAAGAAAGAAAATGCGCATTTTGCTTTGTGTCTGCTATTTTTATTGTTGCGACTTTCGAAGGAAGTGGCCGAATATTTGTGCTCGGGTGGGTTTTTCTCCAGACAAGTTTTGACTTTTTAACAAGACATTTTTGACGGTAATTTTTACATCAGCCGGAAGATGTTGTCATCCTCAGCTCAACTTTAAAAAGATGTGTTACCTGTAATCATTTTTGGTTAAGCTATGAGGGTTTAATCATTGCCGAATTTTCTATTTTAGAATTAATTCTTCGTGCTATTAACGTGTATGCGGAGATTTAATCACTCTTAGAAATCGTTTTAAAGTTTTTTTAAAGTTTTTCATTGAAAAATTCATCATTTTATCAAGCCAAATACTGTTTCATAGACCTCAAGTGGCAGTCGGAATTTTCAAAGCCTTGCCCTGATACGAGCAGTTTTGCTCTTTTTGTTCCGACTTTTAAAGAAAACGGAATATTTATGCTCGGGTGGTATTTTTTTATTTAGTCAATTTTCGGCGATTGAAAAAACAGTTCTTAACAAAAATTTTTTTTTATTCCACTGAAGATATCGACTCCCTGAGTTCAAATGTAAAAAGATATATTTCACCTCCAATTTTTTTGTAGCGTTCTGGGGGTTTGAAAGTTGCCAAATTTGCCATGTTTTGGACTAAATTATATATGCTTTGAAGACTTTATTCATAATGCTGAGAGCGTAACACGACTTATCCGGATAACCAAATCGTTCCAAATTGAATAGAGTCTATCTAATTGGTCGTATTAATTTCGTACTGAGTAATATCCTTTTGGTTATAACTCATAGAGTAATTTCAGATAAGTTACACCGTCTGCTCGTCACGCTGTCTTTTTTTCGGCCTGACAGATTTGTGCAACTTCTTAGTCTAATACCAATCTTAATCTTACTCTTATATCTCCTAGTCTCAATAGATCTAGTGTACACCGGTTTATGCGAGTTAATTCCAGATTGAGAACAACTGAATTCTAAGTTTAATTCAAATTGCTCTGGTGTTGAAACTACAAGTAGCTTCAACAGTTACAAACAAGTGGGTTGTTAGTTTGATGGAGTATGATTGGTTAGTATTTAATATTTTAAAGAGATAAAAAATTATAATAAGTACCAATGATAAATACTAGTTTAGATCTGGTTCCACCCATCCGGGGTTTAGAGAGTTTTAGTTTTTCAATGTTGTATTGTGGTTTAGGATGGAAAACGGTGTTTTTCTTGAGAGGTTGCGAGCATATTCTTTTTTTCTGGTTTGAAAGAAGAGATGTTATCACGATAGTTTCGGGAGATCGTATTATGATTTCTGAACGGTTGTGATGAGTGTTGATCTGGTTGATTTTAGAGAATAGGAATGGTCTAATCACATTCGAGAGTGTCGTGTAGTTCGACTTTGGATGAAGTGCCTGGTGACTTGGATCTCTATGTATACTTGAACATCGAGATGGCCATTATTCTGTTACAATGAGTTTCCTTTGCTGCGATGCCAAGTCGTACTTTAAATCCGTTGAGTGTAGTGACTGTAGGCAGCATATCGGGTGTATTTTGCCATTCCGTAGTTGGAGTGTTATTGGGTTGTCAGATTCCTTGCTGCTCGTCTTTGGGCTGTATGTAATCTATATACTGCATTGTATCATTTACATATTCAAATCTTTGTTAATTTTGTTTTTAGTTATGATCTTGTATTAACTTTTATCGCAAAAGCGTTCTTGTTTTAGTTCGGTTATTTTTAAGAGAAAAATTTATCCAGTTCTAAGCTTGTTTTAATCCGGTTTGGGTACCGTGCGTTTTCTTTACTTAGTCATGCTATTAGGTTGTGGTTTGTGGTGTTTAGTAAGCTTGCGTTGATTAGTTTGGATTATTATATAATTCCTTTCCAACCGGGTTAAAGAAAGTTTGAAATGTGTTAGAACTGGTTAGAGTTGTTATCAGTGAAAGTTAAAAGTTAAACTCATTATTTTAAAAAAGTTTCGTAGGCGAGCTGTGCGATTGTGGATAGGATTGTGGGCGAGTGAAAAATTAAAACTACAAGAAGCGTCTTTGAAAAGGTTAGTACTGCTTTAATTTTATGGGCATCTTTTAATGATTTACTACTTTGAAATTTTTAAATTGACGGCTTTATTTGGGAGGTTGAATTCATAAATTTATTTTTATTTTAAGAATATCTACTGCATATGGGAAAAGAGTTCATATATCAATTTATTGCTGTTTTAAGGGTAAATTTTACTGCTTCATTTATTGTAGTTGGTTAATCTAATTTTATGACTCTAGAAAAAAAATTTCAGTTTTTTGTTTCGTTTTTTTTTTTTAGATGACTGATGATCGTGGCTGTGAAGACTAAGGAAAAAGAGAAAACATTTATTAAGACTGGTTAGTTTTGCTTCAAATTTATTAGAATAATTTGTTTAATTCGTACTTACCTTGTTCGTCGGGGAAGAATCCATGGGGAAAAACGTCGTGGACTATTTCTGATGATGTTATTAGTTTAGCTAGTAAGCGAATGATTCCGAAGCAATTTGAGTGTGGTCGCGTTATTTAATGGTTTTTAGACAAGTAGGTCCATGAAAATATCTTCAAGAGTTGAAAATGTTAATTAATTTGAAGTGGTTTTTGAAATTCAACTTTCTTTAACACTTTAGATTGCGATATGAATGTTTTGTAATATTCTTGTGGCTGATTACAAAGTCGCGATGATTGTTTATGTGGAGATTTTTGTTGTCTAAATTTTTTGATATTTGTTTGGGAAGTTCTTTTTCTTTTTTATCTAATTGTTTTTGGATGGGGTATATATCAGTGCTTTGATTTTGATGTTGTTCTGAGCTATTTTGAATAACTTTAAGTCCTGTAAAAGAGTATAATTGAGAAAGTTCTCCAACGGCGTACTTTTTTGGGTAGTAAGGTAAAAGATTGTTTCGATGTTGAACGATTTCTTTTTTTGTTTAAGTCTGTAAGTTTGCATGTTACATCAGTGGGCTTATCAATTATTTGATATGGTCGTTTTCGGAGTGGTTGTAATTATTTAGAAACTCATTTTTGTGTTGTAAAATTTGGAATTAAAACGTTTGTTCCATTTTTTAAGTTTGAAGCTGAATTTATATGGGAATTTATGTTTGAATCGAGAATTTATTTGGGAATTAATGTTTTGTCTTTTTAATAATTTTTTTGTTACTTTTTGATAAAAATTTTTATTTTTTTTTGATCTCTGTTTAAAATCCATTTAGTCTGTGTACTGGAAGCTAAATTTCAAAATATGTGGATGATGAAAGTGATCTTCATCGTGGGTATGTAGTGGTAGTTTATAACATATTTATTCTTTAGTGGGTTGACAATAACCTTGTGTATTTTTGATTAATTGGCATGTTAAGCAATCCTTGCATAATACTAAATAGGTCTCCATATATTCGGTGGAGGTTGTAGTGCGTGTTTATCGGGGCTAAAAGTACTGCTACGCTCAAACTTTGTTAGTATACAATTTTTTTTTCACCTTGCACTTTCTTTGTTTTTCATTATATTGAAATCTTAAAAAATTTCTCCCTAGCGCAATTTAATTTGTATTCATATAATTTTTTCTCCTAGTCATAGCCAATAGTCATCTCTAGCGCCCAATTTTCTTACAGTTTTGATTTTTTGACCCTAGTTTTGAAAAAATTGGAAAAATATGCCCAAATTACTTGTTTTTTGGTGGATTTCAGAGGTTTGTGTTGTGACGCGAATTTTTCTCATGTTGATGTTCTGGGGCTATTTTTATTATTTAATCTGGGTGTTATACACTAGATCATGCGTCTCACAAAATAATATTCCACGATTTTTTGAAAAAGTTGTAAAGTTTGACCTACAAAGTCCATTAAAAATTGTGCTATTTTTGGCCTTTTTTTAGAGGGTTTTTCGTGCAATTTCTGTCTTAAACTATTTTTTGTGCTCAAAATGGTGTGTAAAAATTACGGACAACCACTTTCGGAGTGTTTGTAATTTAATTTGTGACACCTTTTAAATTCAGTTTTTTGGTACTTGCGTTTCTTCGTTTTGAAAATCGTTTCCTATTAATTTGTTTTTATTTGTTAATTATTTTTCTTTCTTAGTGTTTGTCTTTTTGATCTTATGTATCCTATTGCTTGTCTGTGGGGTGTGATAACGAGGTCGTATTGTTCGTCGTTAATTAATCAAACGTTAATTAAACAATATTTTGATTGTTTGTTTGTTTCCTAAATTGTCTCTTGACATAAGGTTTAGGATGATGGATGCAATATTTGGGTTAATGATTTCTAATGTGTTAAACTGTTAGTTTCTACAATTTTTTGTGGTTAGCTTAACTTGGGTCGTTTTGTTGGGTTGAAGAGAAAAGCGTATATCAATTCCTGAGAATGATTTTTACTTTCTCGTGACTAATTCTAAGCTAAGATAAACCTACCTAATTTTACTTAGGTGTTGTGATTTGTGATCAAGGGTTGGAGAATAGTAAATCGATCCACAAGGTTCAGGTATAATTAGAACGCAAGTAGTTGTTTTGATACTATTTTATGACTTTCTAAGTTTAAGTACTATCCTGGGTCAGTTAAGAGGTGGGATCAAGTGAAGGATGAGTAACCGAAGTTCTTCACTGTTTATCCTAATAAGAATGGTTAGTTCTTGAAAAATTTCAGTTAATTCTGGGTCTTTAATAAGGGTTGGCTAGTGAATCGACGTTTGAAGTCGTTAGACACTAATTTAATTTGGGAGGGGGAGAACAAAATTGTTATATTCGATCCAAGGATAAACCATGATAATCAGAAATATAGATTCAGTTTAATTTAATTATAAGATCCAAAGGAAACCTTGATGATCAGAATATTTAGATAAAATTAAATTAGTTTAAGTTAAGTGAAATTAGTTTAAAGATCCAAGGGAAGCCTTGATGAACTGTTATTTCAAATGAAAATAATTTAAGTGAAAACAAGGATAAGCCTTGATAACTTTTAGGTAAAGGTTTAAATGAAGAAAAGGTTAAGTGTTTAGTTTTGATGATGTTAATGTTTTGAGAAATAAGTGGGTTGTTAGTTTGATGGAATATGATTGCTTAGTATTTAATATTTTATAGAGAGAAAATATCATAATAATAACCAATGATAAATACTAGTTTAGATCTGGTTCCAGTACGTTTCAAAATTTTACACTTTGATATTGCCAAAAAAATATGGGTTTTCTTTTCCCAAAATCTATTCGAAATGAAATAAGAGACAGTCGGAACATTCAGGGCTTTGCATTGATATACGAGCAGTCTTGCTTAGTTGCAAAAAACTATTTGCGTGCCACTGTACAGGTTTTGTTTTGTTGAATTTTTTGGCGTGTTTTCTCTGCGCGAAATAAAGATTATGTGCGAGTCAGATTTGTTCGCGAGTCAGCTGATGTGCTCCCGAGATCTAGCCACGCCCCGCCAGATCGGCCCCTGCACCCGCTAGATCTGGTCACAACTGATGCAGATCTGGTCATTTGGAAGCTAGATCTGTTCAAAACTGCAGCAAGCAAAAACTTGTTCCACTCTGAGCAGCAATGACACTCCAGTGAACAGAACTGTTTTTATACCAGACTTGTATTTAAAGTGAGCAGTTCTGCAATGGGAATAAAATTTCGGTACGGGTAAAAAAAATTGGTTTCACAGAAATTTAATCATGTGAACTTTTTAGGTGCAATTATTGTTAATTGCTAAATTTTCCAAAATGCAATGAAAAAAGTCTAAAAGCTATTGCTACCAGATTCTTTGTATGTTTTTTAAAATGAGCTACCCACCCCAAAAAGTGAAGAGATTATGAAATCAATTTTTTAGCCAGTTTGAGTATTCATACTATTTTTCTAGAAGCAAAAACAATCTTACATAAGCTTATTCATTTAGTCAATTAAATGTTGCTTCTACAAAAAGTCTGGAAGTTTGACTCAGTTGAAAACAACCAAGATGTTAATACTTCTGAAATTGCACATTTAGATAATTCTTGAATTTTTCATGGATATCTGTGATATCATTCCGACTTCACAGAATTTGATCTTTCCTGTTTTGTTGGTTAAACAGAGCATGCCCTCGTGAATTTTCATGAAAATGAAAACCATCATCAAACAATAGTAATATTTTGATGTAAAATGTTGATAATTGGACTCTGTTACCGATGCATAATAATTCAATCAAATCATGAAATTCAAACATGAAATTAAAACGAAAGTTTGATACGGAAAACCCACTAAATCATCAACTCGCTAAGTTATGGAACGCTTTCACTCAGTTCAATTGACAGTCTGAAAAGTTAAGATGTTGCTCATAAAAATCATTTCTTTATCTTTCGAAACTATCATAACCTTCTTTTTTTGTAACTAATTTCGGAAAAATATATATTTATCTTTTGTTATCTTATTAAGGAACCTTGCAAGATTCTGCCAGATAGCTGCCTGCATTCTTTTGAAATAGTTCTTGCACAATTATTACAATGTTCTTGCATGGTCCTATATGATCTACCATTCATAAAATTCAACCTTGATAAACTTTTTTAAGGTTTTACAAGACTTTTGCAGAACTGAACTTTTTGAATAGGTTTTCTTACCGGATCTTCTAAGATTCATGTTAAACCTTACCAAATAACAGATTTGTGGCTTGTTTGAAAAAACTATCTGTCCGCTAAAATGCCAATTAATTCCTAAATAAACCTCCAATTCCAAAAATATTTTCCCAGGATTTTACACGTTTTAATTCTAAATTTTCGCAACAATTTAATCATTTTTTTTTCAAGTTTTTCAAAACTTCATACGGTTCAAACGCAGCACTTGAATTCTTGCACTGCCTCGACTATTTTTTTTTGTTTCTCAAGTTATAATTTCAAGGCAGAATTATTAGAAGCAGTAACCGCTTAATAAACAACTTCAAGTTTTGCGAATGAACCGATATAAGACAGCTTCGACAATCAAACTTCAGACATATTTTATGCATTATTGTTCCGACTTTTTCTTCAGAAAAATTTGGACTTTTTAACCAAGAATTTTGACCATTACGAGGCCAAACTGTGCATTTTCTGACTTGTCAGCGGAATCCAGAAAACGGACGCTCCCTTTGTTCTTCTTTTGTTCTTTCATATCCTTTGATCGTTCCGACAAAATTTTAACATGTTTAAAGACTTGTTTTTGGAATCAAGGAAGATACAGACACAAAATTGTGCGCCTATTCGGTGCATAGTTTTTGGCCGCGTAATGAAGTTTTTTTTATAACAGCCGAAGAGTATTGCTGTCCTGAGCTTAAATTGCTGTCCGGAGGCACTAAGCATAGTGGTAAGGCGTTCACTTCGAAATCGTCAGATCGTATAATCGATCCCCTGCCATGGCAATAATAGTGTGTGAGGACGAGCTTTCATTTGATCTCTAGCTTCAGGTCTACCACAGCATGACCGATTACGGCTGTAAAAGTGGTACCACCTGAAATTTCTAGACGCATGAAAAATGGAGTAGAAAAAAAGAGCTTCGCTCTGCAAAAAAAACTCAGTCTGGAACTTGGTGAAATAAGAGAAACGAACTATGCTTGGACAGGATGGATAGCTATTATTGGATCCTCTGCGAATCGCAGAAATCATGATTTTTGTTCCGAGTTTCGTAACAAAAGTAACGGAATATTTGTGCTCGGGTGGGTTTTTTTCTTCACACAAATTTTGACTTTTTAAGTAGCCATTTTTTAAATATCATTCAAAAATTATTGTTCTCCTGAGCTTAATTTTGATCATTTTTTGTAAAATTATGAGGATTTAGTTTTGCCATTTCATCAATTTGGGACAATTAACGTGCGATATATTTCGCGCTATTAACGCGTAAGCGGATATTTAATCCGTCTTAGAAATTGTGCCAAATTGGTTGAACGAAGCTTAAATGTCACAATTGATTTGCTAAAAGGAGCGAATTTTTTTTTCTTATACTTTATACGGCGTTTGGGAGGGATGATTTTTGAAAAAAAAACTCCAAGCTTAGAAAAAAAGTTTAATTTTTTAAATTACTTTTAGTTTTTTTTTGTTATTACTGCTCCATAGACTTCAAAAGGCAGTCGGAATATTCAGAGTTTCGCCCTGATATGAGCAGTTTTGTTTTTATTATTAAAAAATTGAAAAGATTTTTCATCTGTTATCATTTATCGTAAAGTTATGAGGGTTTACTAATTGCCATTTCGGTCAATTTGGGACAATTAAGGCGCGATATATTTCGCGCTATTAACGCGTAAGCGGATACTTAATCCGTCTTAGAAATTGTTCCAAATTGGTTGAAAGAAGCTTAATTGCCATAATTGATTTGTTAAAAGGAGCAAAACTTTTCCTTTTGTACTTTATGCGGCGTGTGGGGGGATGATTATTTAAAAAAATCTCAAATTTTAGAAAGAAAAAGTTTTTATTTTATTCTATTACATTAAATTTTTTGTGCTATTTTTGCTCCATAGACCTTAAAAGACAGTTTTTTTAAGGTTTTTTGGTTGCTTTTTTATATATTTTTTTAAAATTTGGAACACATTCTATACATAGAACTATTTTCAGATTAAAAAAATAAACATGGATTGCAATGCCGTTCTTTATTAGAGATACAAATTTTTTTTTGAAATCTGTTTTGCTCTTTTTAATTAGTTATTTTTCCTATTGTTTAAAAAGTTTTTCTTTGTCTCTTTATCATAAGTGCGGCACCCAGCATCCTTTAGGGGTTCGTCAGCTGTTTTCTCAAAATTGCTGATATTTCTGATTGTAAATTATCAAGTGTGTACAGCTGTAGGGGTGTTAAATTAATTTTTCTTCAGCCTCTTCCATTTTTTTCCTCCTGTTCCCGATAATTTGGAAAACTTTGAATTTTTTGTTTATTTTTTCAAGTAAATTAATGTAATTTTGAGCAATAAAAACAAAATATATGAAGAAAGTCACATACTAGAAATATGAAGAAAGTCTGATACTAAAAAATTTGTCTAGTATCAGAATTGTAAGATCATGAATTCACGGAATTGGATGACAAGCATCAGCATCAATCACGTCTTGATACCGAACGGGGCTGGGACTATGTTTAAAACTGAAAAAAGTACCGAGTATTCTAGGTACCCATCTTTAATCGGTTACCAGATAAACAAAAAATTACATTTTTGCAAAGAAACGGTGGTCAACTAAGCCGCTGATTATTGTTTAGGAAACTTTTAGTTCCTCCTGTATCTTAAGAAAAAATTTCGTTGGCCCTTCCCTTTTCATAGCTTTTTCGTCTAAAATGCCAGATCTGTAAAAAATGAATTCCGTCTAATTTCGTTTTTGTAGCATCAGTCGAACTTGTTTATCGTCTAATTTCCTAGGCCCCGTCTCGAGCAAAAATAAACGACTCTAATTTGGGAACCTTAGCGTGGTCAAATTTTCTGTACTTCATGCAGAGCGAACGGGAATTCTTGTTGATTCTGATAATTTCGTCAAATATCTGTAAGAGACGCCCCCCCCCCCCTCCTAAATCCGGTACGGAGACTTTCTCTTTTAGAGTTTTTGAACTAAATAAAAACTTATGAAGACTGCCTGACCTAGTAAAAATTATGAACTAATTGAATGGCACAGTTTTTGAACGATTTTTGAACATTTTGAATATTTGTTTGCTTGCTTGGTACTATGAATCGTGGTGAGCTAGTACATGTCTTATGTACATTAATGTACTTAAACGATGACTTAAAAGACCAGTGTACTTTAACGACAAGCTCTCGAAGAAAGTTGTATGACAGTATCAAGTACATGCAAAAGATGTTCGACCATTGTGCACAAAAAGCTATAGATGATTTTGTAACTAAGAGACGTCGGAAAAATTGGAAGATGTGAAAAAATAATCATTCAAAAGCACAATAAATCAAAAATTGCTCCAGTGAAGTTTCAACCTGGTACAAAGCATAATCATATATACAATCGTAGTTTACCGGCTATTTAAAAACAGTCAAAAAAATTTACCAGCTAATTAAGTAGACCTTTATGCTTGTAATTCAGTACAAGTGAGACACATTTTTTTTCACATCTTCGCCATTTTCAGCCGGTATTTGTTTAGAACTCAAAAATTATGAATAGTTTTGGACCGATGAAGACTCTATCAGCTGTGGCTTTGTTGCTTTTTTGCGTCCAAGCCTGCATGTAAGTGCTATTAATGTTAATTAACATTTAGGTCTTCCATAATTCCCTCGCAAATCGTCAAAAAATCAGTAGCAGGTTTAGTGGACGAGGTCAGGAATTCAACACCCTGAAAATCGAGTAATTCTTCAAAAGTTTAGTCAGTTTGCGAAATCTGCAAACGTTAACCGTATAAAATCACAGCTTTGTATTTGATCGCTCAAAATTATCCGATTTTTTTACTGAGCTTTTACTGCTTATATCTTTTTTTTCTACGAACAAGTTCTCGTCATTTTCCACCAACTCGCTATGAAAGGTTTGCAAACTGGGGAGCGGTGGCGATGGGGTTGTTTCTCCGTCTCTTATTCGAAAGGTCGGATGTTCGAGGCCCACCATGATCCGTGCTCGTTGCTCGAGGGTTAAAGAACATTACCCAGCCCAAAAAAATAACCAAAAAATAACATGTAGTTCTTAACCAGGGGCCACACTAGATGTTCTCTGTGAAGATCTGAACAGTTTGTAAGTTGGACCGTTCCGTTATTGATAAATCGTCTTAATTTTTAAAACGGTTTGCATAATCGGTATTCGAGATAATTTCACCATCCAGCAACTGACTCAAAAACAATGTTAAAATAGCGCTGATAAGGTATTCGTGCCCTTTTCTTCTGGGTGTTTATATATTTCGATACACTTCGTGCTGATGTTTTACTTTTTTGACAGGGCCAAGAGACATCCGAGGTTCAACAAACGAGAAGGGGAAGTCATTTGCCGAGAAGGTAATTTGAAGGAAGCTCTTCTACTGCAAAATATGATATTTTCTTTTTAATAACACTACTATACTCCGATAGACATCATCAAACAGTTCTTTATTAGTAAAAAGAAAGTTCAGAAAACGTACTTGATGAGTTTTTTCTATGAAAAAAAATCGTTTAGTAACTTTTTCGAGTTGTGCACGCAATATTTATCTAGCTTAAGCTGTTAGGTGAAAAACAAGTCTAAGTCCTGTGTTTTTAATAAATAACTTTTTAACGTTATCAGAAAACCAGCGTCCAAGAGTCCCAGATTTAAGAGTTTAAAAGCTGTATTTTCAAATGACTATGATATACCATTTAAATTTATTTTTATATTTCAGAATGTCTCCACGGGTTTGAGAGGGTTGAAGGTTAGTTGAGAAATAAAATATGCTCGTATTTCTTCAACAACAAAAAAACATAACCGCTATTTTCCGTACAGAGATGAACTTTTACGTGGGAAAAGACCAATATATGAGTTTTTCAGCTCTTCGCGGAGAGCCGCTGTTGTGCCCATGTTTATGAACTACATACATTTTTTAAATTATTTTTCTGGGTTGGGTAATGTTGCCTCACCCTCATCATCGTCTCCTGTACAAATGGCCTTAACCTTTTTTAGGTCTGGCGCATTGCTACAAGATGCTGGTTGATCTGGGTCCGGTGAGCCAGGACAAGGCGGTAACTGCATGTGGCTACGAGGAAGGGGCGACCGTCGTCACGTTCGACAAACAGGGCGAGGAAGTTAGTATCTATGTCCCCCTTGTTTGTGAAGCAACCTTCCCGCTCTTTCACAAATCAATAGCAAGTTCGAAATTGATTATGAAAAAGTCGTTGCAATTTGTAAAAAAAAGTCGTTGCGATTTGTAACAAAAATCGCTGCGATGAAAAACTCGTGGCGATTTGTAAAATGAGAATGATGAGTTTGAACTCAGCAATACTAAAACTTGTTTGATAAGAAAAAACTTCTTAATAATATCAGTAATTTGGCGCTCAGTATCATAATACACAAGAATCATAATATCATTCAAAAAATTTTACCTCCTGGGACAACAATAATTCACACGAAGCAATAACTGTCTTTTTTCTTAGGTGAAAAAATCAGACTAATACGAACCAATACGAGTTGAATAAAAAAGTTTAGAATACAGACCTTACTCTTAAAAGGAGCATTATGTTCTTTTTTCCCAAATATGTCTTATATTGACATATTTTATCATATTTTTGCCCAAAAAATTGACATTACAAGCCAACATGAGAAAATTTTTTTTACAACAGTAATCATATACACGCCAAATCAATAGATAGAACTTACAAAACAGTATTGAAAATCGACTTAATTTCAAATCTCTCGCGTTTCATCATTCTCGATTTTTTTGTAGCAAGTGTTGAGGGACCATTTCTGGGACAAGTACCAAGAGGAGATCCTCGCCAGCCCCGCCTACCTGGAAGACGGCGGCTACTGGACTGGCTATGTGCGCTTCTTCGGCAACGTATCCAACCACTACATGAACATGTACACAGGGGATCCAATGGATGTTGACATGTTCCTTTCTGGTCAACCAGATGACCGAAGTTAGTCCAATAGGGCGAGGTGGGAGGGGGGAGGGGGGTATTATTTTAGTATTATCACTTGCCCAAGTTTCTGACTGACGTGTTTTTACGTGTTCTTTTCACATTTCTGAAAGATCATTCTGATAATTTTCAGTCTATATCTGCCATAGAGTGCTCCTCGGGTTCCCCGGGGTTCCCCAGGGTCCTACTAGGATCCTTTTAATTACGTTGGACTTTCAGTCAATTCACAATTTTTCAGTTGTGACTGAGATAATGGTTCGAAACCGATTTTAATTTGTCGGAAATAAAAGCAATAGCTATGCAAAATTACAGTGGCTTAAAACTTTACATTGCGGTCAGTTTTTGACGCTTTTTTGAGGAAATATCATATTTCGACTCCTGAGTCAAATTATAGTTTTGAACTGCGAGTCGAATAGCTTTTGTTCTTGTTTAGTTCTCGGAAACAGAGGAGGTGAGGCCTGTGTGTGCAGGAAAGAGTTCCACAAGGAGGCTCTAAAGTGGAATGGAGACCAGGGTCTGGACGACTACACGTGCGCCTATCCTAATTGGGTCATCTGCATGCGTCAGTATAGCTACTTTTTGAATCTTTTCTAATAAATCCCCCCCTTCCCTCATTAGTAAATTAGCGGGCTCTTTTCTATTACAACTCAGTTGCTCGGAGCCCTATAAACGATAACAACAATCGACTACCGCCTAAAACGCTCTAATGCTGGTCATTTTGGCACGACTCTAGGGTGGTTTCCAAAATTGAGCGATTTTTGAGCATTTTTAAAGGAAGAATGGACGAGTTTTCAGTGGTTTTGAAGGCCACTTGATCAAGTCTAGAATGCTCTCCAATCATAATTGGGCGGTTTTTGGTATACTTTACGAAATATTGTGGCTGTTTTTGGGATATTTACAGAATATTGGGCGACTTTTGAGAGGTTTTGCTCATGAATTACTTCAACTGGCAGTCTATATTTTCTATTTGTAGAGCGCAACGTGTACGCCCTGAACAAGGAGGCGTGGAACTCTGCTTTGATGAATGGGGTGCAGTTGCCACTAGACGGCACCTGTGAGCTGGATTGGGTCAACCAGAACTTCTACCAGCTGACCATGATGAAGGACAAGCGACTGGCAGCGGGGCGCCCGAAAGCACAGCAACTCGCCGACAGCTACATGGGCGAGTACAATTTACGGATCTCTTTAACTATATCCCCCTCGGATACCTTGTAACGAATACCCCCCCCCCCCCTACAGAGTTGGAACCGAGCCTGAAATTGAGGCCCATGCTCGGCCCGGCCCGGTTGGGAAACAAAAATTTCCAGCCCAGGCCCATATTTTCACTTAAAGTAAATTGAAAATCAAATGTGATTTTTTTTGTTAAAAAAATCAAAAATTAGTGAGCTCATTGGCCGCAGCCGATCCTAGTTGTTCGTTCTCTGGGCGTTTGTAGCTTGAACAGTGAAAACTATGAATTCTTTTGAAAGTCCCGGTTGCTGATCCTAAAAATGAGGCCCGAGCCCGGTCCGGACCCGGTTCCAACTCTGCCTCCCTATAAAGAAACAAATCAATATTTAAGCATATCAGAATTTTATACCAAGTAACGAATATTCCGCCTTTTGCAAAAGGGGGATAATGTTAAAGAGATCCCAACTTAATAGTCATCTGAAAATTTGTGTTTAATTTTATTTGTGTCGAACGGGTCTCCGGAGAGAAAAAGATCTTTTGTAAAAAAAAGAACTATAAAAAGCGGTGAAATGTTGGAAACATATTTTGGAAACAATTTATTATGAAGATCATTATTAGAAAAAATAGAAATGGATATTTACCATAATAACCACCCCTCCCCCAAGTTGCGGTGGGTCTGTAAATTTTGTTACCAGGCTGAGTAGGCTAAGATGAAAAGTCTAACTAAAATGATTCGCTCCCACTATCCAAATAAATCAAAGCCAATATCTTTCATCCAATCTTCAACAATTTTGGGCCCTTCTCTCATAACCGAAGGACCAGATGCCCGAAAATTTCAACCAACATCAGAAATCAGAATTCAAAAATTCGAAAACATAAGAAAAATCACTCAACTTTGGACTGTATAAATTTAAACACTTCAAAATAAAACATTCCAAATTTGACTAATTTTCACTCTTTTTTAAGAAAATTTGTAAATTTCGTCCCTTAATTTTGCCATTTGGCACTTGAGGCGAGGTTTGGTGCTAACTTGAGCCCATTTTTTGCACAGATTAAAATAGTTTATTTATTTAATACATTTTCAATCAAATATTAACACCAAAACGTAATCAGAAACTTTGTGGTCAGAAAACTGTTTGAAACTAGAATTAAAATCTTCATCGATTATTATTCTCGTTATCGGTCAATAAAACTGCAATCAAAATATTTCGAGGTGTTGGGGCTGTAGAAGGCGCAAAATTTTTTTTTTGGGGGTGTTTGATCGGGTTGAAAAAATTTAAGAGCAGCCGGCCTCTTTTTAGAGCAGACAAAAGCAATTTTTTGGCAAAACTGCTGTTTTAGAGAACTCCTTGGAGTAATTTTACCAAAACAATAGCTTTTTTTGACAGCAATCTCCTTTCCAACTTAAGAGACTGGCTCCAAAGAAGCCTTTAAGAGCATGTTAAGTTTGTTCAGCCAGAAATAGTTGTCGTAAAATCGTAAAATAGAAGCAAGGGGTGACCCTTGGAAAAATTTGGCAACCAGAATTGAAAGAAGCGGTCAAGTCCTCCCCCCGCTCTCAGCGCGCTACTATATTGAGACCGTTTTTAGTTAATTTTATCAAAAACGGCTGCTCTCAGTTTTTTTGTGGCTTGATTTGAAAAGTTAAGGGTCTCTATAATCTGTAGTCTTTGTGTGTTTTAGAAATCCTCAACACGGGCGCCATACAATCGCCGACTTGCCCTCAGTAAGAGTACAAGTTATCATTGTGACTAAAACCCCGCTCAAAATTGATTTTGACTCTAAATCTAGTTTTATTCTTGCTAAATATTCTACCTTAAACGACAAATTGTAGAGATTTGATACAAATTGATTCAATAAAAATTTCAGTGCCAAAAAATGTTAATAATTGTATTATTTGTACAGGACTGAATATCAATTTTAAAACAATATATGCTCAAAAGACTTCTGGCGCTTAGTACTACTAATCACAATTTTCAAATTGCCATCTATTTGAAATCTAGGTTTTTTATGGTCTTTTAGGTGCCAATTCAGAGCCGTTTCATTAAATAATGATGTCTGCAAACCTTTTTTTTTTGATATCACGCACCGAGGTTTGATTGATCTGAATAGTTTATAAAAATTATTGTTCCTAACACTCTCGAATTGTGGAAAAACTATGGCGTAGGGCCGTTTTTTAAAAAAAATTTCCCAGCTAAGTTTGTCTACGTCTAAGCTCAAAAATTGGGATTCCAAAAAAAAATCAGAATAATCTCTCAAACTGTCCAGAAAAAGTGGTTTGCATTTTTTCTGTCTTAGACCACAGAAACTGCCAAAAAGTTATAATTGTTTTTAATTTAAAAAGTAAATTTCATTTTTGAACTTTTTCCTAAATCAATTTGGTAGTAACTTTTTTCTGCTACTTGCACAGCAACTGGCTATTGTTGTGTAGATTTAGAGAATTAGTGAGACAGAGTATGGTTAATAATTAGTGATAAAACCTTAAAATTCAAATCCTGGTCAATGTTTTAGCGAACTTTGCATAATTCCAAGTATTGGTCGATTAACCTACTTTCTGAAAACCTAAGTTCTGAACATCGCCATAGACTGTTTTCCGTCTCAACAAAAATTTCAGGAAAAATACCAAAAGAAAATCTTGACTAGTACTAGCTTGGGCAAATCTTTTATTCAGACAAAATTCTTACAAAAAAGACGGACTGCGTATGGGTATAGATCCATAAGTTTTTAGTTTGCCTGGCGAGTATCCTTGTCACTACCCTTATTGCGGTTGGCAGTGCTCAATTAGTAGTTGATAGTTTCAACGAGCGAATTAATTTGGCAAATTATCCGTTACTCATAATCGTTCCAAATTGCATAGAGGTAAAGTAATTGGTCAGTTTAACTCGACTCAAACTTCTTTTCTTCATATTTGATACTGGCAATCCAAAATTTACAATTCATCAAAAAAAATTTTAAGCAATAACTTTTCCAGACCAGCTGAGGGACAGTCGGAATGTTTTCGGACTATTGATAAATACCATTTTTGAGTCAGTTGGGGGCTCGATCTGTAGACTTTTATTGGCCCTACCGTGCATGCAACCACTATATTTGCGTGACTGCTTGTGCAATTTGAAACGAGTCTATCTAAAATGATCGTTTTTTAATTTAATGCTGAAAAATTAACGAGAATTCTGTACGCGTGGCAAATTATTCCGTCCCGCTTTACAAAATCTTTCCACATTGAATTGAGGCAAACTACTTAAACTTATAAGTTTCATTTACGACTCAATTCTCATCACATCCAAGTGGATAAAATTTTGACATACATATACTACGCTTCCTTGGGTTAAGTTTTCGCAGAATTTTTTAACTGAGTTTTTTTGGTGAAAAATTATATAGGCAAAAAAGGTGTCATTATGTCTAACAGTCATGGCAATCAGTAATTCAACTAGGTAATATTGTACGTAAAATTGTACTTGCAGAAAAATTTTATCAAGTTGAACCAATTATCGTCTTCAAAACCAAAATAAAAAAATTTTCGAGCAAGACTGCTTGTATCCGACTGCTTTTTAATTTATATGGAGTAATTTAAATTGAAATAATTGATGAAATTAAAAATCATAATAAGATTTCGAAACTTTTTTGATTTTTGTTTTGAAAATCATCTTCCTACACGCTGTGTAAAGTACACCGTGATATATTTTGCTTTAACAAGTTATTAAATATACCAAAGAGCATGCCTCAACCCAATTTGTACTGATTTTTAAGACGATATATATCTCCGCTTACTCTTCATTAGCACAAATGAACCACGTGTTAATTGTCCCAACTTTGCAATTTTTAAACATCCATAACCTTACAAAAGATGACCATAGAAAAAATAACATTTTAATTTTTTGGTCAACTAACCCGGAGGTCTAACTTGAAGCTAAATTAATCAGGTTAACAAGAGCGCATATGTATTCGGCGTCCAATAAGCTATGACGTTAAAAATGAATGATTCTACTTGCAAAAGTTCACTTGGTAAATTGCAGCGCTCGCGTGATTTGAACCAGCAATCATATGATTGTTGGACACTAACACTACCGAAACGCCGCAATTTTTTAATTTGATCTCAGGATAACCGTACGTTTTGAATGATATAAAAAAATTCCGTCACAAGTTGCTTGTCAAAAAATCGATACTTGTCTGAATTGAAAAAAATCCACCCCGAGCACAAATATTCCGTCATTGTCGCATTAAAAAGGTTTAACGAAGTCATTCTCATTCAACGGTATTCACTAGGATGCAAAAGTATTGAAACTTTTCGCTTCAAAAACTTGAACAAACAATCTAACCATCAGGAAGAAATTGACATTCGAATGACAGTGATTAAAGACTGAAACAGAAACCTTGAAAGATGCTAATTCAGGGGGAAATCCCTGTTCAAATTACTCTCAATTGATGTTGAAACTACAAAGAAAATTTGCGATAGACTATAGATTTATTCTTTTGATTGCTTTCATCAGTCGTTTTTGATATTTGCATATTCAGACGTGAATTAATTTACTGACTTTTGATTTATTTTTTAAACTTATTTGTGACCTTGCAGTGATAGTTCAGGATTGGTTCAATGCTGAAATCACATAATAAGCACTACAGTGACATATAAAAAATCAGAATGGATCAAGTTAACATCCAAGCAATCCTCTCCCCAGCCTTGGGGAGGGGGGAGGGGAGAATGTTAACTTGGTCAATATCAGAATAACTTGAGAAGTCTTTTTAGATTTTATTTCAGCCCTGAATCAGAGTTCAAGGTTTCATGATCATGGATAAGAGGCCAGTGACGAGGGATTAATTCTTCGATGGCAGAGAATTTTTGTTTTGTTCCCAGCGAGAATTCTCTCTATGGAACACGTGAACAGAAAATCTTTGAAAGTTGAATTGAGAAAAAAAATTGTGATAGATAAATTATTACAGCTTAATAATAGGTTCCATGGATAACAAGACTGCTCGTATCAGGGCGAAACCCTGAATGTTCCGACTCCCTTTTAAGGTTTATGGAGCCGTAAAAACATTTAAAAATTCAATGAAATAAAATAAAATGAATTTTTTTTTCTGAATTTGAATTTTTTAAATAAAAATCATCCCCCCACACGCCATATAAAGTACAAAAGCATAGATTTCGCTCCTTGTAACAAAACGTTTATGGCTAAAAAGCTTCTTTTAACCAATTTGGAACGATTTCTAAGACGGATTAATTCTCCGCTTACGCGTTAATAGCGCGAAATATATCGCGCGTTAGTTGTCCCAAATTGGCCAAAATGGCAATCTTTAAACCCCCATAACTTTACGAAAAATGATCACAGGTAAAATATCTTTTCAAATTTGAGCTCAGGACAACAATGTCTTTCGAATGATATAAAAAAATCCGCCAAAAAATGGCTAGTTTAAAAGTCGAAATTTGTCTGAAGAAAAAAAAACCCACCCCGAGCACAAATATTCCGTTACTTTCGTACCGAAAGTCGGAATAATAATGGATTATAATCAATTTTCGTGGTCAAAAATTTTGGCATTCTAATCGATTATAATTACACTTTGGGACCACGCAATCTATTATAACCCATTATTTTTTCAGAAAAAAGTCGATTATATTCCATTTGAAATCCATTATAATGGATTATAATCTCCACAAACTTTTTTTCCAAATTTTCTGCAAAATTTGCAGCTTTTTCCGCATTACTCACAGCCTACTCAATTTCTAAAACTCACATTTAGTTAAATTTTGCAAAGACCCTACGTACACCCGACCTACCCACCCCGCCTGCACCACCACCTAACCCAAACTCAAGCCCCCCCCCCCCCCACACATACTTCCCACACATACCCCTTACATCTACCCCCACACCTACACTCCCCACACACACCTAATCCCCCCCCCCCCCCCACCTACCCGCCTCGCCTACCCTCAACCCCCATCTACACCCCACCTACCCCCTCCATCTACCCACCCCGCCAGCCGTCACCTCCACTTAACCCCTACTCACCCCCCCCCCCCCCCCTTGGCGGGAGCTTAAAGATCTGTAGGGTGGGTGTTTTTAACGGTGTTTATGCATTTCAGAGGGTAGGGGGCACGCGTACGGTTATTTTACGGTAAATTTTAGTAGGAGGTAAGCGGTGGGGAGGTGATGTAGTGGCAAGTTAGAAAATGTTAAGTAAGTGGTAAGAACGGTAGGAGTTTGAGTGAAATATTTATGGGGAGAAGGGGACAAAAAGAAAAAAGCACAAGAAGAAAACAAAAAAAAAATTTTTGTGGTAGCCAACTGTGAAACACAAATTAGCGGTTGCAACGTTCAAGTTTTGGATATTTGATTCAAGATTTTAGAAATTCCAGGCTCTTGCTCATAAAATTTTTTTAAAATCCATTATTATCTATTACAATCCATTATAATGCATTATAAACCAATATACTCCATTCTAATCGATTATAATGTGCTCAATTGATTTCTACTTAATTTTTTTTATCATCGCTGATTAATCCATTATAATCGTTTTCTTAAGGATTTTACGGAAACCCGGGTTGACCTCCATAGACCAAAAATGCTAATCATACAATTCCATAAACTAAGTCTATGAAAAAATACTAATCATACAATTTTCATACATTTTGCTAAAATGGTGTCATCGAATTTTCGAAGAACTTTTCTCTTGTTTTGGCATAAATTTTGGTGTATCGTACTAAATAAAAAAGAAAAAATTTTTGTCAAAAAAAAATGCTAATCATACAATTTCCATATATGGAAATTGTATGACTAGCATTTTTTTGATGGCGACTAGCAAGTATTTTTGAAATTGCCCCCAAAAATGTTTTTGTGTTTTTTTCAACCGCAAAATGATTTTCGTACTCAAACAAACATTTTAAAAAATAAAAATTTTGCATGCAAAATTTAATTTTTTGTGTGTATAACGTAGTCCTGGATATACTAATATTGAATTTTTTTCCATTTCTCTTGATAAAATTTTTCAAAAATGCTGAAGACTCCTCTTTTTTTGTATGGCATGTTTTTTTATGCCTTGATCAATGTCTGGTAATTTGAAAATTCAAATTTTAGAAATAATCATCTTTGAAAATTTTTGCCAAAATTTAAAAGTTTGATACTTTCGTTATACTATTAGCGTGAGACAGTATTAACACATTGCAGGCTGTTTCCAAAGCATTTTTAATGCGTGACGGCCAAACCTTTGGTTACTACATTTGAGTAACCAAGGCTTATGTCATTTGTGTTCGGTTACGAACACAACCAATAAATTTTGAGAAATTAAAATGAAAAGTCAATCTTTTTGGTTTATGGAAAAATGCTAGTCATACAATTTCCATATATGAAAAAAATAGTAATCATAGACCTTTCATGCAATTTTCTGTACGTATGGAATTGCATGGAAAGTGTATGACTAGCATTTTTGGTCAACCCGGGAACAGACCACGAAAATCCGCTATAATTGATTATTACTTATGGAGTCTCATTGCGGCAGACTTTTTAAGTAAATATCATTTGCCGCTTTTAGTTTAAGTAACAAAAAAGTGGATTTTCTCTTTTTTGTGTTTAATACAAAAGAGCGCACAAGAGTAGACTAAAAATTGTGTTATTTAAACTAGATTCTTCAAAAGTTGATGAATACTTTGAATCTGTTTTTTCTTTTCTCTTGCGATCACCGATGAGACCAGATATTTAGTTTCTACTACATTTTGATAGAAATAGTTGTTTTGTTAGGATAACTTTGTCAATTTTAACTAGATTTTTTAGAAGCAAATTATATATATTCCGATTTATTAAATCTAGTTTAAGCAAATTTTTTGTAGGTCTTTTGAAATTTATTTGATCGCAATGAATGCAGGAAGTCCAGAAGCTAGGAGTTTTTGTAGAAACTTAAGTTTCTATGCCTCCTAGTTTGTCAAACTTTTTTCCAGAATGGTGTGTGCAACTTGGTAGTCAAACATAGAAACGTGCAATTGTTTTAAGTTTTATCTGATCCATATAGTAGTTTTGCGTAGTTAGTTGAGAGCAACCTCTGGAAGTCTATATATTTTGAAAAACCAATGATAGAAACAAGCATAAAAATTCCGCGTTTTCCTCGGCCATAATTGTTCGTTTTTTTTGGAGAAATTGACAGATTAGTTAATATGCTTGGAATAATTTTTTTTTGTACAATCAAACTTTGATTTCAGGACCGAGCGTTTTCGACTAAAATTTATTCCACCTTAAATATATCTTTAAAGTCAATATTTTAATTTTGTTTTTGCATGTGGTTATTTTATTTCAGATGTTGGGGAGCCAAAATTAAGACTAACTTGCTCACACATTTTCAAATTGAGATGATTATTGCGCCATATAGTTCGTTCGAACTATTAAAATTTGAGCAGCAAATTGTATTATCCTAAATTTTGTTGAAGCTAGCAATTTGGCCTCATTCTTACGATGAGAGACGCTAAATACATCCTTTTGTCGAATACATAGCGTGTGGGGAGATAAAAAGACAACAAACTTGAGACAAATTTTTCAGTTTCAGATTATTTTTTATCAACTTTTTCGAAGCAAAATTGTTTCCTTCATCTTAAAAGACAGACAAATCATTCTGGATTAACCTTGATATACAAGAAATTTGGTGGTTACCATTTTCACTGAAAAAGCTAAATATTCATAATTGGGTAGTTTTTTATTTGGCATTTTATCAACTTTATTAATTGAGCGTTTTTTAGAATTTTTTATACCACGTGAAAGAAGTTGTTGTCTGTAGTTCATATGCGACACAAATTTCACATCGGATCGTTTTTTAATGAAATTACGGGGTTTGAAAATTGATATTTTGGCCATTATCGCATAGTTAATGTGCGAATTAAATTGCTTGAAACTGAATTCAGGTCAGTCATTGAATCTTTTTGGTCCGACTTTCGAAGAAAGTGAGGAATGTTTCGCAAAGTTACTATACATTTTTAAATTTATTTAGAAAGTGTTAACAATACTATACACTTCACAAACTGTTCCGGATTCCGCAAATTTGACAGTGTTTAACTAATTTAGTATGCAATTCAAAGCATCAAAAAAATTAAAAGAAAAGTAGCAATTTTGTTACAATTCTGTTTTCAGCCTGTTGTGGAATCCGATTACAATTCAAAAAATACGCAGTTTGGCCTCATTATAAAAGTTTAAGGCGATTTATTTACGCGTGCAAATTGAACTGAGGCAAGCTAATAGATCTTAATAACTTTAACCAAGACCCAAAGTTAAACGTTTTAAGTTTGATACTATCAGCCCAAAATTCTTAGTTTGTTAATATTACATTTACAAAACACAAGGGGCGGATCAATGATTTTCTTGAGGGGGGTCGGATTGTTTGTCGAGGTTTTGGAAGGTCGAACAAATTGACTTTCTGAGCCCTCCCAAATAACTATAGAGACCTAGTTTTGACCAACTAATTTTGCGCTGAAGGAAAATTTAAAAAAAAAACAGGCCAAAAGTTGCGTGTCTTGACACTTATTGAAGTTTTTGACGCGCTCCTCTTTAAGTTTAGTAAAAATTGGCTTCAAACGCGCCTTCAGAAATAAGAAGTTTTTTTAGTGTCGGAGAACCGTTTAGTTCGTCAGTGGGTCGAATCCTTGAAAAAAGGGGCAAACGCCCCCCTCCCCCCCCCCCCCCTAAATCCACCCCTGCCACACATTATTTGAGACCACGAATAAAGGGACAATCGTTGGAGCATTCAGGGCTTTGCCCTGATACGAACAGTCTTGTTAATGTGATACGAGACGTCACTTACATCTAATTGTGGTTAAACTAGCGTCTGCCCCTGAAATAAATTCTGGAATTAAGAAAAATTCGTTCGTTTCTTACATATATTTTTAAGGGGTAGTGGGAATATTCAGGTTTTGCATTACATACGAGCAGTCTTGTTTAGGGATTAGTAGATGTTGAATATGGCTAGTAAGCAGGAATAAACCCGTCTTATGATAAGATTGCAATGTTAATTCAATGAAAAATCAAAAGACTTTCGTAACAAAAGTAACGGAATGTTTTTGCTCGGGGTGGGTTTTTTCTTCTTCAGACAAATTTCAACTTTTTATTTAACCATTTTTGACAGAAATTTTATATATATTTCGAAAGCCATTGTTGCGCTTAAATTTGAAAAGATATTTCATCTGTGATTATTTTTTGTAAAGTTATGGGGGTTTAAAGATTGCCATCTTAGCCGATTTGGGTTAATTCACGCGCGATATATCTCGCGCTATTGACGCTTAAGCGATATTAGAAATTGTTCCAAATTGATTCAAGAAAGCTTATTTGTCAAAATTGATTTGTTGATAAGAGCAAAATCTATCACTTTGTACGTAATATGGCGTATGGCGGGATGTTTTCACTAAAAAATTTTATTTTTTTTTTAATTATAATTTTAGATTATTATATTTAAATTTTTCATGTTCTTGCTGCTCCATAGACCTTAAAAAGCAGTCGGAACATTCAGGGCTTCGTCCTGATACGAGCAGTCTTGTTGCGACTTGATTGACATTTACATTATTTACTTTCTCGCTTCAGTACTTGCTAAAAAGCAGACTGCTCTATATAAATAATGAACTGACTGCCTAGAACTAATGTCTTATTCATGAGTGGCTTTTACGCTTGAAGAATTAGCTCTCAGCCAAGTTAGGTTTATTCAAGGTCGATGTCAATGTTGTGAGTTCATGTTCAGACTTTCTTGCTCCAAATTGAATTATGTATGGTTCAAGCCTGAACAATAGTTGAATAGTATTTGACTAATTTTACGCCACTGCTAATCACATTACCCAGATAAAAGCAGATATGTATCACTGCAATAATTTAATGGAAGGATTTTAAATGGGCGTTAATGTAACTCCATGTTTACCCAGGTACTAGCATCCTCATCATTACCCATTTTGGGACCCATGCTGCGCCCCAACTCGGATGACAACCATAAAAAATGCGTATCATACGTTTTCATATTTAGAGTTTACGAAAAAAAGCTTATGTACGTTGAAAAAAAGCTTATCTATAGATGAAAATTATATCAGCAAATTTTTTCATAGAAGTTTTTTTTTGTTTGCAAAGTCATTTAAAATTGGTTCAGAGTTTTTTTATGAGAAGTTTATGGCAGTTTTAGTAAAATGAGAGTACTTTGTGCATCCTAAGAATTTTTTGTAAAGCTTATCATACAATTTCCATGAGAAAAAATTGTAAGATAAACATTTTTTCGCGAGAAATGTCTTTTGAGGCTTCTAGGAAAACGGTTCATAAAAAAGTTGCAAGCAATTGATTTTGATTTTTCTTCAAAAATGCACACATTGTATTTCCAAAAAAAAATTAGAGCGGAAAACTGTCAATAAAACAAGTTCTTTCTGTAATTGATCATTGCTGCTCAATCATGAGCATCCAATATCGTAGAGTAGATTTGAATTAAACGCCATCCTGGGCATAAGCCCAAGATCCGAACCAAAAACTTGACTAATTTATGAGCTTTATGATCATTTTGAAACCACCAAATACCACCATACATCGTTTTTACAGTTTAATTTACCGTGTCAGGAATTGTGTATTTTAGTCATTGACGCAAACGCAGTGTTTTTCACTCTACACATGAGTAATATGTTATTCTGATATCCACAAAAATTTTTTCCGAAAAAATCCGGGTTGATCTCGCAGCAATTTTCTTCCTTGATTCAATAGTTTGATCCGGTAGTATAATTTCAAGCACAAAATTAGTGATAAGTCATTGCAAATTGCAGCAATGGATCATTGGTAACCCAAAGCCTTGTTAAGGCGATAAGGTTTTCCTAAGCATATTAATTCCTCACTATTCTGAGCTGTTCTGGTATAAATTTTCAGTTTTTCGTATTATTTCAAGCGATGACCCGGGTGGACCAAAAATGCTTATGATACAATTTTCATATATGGAAAAAAGCTAATCATACAGTTTTGTACAATTCCAAATGTGTAGATAATTGTAAAAAAAAATCTATGATAAGCAGTTTCGAATAGCTTTCGAATGATATAAAAAAAAATTCCGTCAAAAGTTGAAAAGTCGAAATTTGTCTGAAGAAAAAAACTACCCGAGCACAAATATTCCGTTACTTTCGTTACGAAAGTCGGAACAATAACGAAAATAGTTTCTTTAGCAAGTAATGCCATAAGTTAAATGGCAGGAACCGCATAAGTAAACTGCATTTGAAAATTTACCAAGAGAGTTGTTATAATAAATTTCACTCAGAATTATAACTAGAAAGAAACCGTATCTTTTTGTACATGGCAAGAACAATTTTATTTAGAAATTGTGTGGTTAAAAAATTCTGGCGTAATTCTTTTTTTTTATGATTTGAAAACATGAAAATAATAAGTATCGATTCGCACAAAAATTCATCGTCCTTTTTTCATTTGTACAAAAGTTTCGACCTACTTTATAAAAAACAAAAACTTTGCTTGCAAAAAAGTTATTAAAGAAATTGTTTGTTTGAGCATAGAATTGAGTTTAGCATAAAAATTTTCCTCAAGTTTATGATTTTATACTTTTTAAAAATGCTTTTCAATCAATTTTCATGCATGAAAATAGTATGATACGCTTTTTTTCGATATACTCAATGTATAGAATTGTATGGCAAGCAAAGTTGTTGTATGAAATTGTATGCCAAGCTTTTGTTGTATATGGAAATCAACGTATGTGACTAGAGATAAACAGGGTTTGATTCAGTGCTGTTCTGAGATAATTTGGCAATAATTCCGATTTTTCTCTGAAACAGTCGTTGTCATTGAGAGACATGCATATTGATTATAAAAATTTAGTCCACTCAATTCGGACATATAGTTTTAATGGCCGGGGACATTTTTGAACGGATATTTTTGACCACAACCGTCCAAAAAAAACTGCTTTGGTCCACGCATGGTCCTCGTAGTCTTGAAACGTCAATTATTGGCTCGCCGGCTGTGAAAATAAAGGAATAATTTCGACGCATTGACTATATTTTCATGGCAGACGAGCGGACTGATTAAAAAAACTTCAACCAATCGAAGCAGAGGCGGATCTAGGATTTTTTCGAGGGGGGGCGGATTTTCAAAAAGAAATCGAAAATTTTGACGACCTTTTTCTTTTTTTTTTGGTCGACCAAATTGATTTTGTGAGCTCTCCCAAAGCACTGTTTTGCCCCTTTTTTGGCAAAATTTTCAGCGCCGCAGGCAAATTTTTGAAAAAACAGTAAAAAAGGCGTTTTTAGGCACTTTTTGGAAAATTTTGACCAAAAAATTGCGTTTTTTCGGCGCGCGCTCCCCCCTCAAAATTAGTAAATATTGGCGCTGAAGGCGCTTTTAGAAAAAATTTAGGGTCGGTCGCCAAAAGTGGATTTCTTAAAAATTACCAAAGGGGGACCCTTTGGGTCGGCAGGGTGTCGAATCCCTGAGGAAGGGGAAGTCCGCCCCCCCCCGCCCCCCCCCTCGAAATCCGCCCCTGAATCAAAGCCTTTTCAACTCTCCGAAGTTCTGACTAAAAAGTAAACATCATAATTTTGAGAGTTTCTTCCCATTGTATGCCTATTTTTCAAGAACAAACATGAGAATTAACTATTATTTATCCTTATGAGCCTGGTAAGGCAAAGGTTCCCTACGCGGAATGATTTCTGCTTTGTTCGCTTTTGATTGATTATCACATAATACGAGTTTATTTAGAAATATAGTATTTTTATACTATTCGAGGCAAAGTTTTTGGTTAGTTTGATTGTAACAAATTTTAAATGTCTCTGGAATTGAAAATCATACACTTATATCAAAATTTTCAAGTTTTGCATGCGTTTATGCTTCAAACTTTCAACCATAACGATAACTAAAAGATTGATGATTGATGTTTGTTGCAATACATTAAGTTTCAGAGAACGTAACACTATGACACAGTTATTTGATAGTGTAGAATTTTTTGCTCAACTTAGTTGTGCGTGCTTATTTGATCTCGAAAAAGCTACAAAAAGAATAAATAAGAACCAATGAGAATAAATAAAAGTGCGTTTAAATAAGAATAATTAAAAATTAATCTATATCAATTTTACCCGCACCGAAATTTCATGGATAAAAATTGATTATAATGATTTTTTTAAACTAAAATGTTGCCTACATAATCGATTATCATGGCAAATTTAGACAACGTAATGGATTTTTAATCCATTTTAATCGATTATAATCCATTTTTGATTTAAGATCATTTATCCACGAGGGATAGGACCAACATACGAGCTGTACAGCTCATCGCGGCGAACCGCTGTTGTGCCCCTGGTTAAGAACTACATGCAATTTTTTTTTTGGTTATTTTTCTATTTCAATATAATGGACTATTTTTTGTACATAAAATCCATGAAAATTGATTAAATTTTGTTAGTAATGGCTCAACTTTTTGCACCTTTCTGCAAAACTCGAACGAACACGTTCATCGAGGGGCGGCCAATATGTAGTAATTTTTAAGAGGCCAATATGTGGTAATTGTCCAAAAAACGCCCAAAAACGGTATTTTCGACCACGCACCCCCCACCTCACCCCTTTCACGTACCCCCCTCCCACGTGGGACCTCAGACCGCGTTGTTTTGAAGTAGAGATGTAGTGTGTAATTTTAAACATTTGTTCATCTGTTTTCTGGAGGTTTTTTGAACATTAAGATTTGATTGGCTAGCTCATGAATCTGTCACTCTTTTTATGTTCATAAAAGCTTCAATATGCTTTAATTCAATCGTTTCATCACGATTGACTTATTACGTCAACATTAGAAGAAGACGAAAATCTGATGTTCAGAAACTGCATCAGTGATTGATAACGGATAAAAAACGCAGGAAAGATTTGAGATTGTTAAAAAAAATGTGATGATTATAAGCTATAGTTCCAGAGGCTTCTAGAGTCGAGAGGTTTTTTTAATGGATATATGAAGAATACATCCTGTTTAGATAATTAAACATAAGATAGCATATAGGATGTTTTATTCTACAATTTAGTTCAAATGTCTTTTTGGTAGAGGGTAATCATGCATTTTATCCAGCTTTAAATGGCAGCGCATGGCTGATGATTCCTTCGCTTATCCCACCCACCAAAGATCTGTGGCTTGTCCAGATCACCAGTTTTTGTGCCCCTTCCCTTCTGCGTCTAAAGTCCATTTCTAGACAAGGCTTCAAATCGCGGTGATTAGTTAAGAAAAGTGTCTCCCTGTCACGATAGTCTGGAAAGAAAGTCATGGTAGTTTGGAAATGTGACCTTAAAGCTTTTTCTTGAAACTAAAACTACAAAGCCGGAAATATTAGCTCTTACTGAATTTTAGCTCCTTCATGGCTGACAGATTATATGAAGTTCGGTGTTTTCAAATTGACAGATTAACAATCTAAAGAAACAGTGAATAGGAACAGACGCGGTGGAGGTGTTGCTTTCTACGTAGGCGAAGGTATTTCATATAATAAAAATAAAGAACTGACTTCCGCCAAATGAAAATTTTGACTATTTTATGCAAAAACAGCGGAGAGAAAAACATTTTAACTGTTGTCTATAAAGTACTCAAAATAACGATTATAAGTTTTTGATCAATTACATGCTTATCTCTTCGAGTTGAAAATGCAGCCTGTATATATGCACACTGTATGTGGACACATGAGTGTTGATAAGTTTAAGGCGACAAGTGACTCTCTAAATCTTGAAAACAGCAGCCTACTACTGTTTGGGTTTATTTTAGTGAAAAATAAAAACACTCGAATGAGGAAAAGCAGCCAGTCAACATTAGATGTAATTTTTACCAATTTTACTTCAATAGCCATGGTCCGACACAGTTCTATATTGGATCACGAGGCGGTAGAAATTGTAGCACCATTTCTCACAAAAGACAAAGTTTTGCTTAGAAAACAAAACCTTGAACTATGATATAGCTGGAACGTTTGCTGAACACTTTGCTGAAGTGCAATTTTGCGCTGTGGCAAACCACTAAAAAAAACTAAGTTGAAAACTGAAACTGAAGGTGTGAATGATTGTTTTCAGTGCTCCTAATAGCTCTTCAATCCAAATTCGTTCTAAAAGTCCCAATAAAAAAATAGGAAAAAATAGGTAACAACTAAAATTTCATATGAGGTTAATAAAAAGATTAATTTGTCCAAAAAATATTTACACAGAAAGAGTGATTGTAAACTTGATAAATTCCAAAAAAAACCGAAAAAAAGCTTGTACAGAAAATCAAAAAGTTCTTTCTTTGAGAGAAGACTTGAAAACAAGATCCATAACAGTTGAAAAAAACTATAAATTCTTAGGTGAGGTCAGAAAGAGTGCAGAAGAATATAATAACTTTTATATTGAAATTGATCAGCAACTAATCGAAAGTAAAACAACACCACAAAATCTGAAAAAAACTGTGGAGAATGAAAATACAAAGTTTTTGAAAGCATTTGAACCCAAAACAATTATGAAGTACTTAGGAGCCTGAAGAAAAAAAACAGCTTTGATCGTAACAACCAAAGTAACAACTTTAACAAAAAAAAATTGGTCCGGTCATATCTGAGCTCTAGTGTTGCCTTTTCAATCAATGTGTAGAGTTGTCTGACTATCGTTTCTAGCAATTTTTAAAAATGCATTTTTTCAATCAATTCAAAGAAATGGCACATTTTCGGACTGTGGTAAGTAGAGACCTACATCTATTCTACCTATTATGGGCAAAATTTTCGAAAAGTTGACGAAGAAAAGTTTTTTCTGAAAAAGGTTTTCTGAACAAATTTCTTAAGTAAAGATGATGTCTTAACAGCATGTCAACACAAGTTCCGAAATAAAAAGCATAGTTGATACTTTCTTAGAAATCACTGAACAAATAGTGGAGAACTTAAAAGATAATGTTGGCTCCGTGTGTACATTAATAGATCTTCCATCAGCGTTCGACACAGTTGATCATAAAATCCTACCAAAAAAAGCCAACTATAGGCCTGACGAGATAAATTTGTTATTAGTTCTAGATCATAACTTGAAAATTGTGAACAGCACGTTAATTAAAACAATTATTTATCAAACACAATATAACAAAAAACTATGGTGTACCACAAGTTTAAATCCTGTTTTTGTGATTTTTAGGCTGTAGGCATAATAGCGTTTATTCCTTGCTGATGACAGCGCATTGTATCTAACAACTAAAACAATCAATCGGCAGCAAGTGAACTCTGATTCGAGCAAGATCGAAATATTACTTTTGGAGACCAAACTTGCCATAAACAAGGATAAAACAGCCACCGTAGAAACTAACAGGAAGGAATTCTCTAACATTAGATTCCATAAGTACTTAGGTCTAACAATTGATGAAAAACTGAAATTCAAACACATATCATTAAAACTTTCAAAAAAGCAGCCAATTCTTGCTCGCTGATCTATCAACTCAGATTTATAGCACATCGACATTGTTCAAGATATACGAAACGCATATTCAAGCAATATATCAGTGTAGTGCACTGATAAATGCTACAGCTAATAAGACATATTCAAAACAATTAGAAAGCCAGCAAACAATCATGTGGAAGTTTTTTTTAATGTGAAGGAAAACCTGAAATAAATTTGGGACCAACATAAATACTGTTTGGTTCGTGAGTTAGACATAGATGACCTTTTTTTATACTCATGGTTAAAACTGTAACACGATCTTGTGGAGTTAAAACATTTCATGTATACATAGTTGGACAGGAGATAACAGATATTATCAAAACAGGCATTACAAAAACAACTTCGCAGCCGAAATATTTTCATCACAAGATTGAAAAAAGAAATCGAAAATAGGGTTTGTACGTCGTATAACAATTTCTTACAGTTGGATTAAAATATTCTTCTTGAAGCGTTCACAACTACAAATGAATCTTTGGACTCGTTTTTTCATATACTAAGAGACATTTATATTTGCGACAATGAACATATTTTTAAGCATGTTATGATAATTTTCAGTCCTTTAAATATAGCATTTCTTGCTCATCTCATTTTGATTTTTATGCAACACGAAAGCAAACAGATTTCTTCCTTTTTCAGTTTTTTGTGACCTTTGAAGAGATTTTGCAGTCTTCTTGTCTATATGATCTAAGTTTAAAAAAGTAAACAATTAGAAATTGCTCATGGAGATGCCGCCCGACAGGCCGATGCTTTTTATGTTTTCTCCCAGACCGAAATTAATTGTAAGCGTACATTTTCATAGAATGTATGGTTATAAGTTTTGGCTTGAAAATAAATTTATTATGATTACTAAAACTGACAAAATTGTGGAAAAGTTACAAAAAAGTCTGGAGGGTGGTGAACAGTAGCGGATTAGGGGGGGGGGGGGGGCACTTCCTTCCCTCAAAGGTCCTTTTTTGATACTATTTTGAAACATCCATTTTTGGCCGAACAACTTTAAAATTTTCTTTTGGCGTCATTACATACTCATTTTGACCAGGCGAGTGCACGTAAAAAAACTCAATTTTCTGGCTAAAACTTTCCAAAAAAGCCTAAAAATACCTGAAATTTCTTAGATTTTTGCTAAAATTTGCTTGCGGTGCTGAAAATTTGGTCAGAAAAAGGTCCTAATAACGATCTGGGACAGCTCGGAAAATCAAAATGGTCTATCTAAAATAAAGGTCAACAAAGTTTGACATTCCTAGATATGCCTGTTACTAGGAAATGACCTTCACGTGCGGACAAATGACTTCATGTTTTAAATTGGATTTAATTGTGGATATTTCATCACCACCGAGGGCAGATCTATGTTGAGGGGATTCACGGGCTGGCGTCGCTGGGATATCATCGCCGCTGTTTCATGTTCTAGTCAGCGATATCTTTTCTATGGCCAGTGCTGAAAAATAGATGAATCTGCGTTGAAAATCCCAAAAATATCGTTGAAATACCCCTGAATCAGCAATGGTTTTTGATTTAGCCGTCGTCACCAAGAATGATCTCTAGTTTAGTGCAGCAAATTACTTCAACGAATCATCGCTGTTTCAGGTTTTGATCAGCTTCATTTTACTGGTGATCAGTAAATAGGCAGCAGTGACTCATGAATTAATGCTGAATCAGGGATGATTATATTCCTCGCGACATCAACTCGGGTACTTGGTAGAGTATTTTCTTGGCCCCCGATATATCTAACTGAGGGGTTAGTGCGAGACAAAAAGTTTTTTTTACAAAAAGAGCCCAAAATTCTTTTTTGGCAGTGTTTCAAGACTGATCGGCTGCAGGTTGGGCGACCTACAAGAGGAAACATTTTTATATATATATATATTCTGCCACTTCGAAAAAATCCTAATCCTACCCCATGTTGGCGGTAAGACCTCTACTGGGGAGAAAGTTCTTCAAAAAGAAAAATGAAAAGTGAAATCAAGTATACTTGTTCATAGTGATTTTCTTGAATGGAGATGTTTTTCTCGCCTTCTTGCGCCGAGAACAGCTCAAGTTCCGAACCTCCGACCCCTAGATTTGAAACGGGACAATCAGCCAACTCCTTTACTTCTTCATTTTGTCTCTTAGAAATTGAGAACAAAAACTATTAGAGTCGATTGAGCAATTGAGACGCTCAGAGCAAACTAAGACGCTCAGAGCAATTGACAGAAATCCGAGTTGAATCCGACGCCATTACTACCTGCCAAAGAAAGTGTCTGCTAATTTCAGTCAAAGAAGTTGCAAAGTTTTTATCTATAAATGGGGTCTTTTAGAACCCCCCTCAACAGCCCCCTCATTCAGCCTGGCAGGAAACAAAATTAAGGTCAACCCTTATACGGTATATGCGTTAATGGGGATGGGAGGGGGGGGGGGGGGGAGGCTTTGATTCGTTGGAAGCTCGATGTAAATTCTTTTTGCCGGCCGGGGCTTCACTTTGACTGTAAGGGTATCGTAAAAATATCGAACAAGTTAGAACGCTCAAAATTGGAATAAACAGAACTACTTCGGCACAATTGTGTTTGAGTATGTCTTTTTAGGGAAATTTTTAGTTATTCTAATTAAAATACAGGTAAATGGACTGCTTTTTAAAGGTATGAATGAAGCAATACTTACTTGATTTGATCGGGATTGACTTTTTTGTCAACATTAGAAGTTTTCTTATACTTTTTCTTGAAAAACGTAATGGATTGACCTTATAAATTGATACAAAAACTGGACCAAGCTTTTAACTGAAACAAAACCAGGTCATTTTTATGTTCAGAGCTTGATAGATAAAAGGCTCACTTTTGCAAGATTTTCAGCGAACGGTAAGTTTATTTTGTCATCAAACTTCTGGAAAAAGTGAGATCAAAACGCTTTATTTCTATCTCAAGAGAGAAGACAATTCTTGATCAATTTGAAATAGTAATTAATTTTTCACCCAAACTTTTTTATCGTTCATTCAGCTTTGACAATATCATAACTTTGACAATAGTTTTATCATAGCTTTGACATTAGTTTCAGAAGGAGTCCGTCTTTGGCAAAACTGAGATTGCCGACAAAATATGCAGTTATGAAACAAATAACTTTTTTACAGCCAAACAGGGCAACTTATTAACTATCGAAGCAATGTGAATGGATGCAATATAGTTTAATTGATCAATTCAATAGATACCAATTTCCATTTGATTGTGTATTTTTTAGTAAGCCAATCTAGAAACTATCGAAAACAGTAATAAGAAATTTTTAGAAGAAAATATACAAATTTTATACATATTATATACAAACTTTAAACAGGTAGTCAACATTTTACATACAGATTTTATGCTGGTTCTTCAATGTCAAAAAATTTTATGTATGAAACGTCTTGCAGCGAAACAAAATTATAATCGCTCTAAAATACACTAGCATTTGAAAATTTTTCTATACGCATTATTTTCACTACAGAATCATTAGATCGCAAAAAAAATAAAAAGAAAACTCCTGAATCTTTCGTTAACCAATCCTTCTCAAGTCACTTTAGCTCACTAAAACACTGGTTATTTTTTTCTTGATAAAAAATATGGTGAAACTTGTCCTCATTTAATTAGGGCAAGAGGCTCGAAACTTTTATTTCGAACTTTCAAAAAAGAATTTTTTCAACTGTATACTTGATTTTATACGGATTCTGACAAATTTTATAATAAATCTGTGCAAATTTTACTCACTAAAAAAAATTTTCTTTGACGATATCAATCGTTTTATATATAAAATTTTCTTATGTTCTTATCATTTTGTGTTAACTACCCTGAGTGGAACCCAATCGGTGTCTTGATTGCATCTTAGTTTTGGCAATGTAGGGCAACAGCGAATCAAAATGGAAGTTTTTTTGCCAATTGCGATTTACATAATTTGCAAATGTTAAAAAAGTTACGACACAGCGCAAAACTGAGAAACAAATTTCTGCGAAAAAATTACTGAATGATTTGCTGTAATCAAAATATTCTTGAATGAAAAAAAACAGAGTGACAGCGGCTGCATTTCCACAAAATCTTTTAACAAAACAATTTCAAAAGAAATTTTTTTAGACCATGTTTAAAATTTCAAAATGTAATCCCTGAACTATTTTTGCTAAGAGTATAACAACTTAAATTAAGGGCAATTAAATTTTAAATTAGACTCTTATGAAACGAATTTATCCTTGTATTTTACAGTAACTTCAAATAGAGTACACCGTCTGCTTGTCACGTTGAATTTTTGGCCTAATAAATTGATGCAATTTTTAAGTTCAAAACTGATTCTAATCTTATTTTAATTTTTAGTCTCAATAGATCATCAAAAAAAAGAGAAAAGGGTGCATATACAAAACAGTCTCATACAAAACAGTCCAATAGTAAAGAGTCCGAAAACATATAATGGAGGAAAAAAACAGTCCAATGCAAAACAGTCCGGTTTAAGCTTTGTGGCGATAACCGGCTCTAAATTTCATATTAAGCCCTGCCCTCTGTTGGCAAGCTAGCAACACGTTGGCACGACTGCGGCGGTCACTGTATTGTTCTTTAGGATTGTTGAACAGAGGACAATTCTCTGCCTACCGGTTTCTTGAAACAATTATTACTTGGGACTGTTTTTCGGACTGTTTTGTATCGGACTGTTTTTTCGTTCATTTCATACTTTTCCTGACTGTTTTGCATTGGACTGTTTTGTACAGACACGGAAAAAAGATAAAGTTAGTTTCTTCTGGATAACTCTAAATTGGTCTGGCTATAAAACAGTCAATTTAAAATAAATTTTTAAGGCTTTACTTATGAAGTTTGATTGGTTGGTTGGCGATGAAAATTTAACTTGATGGTATCAAAAGTTAGAAAGCGTGAAGCATAGAAAGCGCGTTAGAAAGAATAAAATAAATGATTCTCCTAACGGGTCGCAAATGATATTAAATTCAAGATTTCGTTTCCAGCGCGTAATCATGAATTTTCTTACATTTTATTGATAGAAAAAAAACGGTAAAAACACTGAAAAGTTTGAACTTTTCAGGAGATGAACAAAGATTATTTTAATGCACTTTAGTAGAAAAAAATACGAATGTATTGTCAAATAGTGACCTCAAAACATCAAATATTTCAAATTTTTTATCTATTCTAATTGAAAATTTGAGATGGGCTGATTTTTTAAGGCCATTCCCGATCGCTATAAGTAAAAATTTGTCACAATAATCGCTTCAAGCCTTAAAATATCGTTTCAATATAACTGCAAAAAAAACAGTTTTAAAGGAACATTGTTATTGGTTTTGCAGGCTAGAAGATTAGAAAACAAGTGAATCCTGAACCCGAGAGGATAACTGTGCACTACTGTAAATTAATCTTTGAGTTCTCTAGGTCTTTAAATTTTCTTGTTTATTTCGACAGTCTGCATTTCATTCTCTTCTCCGAATAATTTGAATTCTGAGCTCAGTTTTGATAGAATTAATCCTAAAAACTTAAATACTTAAACTGTGCTGGTATAAAAAAAATATATAATTCAAATCGGATTTTCATCGACAAAACGACCAATTATATCAACCTAGGCGAGACGACTTTAAACTGACCCAGAAGTAACATCAAGACGAGGAATTTACAAAACAAAGGAAAAAGATTTGACAGAAGCTTTAGAAACACAATGGGAATATTCAACCAAAAGAGGTCGACACTGGAGATGATTATGATGATGATTCTGGGCATGAATTGCATTTTCAAAGCCATCGCCTCACGTGAGTTTTTTTTTTTGTTAAAGGTCCTTTTATTGAGGCCTAGGCCGAAGGTTCGAAATTGCCTTGATTTTTTTTCTGTGTCTTTTTCGAGCGAAAAACGAATTTAGTACTAGGACAAAAATTTTCAAAAACTTTGTTTTTGCGTGCAAAGTTTATTTTTCATGAGCATAACGCAGTCCTGGATACAGAAAGTTGGATTATTTTTCCGTTTTTCTCGATAGCTTCTTTCAAATACATCATGCATGCAAGATCGTTAAAAATTTTTGGTGACTCAAATTTCAAATCACCAGAATCTGTGTCACTTGTGTTCGGTTCCGAATACAACCAAAAAAATTATAAGAAGAAACTTAATGAAGCAAAAAATTTTGAATGAAGCACTTATTTGGTTTATGGAAAAACGCTACTCATATAATTTTTAATATGAAAAAAGATTAATAATAGACATTCATGCAATTTTCAGTACTTATGGAATATCTGAAGATTGTATGATTCGCATTTTTGGTCAACTCGGGTTACGAAGGTAACTTTAAAAACTTTAATGTGATTTAAATTTTTAAGTGAAATAAAAAATCGAAATGAAATTGTTTAAAATTGCTCGTTTTGATCCCCAAAATAGTAAATAATTCAGAATGATAACTCAAAATAAATTGTCTTTTGTTTGTATATACAGCTACTTAAGAAAAAACTCATCAATAATCCATCAAAATATTTTGCTTGCATGTTTACTTTTGCAGTGTGAAAAACACAGAAAATCAAAATTTTTTCACCATGACTAGTTGAACTGCTCTTGTTGTAAATATTTTCCTCAGATCGCAGTTATGTCGATTCAAAAAAATCTTTATATCTAAAAAATCTAGTTTTAAAACATACGTTAATCATGGTTATTTTATAGCAACACCTTTATTTAAAAATATTGTGCCCAAGTTTTGGTTCTGGTCACTTTTGATTGATGTTTTTTCACTTTTTTTAAATAGTTTACCCGCACTCAGTAAAAAGAGAAAATACTAGATTATAATGGATTTTTATTGTCAGTCGCCATAAATTTCAAAAAAAAGATTATAATCGATTAAAAATAGATTATAAAGTTACTATTTTTGGAAACAAAAAAAAACCCACTATAATCGATTATAATCGATTATAATCGATTAAAATCAATTATTTTTTGAAAAAATTATTTTTGAAATTTTATTGAATTATAACCCATTTTAATCGAGTATAACCCATTTTTATTCAAAAAACGTCATCGCTTCATTTCGTTTTATTTTTGTTGTTTTGTGTGCTTTTCAGTTGGTTTCTTTTCTTATTGCTTACTGTTTACTGTTTACTTTCTTACTGTTTACTGCAAGGACGGATTAAGGGGGATAGGGGCGGGGGTGTTTGGTTTGAAAACGACTTTTTTCAGGGATTCGATCCCCTGCCTACCCAAAGGGTATCGTTTTGAGATATCCATATTTGAAATCTCATATCCGCCCCTGGTTTACTGATTTCTTACTTCTTACTGATTTTTTTTGTGTTTTCATGCAGAATAGCTAAATTATAATCCATTATATTTCATTTTTATTGTAAAATAATAATTGATAGAAAAAGAGATTATAATCTATTATAACAGATTATAATAGATTATAAGAGATTGTAAGAGTTAAAAAAAGATTATAAGAGACTTTGGGAAAAATTATCATGATTATTTTATCATTACAATCGATTATAAATCGCTTAAACATCTAAAAAAGGCGCTTATAATTAATTATAATTTTGCTAAAAGTACGATTATAATTATAATATAATCGATTATTTTCTCTTTTTACTGAGTGTGGGTATGGCTAAAAATCTGATTTATTTTTAGCATTTTCTGGTACTTTGTATAAATAATTTTTCGTCTAAATTTGTAGTTGTTTCAACCTCGTATGGATCTAAATCTAAGGTTTCGATGAGGGTTTTAAACGTTTTAAAATCAATATCAAAATTTTTATGACGTTCTCATTTTTTAATTTTTTTTTGACAATCAAAGCTTTTTTATTGTTAAATTTCTTACTTCCTCGTTCATTAGTTGTTTTACCGTTTAATATCCCTTTTCGAGTGTTTGTTTGAGATATTGTGGACATTTTATAAAATTCAGCATCTCAAACGTCCGCGGTTTATTTTCGAATTCTGAAAGTGGTCGTGAAACTGCTTAGTTACAAATTATGCCAATTTTTTTGCAATTTTCCAGATAATCTCAGTTTTTTTAAAACTTTTTTCACACTTTTGCTCCTTATTTCCAGACATTTGGGATCGTATGGTATTATCTTCAAACATCAGCCAAAAGACTATATAAGACTGCCACAAATATAAATTTTTGTTCCCTGAATGACATAATCAGTGCGACTTTCAAAGGCTGGGCATAAGTCGCGACCTTTGACATGCGATGAGCACGTGACCTCATATCATCCCCCCTTCAAAAACCCTACATTTGTTTTTTTTGAAACTGATATCCTTTGTATATTCTGAGATGAAATTGACTTTTTATGACAGCTGTACTTGTTTAATTTTAACTGTATCACAAACTGAATCAAAGTTGTGCGGGATACGGTCCCCTCACCGACCAACGGATCCCCCCTTGGTATCGTTTTATGACATCCATTTTCAGCAACCAATCCTAAAATTTGTGTCTAAAGGCACCTTTGGTGCCCCTATATACTTATTTTAAAGGGGAGCGCGCAACACAAAATGCGATTTTTTTATCATCATTTAAAAAAAGTTGACAAGTTTTTCAAAAAGTTTTTGATAATCCACAATAACCCACCCTATTGAAAAAATCTTATATTCGCCCCTATTCAAAAGGTTTTAAGTTTTGGCAATATCCGTTTGAACCTTTTTGTTTCGATGCAATATATCATCAGTTCTGAAATCATTTTTTTCAACACATTTTCAAAATTGTTTGGGATAGTTAATATACAGAAAATTACATCACATAGGGATCAGGGGCCGCTCTAGGATTTTCTCGAGGGGGG
>NC_087066.1:52280918-52535111 GCF_963678635.1 Symsagittifera roscoffensis
AGTGATGAACAGACCAGGAATAGTTACGACTCCGAAGTTTGTTTTCGATTTCATGTTTGGAAAAGACAGGTCACAGTTGATGTTTAGCAAGAGTGTAGTTGAACCAAAGGTGCTCAAAAAGTCTGGGTTTAAGTTCAAGTTTGAAGAACTGGAACCTTGTTTGAAAAACTTGGTCGGATAGAGGACATATGAAATGGAGATAAATTGCTCTCAAAAAACCGGGCTGACAAAACCTGCTAGTCATATAGTTTCATTTTATCGAAAATTGGCTTATCTTACAATTAAATTCAAGTCCATACTGCAAGAAAATTTCTGAGCTATCATGTTAAGCAGCTTTTACATAAATGGAATTGTATGGTTAAAACTTTTCCACAAGGATTTGGATAGCTTTTTTCATAAACCGAATTGTAGGACTATAAAATGAGTGAGAATTAATCAACTGTGCTCAGATAAACAGGAGAAATGAATGACAAACCCAGTTCGCAATTACCTTTAGGCTAAAATTATTGTTTTCTTGGAAGTGTTTTGGTATCAGTTAGAAGACTTGGATTTTTCTTAAGGAGTTATCCGTGTGAACTAGCTGAAACAGTATCACTCCATCGGAGGTGCTAACTGTCTGCAGAGCAGCTACTTTTGATTTACTTAAGAAATGCTTAGTGCTTCAAAATGGTGATATATTTGTATGTTTTAGAACCGAACTTCGACGCAAAATCAATTATATGGGTTTTCGCTTTTGACCGAAAATGCAACTTTTTTGTGACGTTGGAAAACCATCATATAGACTCATAATGAGCTCTGCGTAACAGGATGTTGGCCTTATTTGTTTTTTCTTAGACACATGACCCAAACTAAATGGATCGAGTTGAAACTTTCCAGATTTTTTGATATTTATTGCCCAAATCGACTGCCTAAGACATTACAAAGTTTTCGGGCAAAATCGTAAACAGACTCATTGACTATAGCAAGTGTTAAAAAAGTCTTTTTCATTAATTTTCGGGTTGCCTATATTTCGTTCTAAGGACTACGTAGTGATGATAAATTTACAAGCTACTCGAGCGATGGTGAACTGTTGAATGTACTGTTGGCGCGTTCTGTCGCATTTTACGCTCAAAAATTCGGAAAAAACATCAAGACCTATGCGATTTCACTAAGAGACCAAAAAAGCCGTTTCATCTTTTCGGAGCAGTCATAGCCGATCATTAGGGTCTCAACCACCTTGGCTCTATGTGCTTTTAGTCTACATTCTTTATTTAGCTAAGATATTATCCGAAAAACACTGAAGATGAAGTGTTGCAGACTTTTTTGGTACCGTTTGTACGAAGCGATTGTTTAAAAAAACATCAAAAACAATCGGCAAAAGTTTAAAAAGACACACTCAGCACGGTCTCAATTTGTGAATTGAGAGCTATATAATTGATATATAAGTTAATTAAGTCCTTAATCTCGAAAAATCTATATTTCACTTCCAAAGTTCGGAAAAAGTTACAAGCCCCATGCGTTTTAGCTAAGAGACCAAAAAAGTCTTTCTTCATTTCGGAGCAGTCACAGCGCATCATTAGGCTATTAACCAGCTTGGAGTTTTATGATTTCGGTCTATACACTCCTCAATTGCAAAGAGATTATAATTTTTCAACACTGAAATTACGAATCAATTTGTAAACCAAATGCGTTTCCTCTGGGAAGTCAAAAAGGATTTAAATCATTTTGGAGCAATCCACAACCATTACCGAATTATGAAATTATTTTTGCACCTTGTAGTCATTGGTCGAAGAAGTCCTTCTTTTCAATAATTTTCGGATCACTTCTAATTTCGTGGAAGAACTACGTAATCATAAAAAAAAGTTACAAGTTACTCAAGCGATGGTGAAATGGTGAATGTACTGTTGGCGCGTTCCGCTGCATCTTACGCTCAAAAATTAGAAAAAACTTCAAGGCCTATGCGGGTTCACTAAGCGACCAAAAAAGCCGTTTTATCTTTTCGGAGCAGTCATAGTCGATATTAAGTGTCTCCAACCACCTTGACTTTTTGTGGTTTTGGTCTACACTTTTTACTAATATATAATCCGAAAAAAATTATTGCAGCTAAGTTATTGGTATTGTGGATTTGTGACACACTCTCAGGGCACTTGTGAAGTTTTCTGGCGTATCGATGTACAAGGGGAAGATTTGCAAACTTCGAACTCGCTGGGGAAATCACCAACTGAAAGTGCGCATTCGCATAATTGGACTAGGTCATCAAAGTCTTCCGCCTTTGCATTTTTCTCAGTTATCCAACGGGGCTGCTCAAGACTCCTTCTTTCAACAATGCTTTCATTTTCCCGGTTAACAAAAAGGTACACTTTGAAGCCTCAGCACACACATCCTCTGCAATTCTGGTGACTTTAACTGTACAGAGCACCATGTCTTTCAACAGGAGCACGGCAATCAGCCCTGTTTCTGCTTGATTCGCCATGTAAAATATATAACAGATACAAAAAAAAAACAAAAATTAAGTACAGCGCTTATATAAAACAAAAATTGATGTAAGGAATTAAAACAGAGGCAATACAATAAGCAGTTCTCGCAAAAAAACTTAAACCAATGTCTTACAATGTTATAAATGAAAATATGACCCGTCAATAAATAATTGGTTTGCGTGCATTTGTTTTCTACTCAAAACCATCAAATTTTATATCCCTTAACTGGGAATATTTCATTTCAAGCTGAGCTGCTCTAATGTTTAACACTCAAAACAGGCAACAAGAGGGGAAGATTTCCAAACTTCGAACTCGCTGCTGAAATGACCAACTGGAAGTACGCATTCGCATAATTGGACTAGGTCATCAAAGTCTTCCGCCTTTGCATTTTTCTCAGTTATCCAACGAGGTAGCAGCTTCCACACTTGGATACAAAAAAAGTTTCACCAATCAAGCTTTCTTTGAGGTTCATCGGGAAAAAGTCAAGAAAGGGCAGGAAAACGGTCTTTCAGACTTGGTCAAAAGCCGATGAGGCTATGGGAGGTCTGCCTCTTCGGCCCTCCATCTCAACATTACAAAGCTTTGCAGCGTCAGAGTAAATTTTTTTGCAGAGGCCACTGCCTTCATCGCGTCTTTCAGGTTGACGCAAGTTCCGAATGTGATTTATCGACTGAGGCAGATCTAGCGAAGGTCCCTGAAGAGCAGTGCTGTTAGCTTTAGCCGCTGACAGCTTGTGTTTCACTGTCATCAGTGCAGTCAGAAATTCTGATGGCAACATGCTAGCCAGAGAAGCACAGCAAAAGCGGCAGTAAATTCCCTCTTGGATCATGGAGAAGGTCAGGTGTTGGGGCCAAATGTTCGCTTTTCTAAGATAATCGAGTCTATACAAATACAGCCGATTCTTTTTACCAAAAGTAAACGGATTTTAGTGCCACAATAATCAATTTCCTTGTGTATAAAACATTTGTACATCTCTATATAGTCTGTATATAATTTGATTATAATATATAGAGAAACTGCACAAAAACCAACCTGTAACAAATACGTAGGTAATCTGTATAAAAACTGTAGATAAGCTGTATACAATTTTCATAAAATCTGTATAAAATTGATTATTTTAGCTAAAAACTATAAGGAGGGTGGTAACAATTTCAGTTTTGACCATCCGAAACCTAAATTAAAAAAAGTTCACAATGTTTATTTACATTTTGTGAGCAGGATAATCTTGTGAGCAAATCTTCCTCGGTGTTGTGGTGAGCGGAATTCACTTGAGGAGAAGTGTTTACCACAAACTACAAATTTAAAGGGATCTTTTAAGATTTGAATTCCAGCGGTAACAAAAGTGTTCTTGTGCTAACTTTCTTCACAATTAATAAGTAAAATCAACGTTTTCAGCGAAATTTTGTGAAAAAATTCATAAACAAAAATCTTTCAATATGTGATTTTTAATATGGCCCTAATTTTAGTTGCATAGTTGCAACGACTGGCAAGCGGGGAGAAAGCAGATCGGAACCAACTTTCAGGAGGAATGTTTGCTCTCAAAAAAATGAGGAGAGCTAGAGACGATTAGCAAACCAGAAAGCTGGACGGAACCAGTTTTCAAGATATTTGCTCCAATGAACCATCTTGGAAAGCTACAGGCGACTAGCAGGCAGGAGAAAAGCTGAACGGAACCAAATTTCAAGAGGAATGTTGCTCCTATGATCAAATGTAGAAAGCTGAACAACTAGCATACGGCAAAAAAGCCAGATTGAGCCAACTTTGAAGACGTAACTACGCTCATACGAACAAATGAGGAAAGCTAGAGAGGACTGGCAAGCAAAAAAGATGGACGGAAACAAATTTCAAGAGAAGTGTTTTTTCCTACGAACAAACGAGGAAAACTAGAGACGACTAGCAATCGGAGAAAGACTGGATGATGCCCACTTATAGGATGAGAGATTGACCTGTTGAAGAAACTAGAAATGCTGGAAGGCGACCAGCGTAAAGATCGAAGCAAGCTTTGAAATAAAATATTGCAAAATAAAACTAACATAATCTTCGATAGTTTGAACGTATCTCGTTGAAGTAGTGGTTGTAATTAATTGTAGTCTTTGTCGTACGATGCCGTAGCATCGCGCCGTACCTGATGACACTCCGCCTTTCCTATATGAAAAGTATTGTGAGTGATATTTGCCTAAAAGTTTAAAGCTCTTCTTGCTTTTATTCAAGGAATAGTTAAGTGAACTTTTTGTTGAACCTAAATCAAGCCGATACAAAAATTGTTCGCGAGTTGTAAAACAACCAGAAACTTTACTTGACAATTTCTGGAATTAAATGCACCGTTACTGAGTAATGAGAGTTCGTGAAAATTTTGATATGAAATTCTTTTTTATACGGTTTGTGTAAGAAAAAAGTTGTTAGTACTTACAGCGCTTTTTGAAGCTTTCCTTTAATTTGAACTAAATTGGATGTTAATAGAGGAGAACATTTTGTTGTGCTGTAGTTTTCCTTAAAGCCTAATAAAAAATAGAATAATAATCATAAAAAAAACATTATTCAAAGAAAGCAAAAGCATAAAAAAGCAAAAGCAAAAACAATGTTAAACAAGGATAGACGGTTTTTGTTCAAGTAGCCAAAAATGTTCCGACTATTGTCTCAACAAAAATACATTTTTGTTTTCAAGTTAGTGTCGTTTTTTTTGTGTGGACGAAAAAATAGAACTTAGGCATATCCTACATTCATAGTCAAATAGGCCAATTGGAACACATTTTTTGTAAAAAAAATACCAAACAAAACGAAAATTTAAAAAAAAATTAAATTTTCAGTTTTTGAAAATTTTGAATCCCAAAACAACCCAAATTTTAACTTTGCGCTAGTAAAACTAAATTTTAACGGCTTAAATTAAGCGTAAGTAAGCTAAGAAAGATTCTATTTTCGACTCCGAGAAAATTTTTTTGAAATTTTTCATGTTGTTCGAGTCAGGACTGATAGCGCTTTAAATGATATATATATCAACCCAATCCGATAAATTATTTGTGGTACCTGATTTTGTGTGGAAAACAAAAAAAACTAAAACACCCGAATACAAAATTCGTTCCTATTTTCAATGGTCAGAACAAAAACTGAAACATAACCGAATACAAAGTTCCTCCGCGTTTTTCAAATGTTCCGAACAAAAAGTTTGAGCCCAGACCCTCCAGTAAACTAATTCGGCCTTAAGTGTGGTATTAAACTAAATTCTGTTTTCTCATTCTCAGACTCAAATGATATAAGATCGGAAGATTAAAAATAGTTTTATGTAAATATCAATTGCTATCTAATTTTCCATGAAAGATGCTACTGAGTTTGGTCTTATTGCAACTATTTAGAATTATAGATAATCTTGAATTCTGTACGATTTAGCTACTATCTATTGAAAATAATTCAAGTGTTTATTTTACCGGGATACAGTAGTGTCAAAGGAAAGCAGGTTGCCTGGAATAGGGTACTTAAATTTGAACCTGATGATGATTAGTGAGAACTTCGCGATATCTCAATCAACTGATGCTGAGGTTGTTTGAGTTAAGAATGTGGTTTGAATTGGTTTCGATAGAGCGGCCAATTTTTTTATACTGGTCTGAATTGCGATTGATTTAAATTCATCTACCAATTAGAATAACCTCATTTTTTCCAGATTGATATGGCGACCCGTGTGACACACCAAAAGGAAAACTCCAAGGAAAACTATGAAACCTAGTCACTAATTTCCACGTCAAGGGCTTTCGCGATCGGGTGACTGACAGACTATCGGGTCTACTAGTTTCGGCCATGATGAGTAGGTTTATTATCAAAAGCGGATCTTGTATGATATTATGCCAAGGACCGAAGACAAAATTAGCCGAAAGTCAATTTTTAAAAAGAAATAATTGACATTCAGTTAAAATGAATTAAATGAAGCAATATTTTGCTTCTTTCACTACGAAACCCTTGAAATGTAAAATTTGTCCCAATTTTGCGGCGGTCAATGACAATTTGAAAATTTTGCATATTTCTGTCGTTTTTATATTCGGCCAATATCAATATCCCAGTCCCTGGAATGTTTACTTTCTTTCCAAATTTTAGATTATTGAAATCTGATTGGCTGATTTTTATTTTCGCGCATTCGGTCCTTCGCGTATGAGGGATTCCACCTGTCGTAATGATTAAGGCAACATGAGGCTGGGGGGGGGGGGGGGGGCGACTCGTGCCAAATATCTTGGATTGATATCATACCATCCATAATTAACGAGTACAAGCTTTTCAAACGATTAAATTTGATTCGCTGTTTTTTCCCGCTTGTGTTTGCGACATTCATTTTACCTGAGTTTAAAACTTTAATGTTGTGCTGAATTAGGCGGGCAAGGGTATTTTATCTGGAGTAAATAATATAATCTCTTACTCAAATGGACATTACTTTATACTGTAGCAAAGAACTGCCATTCTGATTGGGTACTATTCTCATGCGCGAAGGACCGAATGCGAGCAGGTTCTCAAGCAATGAATGGCTTTCAAACTCCTAAACTGACTGTTTGTATAGCTTATTTCCTTCGAATTAGTAAATTCTGATTGGCTTATTTTCGCGCTCTTCCTAATTCCGATTTGAAGTTCGAGATCGGCTGAAGTCAAACGTTTCACCTTTTTTACGTCACCGTAATGCTTTCACTGTAAGAATCATTTCAGGAAAACTACACCGGAGCGCGGCCTTAAGTCACGTGGAAAGAATTGTCAAGAAGCAGCAACTCGAGTTTTCTCGTTGTCTGAGCACCGAGTCTGTAGCCCTAGATGAAGTGTTCAGCTCACAAAACCGACTCAGAGTTACTAATTTGCTACAGGATAGACTAGTTACGATTAGAGAGCAGAAGAAGAAGAAGAAGAAGAAGAAATTGGACGATGTGAGTCTACGAACAAGAGTGAGTGCTGTTTTGGTGCCATTTTGTAGTGTGGAAGACCAGCCTGCTTTGTTGTTCACTCGCAGATCGTCCAAACTAATCTCTCACAGAGGTGAAATCAGGTTAGGTCAATTTTTGAAAAATAGTTTCGTAAAAACATGAGGATTGCGTGGAAATCGATGTTAAGTATTAATCAGCGAACTGAGCTGTCCCTTAGATGGTGGTTTTTTTTCAGGCAAAAATTTGTGATTATGTAGCAATTGCTGTCTGTTGGCTCTGTTTAATTTATCTATTTATCAAAATTTCTTTATATGGGTTGGTTTTTGTTATTAAATTATCAAACCACAATAGATTCTTGAAATTCAATGAGCATTAAGCTGCTATGTTTCTTGTCTGAATTCGAAAGTTGAGAATTTTCGAATTGTTAATTAAAAAATCAGTCAAATTTGTTTCGAGTTTCCCCGGAGGCATTGCAGACGATGCCGATGACGGAGATCTCGTTCAAACTGCAGTGCGAGAGACTTGCGAGGAACTCGGAGTGAGGGATAAGCACATAGACGTCTGGGGAGAGTTCTGTCTTCCCCCTAATGCGCCGCTAGGCAGGGGTAAATATCTGGCCACCCCCGTGATTGCACATATGGGCGATAGCGAGAGTCTTCTGAAGGATATGAGACCAAACGCTGACGAGGTCGAGAAAGTTCACTTTGGTAATTTCTCAAGCTTATGTCGTAATTGACGTAACAATTACGAATGACTCGAAATTAATTATACCTGTTTCTTTGAAAAAAATGAAGCTTTTAAGGCTGTTTCACAAGTACGCAGTCTGAAGTTTGATCAACCTAATTTTATTATTACTGTTGCCTCGACATGCTTTTTTATCAGATAGTTTTTCCAAAATTTTCTCAAAGCTTGACTGTTTGATATTATGGATGACTTATAGATTATCAATTAGTTTGTATTTCAGTAGCCTTGAAGGATTTGTGCGACCTCAATCAACAGAATTACACTGTGCACAAGGCATGGAGACAGAACCCCCTCTTTGACAAATACTACAGTCCTCTCTTCACGCCTCGAACTCTCCCCTTAGACAACCAGAATAGCCAATCAGAGAACAGCATCCACATTTTCGGATTGACAGCACTCATAGTATGCGTAACGTTGCCTCTTCTGTATCCTCGCTTCAAGCATAAAGTGCAATTGATAGAGGACAAAAAGGCGTTCTCTTTTATTTGACGGAGGAATTTAAAACTGAACTAAATTTCGATAAATTGCCAAAAAGACATTTATTGAATATACTTGTTTCGAATATTTCAAGTTAAAATTGAGCTAACAGTAGATGTAGATTCATCATTTCTTTTTTCGAAACTGGAATTTAGACGACCCATTTTAACTTATTGAACGCATTCGACGTTATTTTTATGTATATCAAATAGCTAACTCCATAATTGTTTGTGTATGGCAATGTCCGTACCTCTGGTTTCAAACAACTATTCAGTTCGACAATTCTAGAGCTGCTGTATATCTCTTTAGAATGCACTATTTTTGGTTGAACGTTTCAGGTGATCGTATAGTTTTTCTTAATTTTGGTCAAAAATCCCTACTACGGATGGAATTTTTGATACTTTTTAGACAGGAATTATGTTGAAAGCCCAATTTCCAAAAAATTTTGAAAGCAAAAAATTCGTTTAATTAATTTTTTGGTTTCAAACGGTCTGACTTAGCTAGCATCTTGTTAGCTGGTCCATTTCTTTAACTCTTGTTGATTGACTCTTTTCCAACTATGGGTTTGCTATGTTTTCAGCTTACTCCTTTTTCTACAGCCTTCGAAAATTTCAATTGGGTGAGAGTTTGACCCATTTGTTTGGTTTTTCTCGAAAAGTATCTTGAAGTAACTGAGATTAAGGGTTAATAAAAAAAGGTAGCTGCAATCTCCCCTGCATAAGCATTCAGACCCTAATTTTGATAGAGAAAATTTACGTTATCAAACAACCTTTTTTTGGCATTTAATTTGTTTTCAAAAACCGAGAATTAGTATTAAATCGAAAAAACAGCCAACCGCAATATCCCCATTATAAGCCACCAGCCCTATTTTTTAATAGAAAAAACTCAAACTAGCCATTTTTTGACATACAAGTTTGTTGTTTTCTAAGAATTTGACTTGTCTCAAAAACTAGCCTCCCCAATGGGGGTTTAAAGGTACAACCGAGAGAAATTTTTCGCTCGGTGTTTGAATCTTCCTAATGCAATTAGCCAATGCCCTAATTTTTCAAGAAGCAAAGTAATAATAGCATTCAAAAAGACAATTTAAAAATTTTTTGATTTTTTTGGGAATAAAGTTTCGAAAAAGTCAAATTTTTGAAAAGGTGGCGACAATTTTCCCGGCAGAATCAACTGCGCCCTAATTTTGTAGAAAAATTGTTACAAAAACTCAAAACTTCGACTTTTCAATTGTTTTTTTGAAGCATTTTTCTCCAAAATTGCCCCGCCAAATTTAATAGGTTCAATTGAAAAAAAATGTTGCAACATTCTTTCATGCTTAAACGGTGACAACGCATTTTGTGAAAGCACGCTATGGACGGTTTTTGAAAAATATACACTTCTCTTGACACTAACCTGCCAAAACTGACATCTTTTTCAATTGACAAACTTGTATTAGGAATATCCCCAACATAAGCGGCTAAACTCTTATTTCAGTAACGAAACCACCAAACTGAGCTTCTAGTTAGAGGTTTGTCAAAAGTAATACATTGACTAACATTATATTAACAGTACTTAACTTTTTTCTGACACAAACTTGAATTGTCTTGGGAGCAATAAATTTTCTCGTGTTTTATAGAGGTCTTTGAAAGCTTATTTTTCTAAAGTGTCAATAAACGTAGTCAAGACAATTTTAACATTTAAGTCGTGATAAATTTTTTGTCTTGTTTTTGGGAAGGCGATTGAAAAATTCGATTGAAAAATTCCTAACTTTCCTTTTGGTGTTTTTTTTCTAATTCGTTTGCCTAGTTTTTCTTGCTTTGATTTTTTTTGTAATTTTTAGGATTCTTAAAATATTCAGACTGATAAGCAAATTTAAACTTGCGCACTTAAGTGAGGTAGTGTTGTAGAATGACTATTCTTTTTTATTCTAACAGCCCCAAATATTGGTGCCACTTTTTGGGGCATCATTGCAGCTTTTTGATAACATGCGCTGTGACATTCGATTAGTTATAAGTCAGCGCTGTTAATGCAGTTCTCGTTGTACAAATGAACCGAAAAAATTGTTTGTTTCAATTATCAGTACGATAAAAAAAAGTCATTTTCAGAAATTTTCGAACTCGATATATCAATTTTTTGAAATGCCTAATTTAAACCAATTTTGGCTTCATGCTTTCGAATTTACTACTGGCGAAGTTAGCGTGGATGCGTTTCGTCTGTTATATTTCAAAGTATTGCATGCCAAAATGTATCTGTTTGTATTTGTTGCCACTTTTGCTGCAGTGCATTGGCAATTTATTAGCATATGTAGCTGCTTAATGCGTGACTAGTGTTTTTGGGTTGTTAAGATTTTGGCCAAGCGGGCAGGGAGTGAAATTCCAAATCTCGATGTCGCAGGTTCTGGTCCGATACGTAGCAAAGTTTTGCTAATTCGAGGCTTAATTCTTTTTTTTCATCTTATAAAGCTGCTTTTTTGTCGTGTTATTGCAAGTGTTTGCGAAGCGCAGCTTGCCTTTGTGAAGAAATTTATTAACTGTTTGGTTTTAGTTTTAATTGTTTCTGCGTCTTGAAATCTGTTCACACTCAATTTCGATTTTTTGAGGTTAGACTTTTGATATCATTTCCACTTCAGATGATTTTGTTGTGAAAAGCAAGGCAAACTATTGAACTGTCAAAGTGCAAAAATCACAAAAAACGTGATCGATTTGTTGTATCGAAAATGTGTCTTTAATTTTCAGGTTTCCCAGTGGAATAAAAAATTGGCCTACTGATCCAGTTTTATCAATTTGGGTTAATTTTATCAAAAAAGCACCAATCATAAATTGTTATTGAAATTCAAGAAGCTTTAAAAGCATATTTGTTTTCTTCAAATTTCAAACGTTAAAGAATTTTCAAAAGAAAGTTAGTTTTTTTAATGTTTCCTTACGCTCATTTTTCTTTTCTAACGGTTTTTTTGTTTTTATTGTGGTAAGAACGTTCTGAGCTACTTGCACATATACAGGTTCTGTTTTGTCTATTTGACATTTTTAATCTCGTGTATCGGCTCTCAAATTAGCCTTCGATTGCCATTTTAACCTTGTTAACTCAAAAATCTTCTTTTCAAAGTACCGGAGATTCTTATGACCGTTCTAGTCAACTCCAAATCAGTCAAAAAAATTGCAGTGAGAAATATAGTTTTTTTCTAACCTTGTGTGCTTGATCGTTTCCAAATTACTGTTAGACTCAAGAAAAGTTACGAAAAGATATTTTAAAAATTCCATAGCTTGAAAAAAAATACAATCAATGTTGTGTTTCGACGCGTTTTTGCATAATTTCTGTTTCATCAAAATATGCTATTTTATCGTAGTGTTTTTCATCATCGCAGACCACTTTAACAAAAGATTAAAGCATTATAAACTATACCATAAATTCATTAACACTAAGTTGTTGAAAAGATCGAATCTCAGCAATTCAAACCGATTCTCAGCTTGGATCTTTTTCTCTAACTATCCCCTTTTGGTACCTAGAAACGAATTGCCAACCCTTTAATGCAATGTTTCAACGGTCGAGCATGTGCAAGTTTTGTACTAGTAACGAATTCTCTTTTTGCAAAATTTAGAGATTCCTCAAGTAAGAGCTTCAAACTGATTCGGTCTTAAATTTATGAGAAATTTGCGGAAGTTTACGCTTGCGATTAGCAAGCGTTATCAAATCGGAAAAAACCTTTTGTCTAGTTAACAACTAGTTCAACAAAATCAGTTGAATCAACTGACATGTTCAATGCTCTTCACCTGACATGCTCTTCAGCTGAGATGCTCAATTTCATGAAAAATCATAATTATTTGCTGGCTGGATACTAGTTACTTCAGGCTAGTTTCACGGGGGACTTGAAACTTTTAAAAGTTTTATTATAAGTTGATTTTGAATAATAAGTTTATTTCTTGACTCAACTGGTGTCTGCTCAAAAGTTTTCGGCCTTGTTTCCGATTCGTAAGTTTTTGTCCAGCTGCTAATTTAAATTTAGAAGGTTTTGCCGATTTTCAAAAAGCGGATATCCATAGAAAGAGCGCCCGCATTCTTATCTGCCTGCTTACCCACCTGGTCTCTTTTTTTCCTCTTTTTTCTACAGCCTTCGAAAAAGTCTGTGGGGTTAATATTTGACCGATGTTTTTGATTTTTTTTTTCGTTTTCTCAAAAACTAACCTACCACATCTGATTTTTTGGTTTCAATGATTAGCGCGGCTACTCCTCAATTTTTCTAGAGAAAAGCTAGGTCTTTGAGAAAATTCCAAAATCTCATAAAATTTTACGCTTCTCACTTATTTGTCTATTTTTTGAAATTTCGTCTCGCATCAGTATTACAAAGTCAAAAAGTATCAACAGTTTTTCATAATTTTTCATTTTTTTTACCCATGCATTTCTATGATTGTGGTGTATCGCAAGTGTTTGATTATATAATTTTTGAGTGAGTTGCATTAGTTGAGACACTGAGGCTATGCTCTGCGAGCCGGAAGAACAAATGTTAAATTGTCTATCTGGAATAGCTGGACTTGCTTGCTGATCATTTCTTCTGTAAGAAATTGGGATCTTCAGATATTCTTATTTCGTTGTTTACGAATGATAAACCAGTTTTCAAGTTACCTTTAATGATAAGACCTATTTTACGCTTTATTGGTACAAGTTCTATTCCGGCGAAGAATCTTCACGATCTATGGTTATGATTTCAGCGAGTTCTGCAACGGTCTGGGACTTTCATTCATTAGATGACGGATAGAGCGGCTGGTTTCGAGCCTTGTCATTTTTGGCGTTCGCGTTGCCGTAATTTTTTTTCCCAAATTTTTTGGTTTTAGAGAAACCGTTTGAGTGATCAAGGTTTTCATACTTCAGCTGATAGAATACGGCTACAAATCTGGAGAAGGGATGTTGCGAATGCGGATATTCGTGCAATGGTTTCACTAGCGTTGCTCTTCCTGGAGTTAGAGGGTTTGCAAGTTGAGGCCAGCTTAGGACCTTTTGGATTGGGGAGTTCATCCAACGGTTGAGCTGGGTTTTGACTTTGGCAATTCGTTGGCAATGTGGAATGCGCCGTTTGATTGAATTTAATTAGAGGTAAAACACTGTGAACGAATGTTTGCAGAATGTTATTGAATGTTTGCGCATCCTTGCTTGTCTTAGAACACGACGGGATTTCGGGAGCGGCCTCACTACCATGAAACTGTAGATTTGAGGCTGATATTGGCAATCAGAGAGTAAAAGTGACAAGTGAAGTCGCTCGGAAAGGTTTGAAAGCTATAGCATTCATTTACAATTCGGTTATTGGTGTCGACTGTTTTTTTACGTTAGTTTCGTTCACGTTAGTTTACGTTAGTTTCGTTAATTTTACGTTAGTTTTGTTTTTTTTTGTTTTCTGAATTCGATTGAGGCGAGACACTTCTGGGTTAGATCCAATTAATTCAGTTAACAGTGATCCACCAAACTCCTGTGTTCGTTAATTAGGTTTAGCCTCGATTTGTTCTGCTTCTGAGTTTCAGTGTCTACCGGAAAGTTTTAGTTATCCACATCTTGGGCTATTTAATGAGGTAGATCAAAAACCAGACAATTTAACTTGGCTAATGAATTATGTTTTCAGAGAGCTTTGAATTAAACTTTTGGGTCGCAGACTGGCTTTGAGTGTGTTAGATATTGAAGACGAGTTTGATCACTTTATTGGCTAAGAGTTGTAACCATTGTTCGCATGTCACTTTTCAAGACTCTCGTTGAGGCAACAATAGTATTGTTCTTTTTTATCAGAACCATTAAACTAACTGGTTAATTTTAACCGTTCTGTTTTCTATCCAAAGCTCCAAGAATACACAAGGCTCTTTCGGAACCTTCAATCGTGCTAACGTGAAGCCGTTAGCACTTTTGGAAGTTTCGGATATCCATGCTGCAGCAGCCTTCGCGGTGAGCGAAAACGGGTTGGTAGCCATCATATTATGCGTGACTGCTCTGAGCGTCAGAAAAAACAGGGAGAAATCGACATGGAATATTTAACAATTCTTGATAAACGGAGAAATTGCAGTAAGTATGACATATGTTAGTTTTTTCATTGATAATTGAAAAAACAGTATCTTAAAAAAAACGTTTATTGTCTTTTTTCAAAGCATCATGTATAAACTGGACTGAAATAAGTCACTAAACAAAAAGAAGATTGAAGCGGAGGCAACAAATTGTGGACTATCAATTTTTTTTCGAAAAAATAGACCATAGAGGTCTTTGTCAAAAAGTTGAAGATGAGGGTTAAAGTTTATGTGGTTTAACTAACATTTTTTCAAATTTCCCCGGAAAGTTAGATGATAAAACTCTTGGAGCTGCCTTTTAGAGTTGTGTTTGAGTTTTTTTATTAACATTGTAACAAAAAGTTTTCATTATAACGTTCATAGGGCACTTTGCATGAAGAAATGGGGCTGGCTCTTTTTTCTTGTCTTCCCGTGTGTTATTATTTTACAAAGAATTGTTGTTAACTTTTTGAATGTTACAAAAGTTGGCAAAAACTTGTGTTCTCACTATTTAAATTTGTAAAAACCTTCGTTACACCACAAAATGGATGTTATGCGAGGTGGGGAAAGGAAAAAGAATTATGGGTTCTTTCCCATCATAGCCCAAAGCCTAATAACAACCTTTCGAGGCAGGGTTGCATTAATTACACCCCTTCTGGGTTTATAACGTTTTTAACGTAGAAAACGTTATTAACTGTTAATAACGGTAAAGTTTTAAAAAGTTGGAGCAGTGCACCAAACAATGAATTATGTTCAATCAGTTTTTAGTAAACGGAGACAAAAAGCAAGTTTCCCAACTTTTTCGGAGTCGAGGAGGTTTCACAAGTCGGAATGGACAAAACTCATTGTCGAGAAAGCTCTTTTCAAGCCCGCTGTGGTAGGTACTAGCTTCAACATTTTGAGACAGAGGTCAGCCAGTGCATCAGGCAATGCATTGCAACAGTTTATAACAGCAGCTTATAACAGGCCTGGTTAAATAACGTTAAATAAAAGTGTTAATAACAGTGTAAATAACAGAGGTGTTAATTACAGTGCAACCCTGTATCGAGGCAAAAAAATTGACTGGATAGGCACACAATTTGGTGCCTGTAGGTCAGTGGAGCCCAGAGACAAACCTTTGAACATATTGTAAACTGTGAGTGGATTTCACCTAAAAAACTCCTGTTTATTCCGCGTACAAGTACCTGTCACGTTAAATTTATCAGCAATTTTGTTTTGTCGCGAAATCCACAACAAGCGAATATAGCTAGTTGTTCTGGATTCCGACACATGGCAGATTTTTGAAATGGTGAGCGGATTCTTCAATTTTGTTCATTAAACTGAACTAAACCATTTCTTGCGTATGAATAATTGAAAGCTGGAGCTAGAATTATTATCTATATGTTTGGTCTCCCTTCTTATCTATAATTACATATTCAACGCCTCACTACTTAAACTTGTAAGAAACCCTGTTATAACAAAAATTTAATGTTAATATGAGGTGGGTGAAAAAAAAAAGATTTTTGGGATATTTTTCAGAATATCCCCTATCCCCCAAGCCCTGTAACCACATTACGAGGCCAAAATTTGCACTGTTTAAGCGCACAGTCTGGTTCTGTAGGTCAGTGGAATCCATAGACAAGTCCAAATACGTTTTCCAACTTGTGAGTGGATTCCACTTTAAAAGATTTCTGTATAGTTTGCTTACAAATACAAGTAACGTTAAAATTAGTAGCGTATTTGTTTTGTCGCGAATTCCACAACAACTGTATTAAGCTAGTTGATCTGGCATCCGCAACTAGGCGGATTCCGTAAATGGTAAGAGGGATCTGCCTTTTATTCCGTTAACTAAACTAAACCAGTTCTTGCGTATAATGTAATACAAGCTAGAGCTAGAATTATTATCTAGCAAAGCGGATTTTAAAGCACGAACTTAACCATTGTTATCGTTATCCAAGAGCAAATGAAATCATAAACCATTGTTGAAAAAAATTTACCAACTTACCTCTTTATTAATTGGGAAAAACATCTCAGTGAGCCGCTTCGGGGATCAATATTTGGGAAACACATCCAGCATATCGAATAAGCATAATCATTGTTTGGGATGAACGAGTTTTATTTGTGACTTGGTCATTTGTATGTGATTGAAACTCTAAGTTTGGACCTAATTATTCTGTTGTTCACTAAAATTTGACCTACTTTTGATGCATTATCAGCATTATAGATTGTCATATGAAACTGTTCTGGACCTATTTATTAAATTATTATCTTCTAGTTCAAATTGAAACTTGTATCAAATTTTGGAAAAGAATAAGATTCTTGCAAAAAACCAACTTGAAAATCATAAGATGAAGGCCAAATTGAAAAGAAATTTTTTAACGAATAACTCCAGATTTAGTTTTTTTTTCAGTTGGTTTTCATCGTTTCGGTATTTATGATTGGAGAGGTGTTCGTTTTTTTGATTTTCATTGTTTCACTATTTTAGATTTAGCTGGTTGATTTGAGATGGACTTCTGAACTCTTGTCAGTAAATGACATTGAATTGTTGGTAGTGATTAAGATTGAATTGATCTGGATGTGGTCAGTTATTGAGATTGAATTATTGGCAGTAATTGAGATTAAACCGTTGGCAGTTAATGAGAATGAACTGTTTGACATTTTCGCTGGTAAAACAATTTAAAACGTTACATAACGATGTTTGCAATTGGATTCTGCAAATCAAATACAGACTTGCTTACAATTTGCAGATTCCCATACCATTGCGGATTCCGCGACAACGTAATTCAATAATACACATATGATATGATTTGTGTGTAGATTCCACAAACTTCCAGATTCAATTTTTAGAGCATTTTTGAGCAATGCACTTAATCAACGATTTGTTTGTGGAATCTAAAACGGCAAATATGATCACAGAACAACACCACTGTCGCAGATTCCGCTTCAAAACTGTTTTCAGCCTGTTGCGGAATCCGCTGACAATTAACAAAATACACAGTTTGGCCTCGTTATGAAAAAATATGTTTCCAGTTTTTTTGTAATTTTAATTATATTGGTTGAGTTGCTGGGGCGATGATAGAAAAGACGCAGGAAAAGTATTAAAACTCCCGGGTTGACCAAAAATGCTAATCAACCATTTTGCATATATGGAAAAATGCTTGTCATACACTTTTCATGCAAATCCATAACTACAGAAAAATCCATTAAAAGTCTATGATTAGTGGTTTTTCATATATGGATGTTGTAGGACTGGCATTTTCCCATAAACCAAAAAAAGACTGACTTTATAAAAAAAACTCTCAAAGTTTTTGGGATGTGTTCGTGACCAAACACAAGTGACAAAAACCATGGTTTACTCAAATTAGAGTCACCAAAAATTTGATCGTCTTGCATTTACAATGCATTGAAAACGACCTGAATTGTGTAAGTTTTTTCAAAGATGATCAATAATTTCAAAGATGATTATTTGTAAAATTTGAATTTTTAAATTATCATACATTGATCAAGGCATACATAAACAAGAAATACAAATGATTTAGGAGGTTTTAGCCTGTTTAAAAAACTTATCCAGATAAATAGAAAAAAAACTCAAATTTTGTGTATTCAGGAAAAAATTAGGTTTTAGCCTGTTTGAAAAATTTATCCTGATAAATGGAAAAAACTCAAATTTTGTGTATCCAACGTTATGCACACAGAAAGTTAAATTTTGCATGCAAAAAGTTTTTTTTTGGAAAATGTTTGTTTGAGTACAAAATTCGATTTGCGGTTGAAAAAATTACTTGTTTTTTTGGCATCAAAAAACGCTAGTCATATAATTTCCATATATGGAAATTGTATGACTAACATTTTCTTGATAAAAATGTTTTTTTTTTCATTTTGTACGATACACCGACTTTTATGTCAAAACAAGAAAAAGTATTTGAAAATTCGATGACATCATTTTAGCAAAATGTATGAAACTTGTATGATTAGTGTTTTTTCATAAACTTAGTTTATGGAATTGTATGATTAACATTTTTGGTCTATGGAGGTCAACCCGTGCTTTTTGTTGAAATTCTTAAGTTGAAACGTTTTATTGAAATTAAGAACATCAAGAACTCGATATAATGAAGCTTGTGTAAATTAAGTTTCAGAAAAACTCAAGAGGGCTGGAGACGAGCCAAAACTGCACTTCTTTGATTAGGCTCGGTCGATTTCTTGAACAACTGCTAAGTCACTTCGCACGTGGGTCAAATATGACTTCTGTTCGATGTTCATTTTCAACGAGACAAAGTCAAGTTTGGTTTGCAGCTGAAGAACACACAGGAAAGAAATCATGCTTTCCATCTTTGAGAGAAACAGAAAAAGCAACAAGTCTCGACGCAGGACACGACTGTCCGGCTATTTCGCTGTCTTATCGGTAAAGAAGAAAACCAATTTAATTTTTCGGCTCTTTTCCAGTCCCCCCCCCCCCCCCCCCCCCGGAAATTTACTATATGAAAATTTATTTGAAATGATTTTCCATGTTATAAAAAGCATTAAACGTGTCAGCGTGAACAGGTGAACAAATTTTCACAATCTTTCTTACATGCAAAATGCCGTGTGAACAATTTTTGAACAGCTTTATTTTGAAGTTTTACGAAGGGGGTGGGAAACTGGAAAAGAGCCAATTTTTCTTAATTAAACATGGGCTATCTCAAAAAATTTTCTTAGACTTTGTTTTACGACATTAACCAAAGTACTTTTTGTTTTTGAAGCACTTCGAAGCACTTAAAAATAAGCACTTTGAAACATTTAGAAGAGTATATGGGAAGCTCAGATGTAAAAAGATATTTTTACTTGTGATCATTTTTCATAAACTTATGAGGATTTAACGATTGACAATATGGCTACCTTGCGACAATTAATGCGCGATATATTTCGCGCTATTAACGCGTAAGGGGCGATTTAATCCCTTTTAGAAATCGTTCGAAATTGGTTGAAGCAAGCTATTTGTCATAATTAAGGCTAGCTAATCTGTCGTAATAATTCTTATGACTCAATTTTTTACTTTTGAAATTTTGGGGCGCGTTCAACAGTGCTGAAGTACAACAATGCCTAAACAAAAAATGTATTCAACATAGCCGACGAGTAAGAACGTTGACAGTTAAGAGTTCTGCGTGGAAAATGTTGGCAATTTGCTTGATTATTGTTCTGTTTTGGATCAAAATCGAGAAGAAAATTTGACAATTTGCTGAGTTAAATATTTGTTCAGAAAAAAATTATGACACCGAGCTTGGGGAAACTTTAGATTGTTTAAAAAGTGGCATCAACTAAAACACCCATTTTTGGCTTTTCAACTTCCGTCAAAATGAATTAATTTACTTGTCAGTGATTTATGCTGAGTAAAAACAGTATTCAAAGCTTTTTCGACACCCCTGAACTTCGGCACTGTTGCACTGTCCCGATTTTTGATATTGTCTTAAAATAATAACTTTTAAACATTTTCGTTTCCAAAAACTTTTCAATATGGACCAAAAGGGCAGTCAGAACATTCAGGGCTTTGTCCTGATAAGAGCACCCTTGGTGTTCCGACTTTCGTAACGAAAGTTATGGAAAATTTGTGCTCGGGTGGTTTTTTTCTTCAGACAAAACTCGACTTTTCAACTAGCAATTTTTAAACTTTTTTGTAATCATTCAGAAAATATTGTTGTCTTGAGCTTAATTTTGAAAAAATATTTCACCTCCGATTGTTTTTTGTAAACTTATGGGGGTTTAAAGGTTGCCATTTTGGTCAATTTACGACAATTAACGACCGATATATTTCGCGCTATTAACGCGTAAGCGAAGATTTAATTCGAATTTTCTAGACAAGGAAAAGATAATGATAAGTGTTGATGTGTTTAAAATTAAACTCGAAACGGGTTACGTTTCTTCATAACTTTATATTGTGTTACATATATGGTGTTACAAATAAAAAACTCATAATAACAATAACAGGCACTTTTCCAGTTCTCTCCTTTCAAAATACCGAGTTTTATGTTTGTTTTACGTGTTATTACGGCTAAATGCGTGATTTTACGCTGTAAAGTATGAAGAAAAAATCTGTTCAGAATTGTCGATTTGTTCACCACGCCAAATTTCATTGCATTATGACAATGTTAAACAGACTTTTCAAAATTGAATTTGAAGGGGGGACTGGAAAAGAGCCCAATAACAACCACCCCGAGCACAGGTAAGGTATAGTAAGGAAGAACCATAGTGTTCACATTAGTGATATGTTGACCATGCAAAACTTCCTTACATTATGACAACGTTAGAATACTTTTTCAAAACTGAAATTCAAATGTGGGGGAAAGTGGAAAATAGTCAATTATGTTACTGATTTAGGCACTGGTATGTGTGCAGTTACAGTGGGTGTGGGTGGGGGCTATCAAAGACCTGACAATCAAGCCAGATGCACAAGGGTGCCAAGTGGCAGCCGCTGTCATCCAGAGAATAGAGGCCAGCAAACTGTTCGAACTGTAAGAAATCTTATACTCGACATTTCAAATAATTTGAAAATGTATTATAAGGATTTTCCCAGTAGCTCCCCAGGCTCTTTTTCCTCCCCAACCCCCACCTGCAATAGTTTTAGAGTAATTCTTTTTCTGTTGACATTGTCGGATTGTTATGAAATTTGAGCTCTTTTCCAGTTTCCCAACCCCTATCCGCATCCAAGTTTAGGCGTAAATAATCGATTATAACGGATTATTATCATAATTTTTTGACAATTATAATTGATTAAATGTACCAAAACTAGGTGTTTAAAGGATTTATAATTGATTAAAGTTCTTACAAAAAACCCTTAGAATCAAATAAAATTGATTCTAATCGATTAAAATTTCTTATTTTGCCAATAATTTGTCAATTCAAAGCTAGGCTCTTTTTCTTTTTCCCGCCCACATGCAAGTTATTATAATTAAAATGACTGTTCAAGTTGTCCGATTGTTATGAAAATTGACATGCAGACTAATTGGGCCATGATGCTCATGTGAGGTGGGGAGGAAAAGGAAAAAGAGCCCAAAACTATATTCGAATTACATCTTATGGGTTTTTTTGTGTCAATAAGAAACTTTCTAAAAGAGGGATCTCTTGAACACTTTGGTTCATCTGAACACAAAGTTTTACCTCGAAACAAAAGTTTCATAGAGATTCTTTCATATTAGTGGAAAGATTCTAGCGGTAGATGAAAAATAAATTTTCGGAATCAGTCATAAAAGTTAAACAATTTACTGGTGTTTTGTCGGTTAAAAAGCTTAAAATATGCATCACAAAACAACTCTAATGGGGAAGAAAAGAGAAAAAAACTTATAAATTTGAATTGTTTGGAAAACTTTAAAAACATTTTTCTCATTTTTCATAGGAACCAACGTCTAGAAGAAGCATAAATTATAAGTAACTTAGATGCAACTTCGAAGACAAAATGGACAAACAAAAGGGATTATAATCAATTATAATCGATTATAATGGATTTTTGTGCAAACTAAGGAATTAGAAATTTGAATAAAAATTATGAATTATAATCAATTATAAGTGATTAAAATTGTATCGAAAAATAGACGAATAAATAATCGATTATAATCGATTAGAATGGGTTATAATTAATTATAATTTGATTTTAAAAAGAGAGATTATAATCGATTATTAATTGAACAAAATCGATTGTTTCTCAATTTTAATAAGACTGGTATTAAAATCATAATATAAGCGATTATTAACGCTCGAAATTGGGTGTGGGTAGTAAAACTGCAAAAAAGCTGTTAAAAAATTAACGCTCGAAAAATTACAAATTAAAAGTACTCAAAACGTGTTCACACGACTTTTCCGTCCGTGTGATAAATGTTGAAAAAATTTGTTCACCTGTTCACGCTGACATGTTTTGATGCAGTTTTTATCCTGATAAGTCATTTTAAATCGAGTTTTTTATAGTGACTTTTAGAAAAAATCAAGGGGTGGAACTGGAAAAGAGCCAAAAATTGTTCACACGGCTTCTTACATGTAAGAAATGATGTAAACACTTGTTCACGTTTTGATGCAGTTAATAATATGAAAAGTAATTTTAAATAGACTTTTATATATCGAGTTTCAGAACAATCAAAGTGGGGACTGGAAAGAAAAGAAGCCAAATTTGACATACGGACTAATTAGCCATTGACAAACATATTTGGTCTTCTTACTCAACCTTGTAAAACCACTCATTACATAATGAAATTGATGCTTATGAGAGGTGGGGAAAAGAGAGCCGCTCTCCAGCTTAGAAACAAAAAGTTATACACTGTGATTTTGTAACAATGGGGGGGGGTTTGCTGAGGTATATAATACGAAAAACTCTTTGTAAAAGAAGAGGGCAAAATGGTTGTTCAAACTGGTAAACTTAATCAACTGCTTCTCAAATTCAAACATAAATGATCTTGATTGATCATCTCTTGGATCTATTCCATAAGTTCTTCCATATTTTGAGTCTTAAGAAGTTTGCTAAATTCTTGCTTTAATTTGATATTACATTGTTAGATGCGATGTGAAGAATCGACTCTTTCCCTAGCTATTTCGCAATGTTCTTGCAATATCCAAACCTTGCAATATTATTGGGAAGGAATGCCTATCTTGCCAGAATTCAGCAAGAGTCGGCTCTTTGGCTCTTTTCCAGTCCCCCCCCCCCCCCCTATGAGTTTTTCTGAATTCCAATAAATGAAAATCTATTTAACATGACTTTTGATGTTATAAACTGCATTAAAACGTGTCAGCGTGAACAGGTGAACAAATTTCTACAACATTTCTAACAGTCAAATTGCCGTGTGAACTATTTATGAACAGCTTTGTTTTGTAATGTTACGAGGGGGGTAGGAAACTGGAAAAGAGCCCCCTTTCAAATTCATTTTCGAAAAATCTATTTAACCTTGTCAAAATGCAATGAATCTTGGCGTGGTGAACAAATCGACAATTCTGAACAGATTTGTTCTTCATACTTTACAGCGTAGCATCACGCACTTAGCCTTAATAACACGTAAAACAAACATAAAACTCGGTATTTTCAAAGGTGGGAACTGGAAAAGAGCCGGCTCTTTTCTACTCCCCCCACATTTGATTTTCAGTTTTGAAAAAAAATTTATGTTGTCATAATGTAATGAAAATTGTATGGTGAACAAACAAGCTAAGGTGAATACATTTGTTCGTCATACCTCACTTCTTAACTTCGTAACATTGCGCATTTAGCGGTAAAAACATGTAAAATTGAACATAAAAATCAATATTTTAAGATGTGAGGGGAGGGGGAGGTGCAAAATACTTGTAAAATTGTTAGGCTCTTTTTCTTTTTTTCCCCACCTGCAAACTTTTACTGGTGAAATTTTGTTCAAGTGATCCGAATGATATGAAAATTGGCATGCGAACTATTTAGGCCATGACAAACGTAATTGGTCTGCATGTTCAACCTTGTTAAATTCCTTGTTACACCAAAAAATTGAGGCTTTTGCGAGCTGGAAGGGGAAGGAAAAACAGCCAAATTTTGCAAGATTTTGATTCTCAACTTAGATTGAAATTGCTTGTAAGAATCTTGGAAGATATAATTTAGTCTGAACTTTTCTGTAAATTTTTTCAAAAATATATCCCTGAAAGGCTGGATCAACGAGATTCTCTACTATCTTACAGCTTAAGTTTTCCGTTTTGGTCAATTTGAGAGTGCAAATCATGCAAGATGTGAATCGCAAACAAAAATGATGGCTCTTTTCCAGTCCCCCCTTTCAAAATACCGTGTTTTATGTTTGATTTAGGTGTTATCACGGCTAAATGCGTGATAGTACGCTGTAAAGTATGAAGAACAAATCTGTTCAGAATTGTCAATATGTTCACCACGCCAAATATCATTGCCTTATGAAAACGGTAAATAGGCTTTTCAAATTGAATTCATAAGGGGGGAACTGGAAAACAGCCAAAATGATAAACGAAAAAATTGCATTCCACGAAAGATCATATAGACTAGCTTTGAATGTTTTTAAGCTTTAATTACTCACTTCATGGGCGATTGTTTTTGAAATTTTGCTGATTAGAATTTTCGTTATACGCTTGTATAGCTAAATCGTAGTTCTTATAATCGTTGTGATTTTATAATTTTTTTCCCGATCTCCAGAGGAAAAGGCATGTTTAGTTACATACAATTAAATAGTCTTCCAATTTGTTTCAAGTGCAAGAAGAATTGTGACTTGTTCGTTTAATTTCTAATTACCTAATTGTTACCTAATGGTTATTGTCTGTTCTTGAACTTGCATACTTTTTTGAAGTCAATCTGTCACGGTTTCTTTTTATAGAACATTTTTAAACAGTCTTAATTCGGACTCTTTTTACTTCCCCTACCCACCTGCCAATTTCATAAATAAAATTACTGTCCACATTGTAGGTTTGTTATTAAAATTGAAATTCAGACTAATAAGGCAATGACAAACACATTTCGTCTTCAAAATCAACCTTATAAAGCCACTCGTTAGACAATAAACTTGACGCTCGTGTGAGGTGGGTGGGGGGAGGAGGAAAAGGAGCCTTAATTCGTATTCTTTGGTTTAGTTTTAGCTTATATATTTTAATACCCACCTCTCACTTTCAATTTGAAAAACTCTGTTACTTTTGTCATAATGCTATGAAACTTGGCATGGTGAACAAAGAAACAAGAGTGAACAGATTGTTATTTACAATTAATTTGTAAGATCAAGCATGTAGCCACAACAACTCGTAAAACCGTTACAAAATTAGGTAAACTGAAAAATTTGGAAGGCGGAGATAGAAGAAAAAAGTGAACGAATATATAGATTCAGGAGAGTCAATGGTTCTTTTTCTTTTCATCCACCTGCTGTTTTTTGTTTTAAACTCTTCAAGAATGAGAAGGAAGCATTTCTAAAAGGCTTGTGTGAATTTGAATGTGGTATTATATTGAAACCCTATTTTTGGTTATTTGAATACCAAAAAACTAAATATCTGTTTCAGTACCTGAAAAATTGATCTGAATTTTTGGGGGCGTTCAACAGTGCCGAAGTACAACAGTGCCGAAAAAGGCGGGAAAATTTCAGAATAATTTACACGCATTTTCTAAAGAGTGGGAAATTACTGACGCTAATTATCAAAGAAAATCACTCCAATTTTGGCGCCCATATGTCTGCAACTGCAAATTAAACAATTATTTTGGCGTCAAAACGTCTAAATTGCAAATTTTCTTGCTCAAAATCTTAAAGTTTTACTTAAGATTGTAATCGATCGCTGTTCAATTTTTGATTGCCGCACTTAGTATGTTGAAATTTATTCAAACTTTCGGCACTGTTGAACAAAGTTTTCCTTTTCGGCACTGTTGAACAAAGTTTTCATTTTCGGCACTGTTGTACTTCGGCACTGTTGTACTGCCCCAAATTTTTGAATAGCTTTGAACATTAATTTAGAGCCACATTAAAAATGTCGCTCTAAATTGACGCTCACTTTAGTCAAAAATTCTGACCAGTTTTTCTCGTACTGAAACAGATATTTATTTTTTTGGCATTCAAATAAAATTTTTTTGGAATTAGAATCACAGCACAGTGTTTGAATATGATAACATAGTTGTTTTCTTACCTGCTTTCTACAAACTACTTGAAATCGGCAGGAAACCCAGACCTCTCGGCATGTTTCTTTTTCATTCATGAAAGAATCAAAACAAAAAAATCAAGTGGATGGAAACTGGAAACAAAAACTTTAAGTATCCTGGATCTAATTATTATTATGATCATCAAATTAGAGCCACATAATTTGGCAAATTTTTTCAGTACAAAAATAACCTTGGTTCATTGGTTTTTAGAGCTTTGCTCGTTTTCACTCCCCGCATTTGAGTTTAACTTTCGAAAATTTATCTCAACATTGTCATAATTAAACGGTGAACAAACTATTTATTGTGAAGAGTTCTACCAACTTTTCCTTGTAACATCACCCCATTTAGCTATTATAAAACGTAAATAAACTGTAAAAATAAAAACTTTGTAAAGTGGGGATAGTGAGATATATTTTAATATTTTCCAGTGTGCCAAATTGTTGCCCCACACAACTCCATTCCCCCTCTCCCACCCATTCGCTAAGAAACTAGAAAAAAGGGTTGTTCAAAAAAACTGTGGTCGGATTGAAACATTCTGTGCTAATTTTTGTTATCCTTGCTTAAAAAATCATGTCATAATGTTTGATTGCTAACCCTGATTTTTTTGTCTCTTTTTTTTTCGCTTTACAAATTTTTCGGCTGACATGGTTTCGGCTTATGTTTTCTGGACTTGATATTTTTTTCATGGCTCAGTATCCTTTAGCCAAAAAAAAAATCTGCCGAAGGACCCTTACTAAACTCATCTTATCTATTGCTTCATAGACACTACTTCATCCTGAACCGCCTCGCATTCCTGTTCGAATTTGGCAAGTCCACCGAGTTCAGCAATGGACAAGGTGGAGGTATGTTCATGATCACACCGGAGATGTTCTACAAGGCACAGAATGGGTTCATGATGATAGGTGTGGACCAGCTGGATCTTAAATTGCTGCAGGAATATTGTGTGGACTATGCTAGTATGCCCTACGAGAAGATAAATATCCCGATCAACTCCGCTCTCACCCTTATGATTCTCATACAGGTACGCAACGGCAGAGGGGATTTAAGAGTTCTCGAGAGGGAGAGATTTTATTTAAAAGTATAAGTTTCTTAGGTACACAACATTGATTTTTCCAAATAAATATATAAACTATGAGATCGATGCACTTTTTGAGTTCAATTGAAATTAGTCTGCTGAAAGTTATCTGAATAGCATTTATCAAACGCGAACGTGGAAATGGGCGTAAAAACGTGAACAATTTATAGTTTCGAAGGTGTAATTTAATTCTTAGATTTCCACCGGAATGGAAACTTCAGTTTTGATCCAGTTTTCTCAAGTTGCGTAAAATTATCAAAAAATTGCAAATTCCAATTTTCTCAAGTCGGGTTAATTTTATCAAAAAAGTGCCAATTATAAATTGCTTTTGAAATTCTAAGAGCTTTATTGGTTTTGTTTGAAATTCGAAAGCTGAATTTTTTCAAAATTCAAAACTTTATTATGTCTGTGTCTTTAATTATGTGTGAAATAATTAATGTTTTCTTGCCAAAAATGTTCAAAATAGGTCCTTTGCTCCAACTTTCCAACTTTTTGCGAGAATCATGCCTATTCCCTATCGAACAGTTATACTCACTATGGATCAGACAATATACTGCAAAAGTGGTTTTTTAACCAGATTGTGTTGATGAATTATCATCTGGCTCGCTTAACTGGAACAAATTTGTTTTGTTTAGATGAAGGGGAATGCGCCAATGCGTTACGAGATTGAGGTCAGTTAAATACCACAAATGTGTGAATTTATTTTTCTTTCACTACCAACAAAAACTTTTCCAGCATCCCCTCCTGTAACAGTTCAATATAAAATTGTTTAACAACTCTCATTTGCAAAAACAGTAGTTCGTAAAAACAGCAATTCGCATGTCAGAAAAGTTAGTAACTTTTTGATAAAATTTGGTAAGGAATGGTTTACCAAAATGCAGAAGCTTGAGTCAGTTTATCAATTATTGAATTGACTAACGAAAAAGTTATGCTCTATCATCTAACAAGGCTGCTCATGTCGGGGTAAAGCTCTGAATGTTCCTTCCGACTGACCTTTAACTTTCATGAAATGAATTTTGATCAAAAAAATGTCTAAATAATTTTCAACATGCCAAAAAAGTTTTTATATATATTTATATAATGTTAAGAGTCAGCTTAGATTTCTTCATTTATTAAGAGTAATGAACGTAATGAACACTCTTATATAAGTCTTGCTGATTTTTTGTTTTTTTTTCAGAAAAAGTCTTAAAAGTCTCTAATAACTGCACATCTGCATTCATGCATATTGATGCATTAGGAATGTACTTAGGTATATATGCACTTTTCCAGTTCAATTGAAATTCATCTGCTGAAAAAGACGTAAAAAGCATTCTCCAAATACGAACGTGGAAATGGCGCGAAAAAACGTGAACGATTTCTAGTCTCGAAAGTGGAAAATAATTTTCAGATTTCCAGCTTAATAAAAACTTTACCTATTGATCCAGTTTCCTTAATTTGGGTTCATGTTATCAAAAAGCGTCAATCATAAATTGTTCTAGAAATTCAAAGAGCTAAAAGGGCAGCTACTTTTTTCTTTGAAGTTCGAAAGTTGAGAATTTTTCAAGAAAGTCAGTGTTTTTTTAAGTATATTGCGTTCATTACTCTTTTACAATCTTCGATTGGCTATGTTATTAAATGTTCCATGTATTCCGAATGTAATATTTTTTTTCCGAGTGCATCGTTCAAGAAAGTTCTTCAAATTTAACTTTCTAGCATTATTTGTAGAAAAACAAGAAATCTTGATCCAGCTTCAAAGCTATGCAGTACTTGTCAATTTATCCCAAAGTTTTGCGCGAAAAGATTTATTTTCTGAAACAAGCCAACCTACCAAGACATTTTCTTATTTTTGTACTAACTTTTTCAAAATTGAATTTTTTGCTGACTGCAAGTATAGAAATAATTCGAAAAAGAGATACACGAAATTTATTGAAGCAAAAATATTTAGCCGCAATAGCTGAATTAAGCATGCTAATGAAGGAATGAAACTAATTCGAGTTTTCGTTGTTTCTTTAGCTGGCTTGAACAACTTAAAGTTTTTTTTGCGAGGATATCCTTGCTATAAATGAAACCTATATATGAGAAGTATTTAGGAAGCACTCCAAGCTACGAAAAAAATTCCAATATGCCAAATTCTCCTGGATTCAACAGTTTGCTTGAATAAAATTTAATTTTTTTTGCAAAGAACAATATAAGCTATAAAAAAATTTCAAAGTCTTATAACTTTGATAGCTAGCGTAGAAAACTTCACTTTTGCGACCTGATTTGCTCAAAAAAACTAGTTGAAAAGTTTCAAAAAATCCATAGCTTTTAATCGTTGCCTAAAAACGCATAATTTTCGTGAACCGTTTCGCCTAACCGGAAAAACTTCAATTTATTTGAAGCTTCATCTCGTTTGAAAGTTTTGAAAAAACATGACTTACAAAATGGGTTTAACTTTTCACAAGCAGATTCGCTGAAACAGGTAATGTGGTACTTTTCAGTTTCTTCGCTTGAAAGTTTTGCTTAGCGAGACTGCAAACCGAATATTGTAACAGTATATTTTTATAAAAAAAGACTTTCATCGCTCGAACAGCCTGTTTAGAGAAACATGAATTTTTTGCCAATAACTTTGCTCTATGAATTAGCTTGCTTTTAAAAGCTTGCTCTGTGAATTTTCTTGACATAATTCGATATTCCATTGGCTTGCTTAGAAAAAAAAAACATTTTGCGAACCGACTTACTATGCTGCCTCAAAACTAACCTTGTCCAAATCCATTCACGCAGAGAATTAAATTGAAAGTTTTCAAAATTTCATTGCTTGAATAGCTTGCTCAGACCAATCAATTTCATGCCATTTGGTTGATTAGTCGAGACGGACTTGCTAGCTCATTTTAAATTAGATTCCTTTCCGGTCTCAAATCTAGTTCAGTCTGAATTTTGATAATACTGATGTTGTTCGGTTTGAACATAAAACTACAAGTGTCAATCATAGGGGAAACTGTCATAGGACAAGTTTCCAAGTGGGGCAAGTTGACATAGGACAAGTTGTCACGTATGACAAACTAGTATAGGGCAATATTTTGTAGGATTAGTTGTCCTATATAAACGTAATTTATAATTTGAGTGCAGGGCATAAGCAGTTTTCAGATGATAAAAGTAATTCCCGTCAGAGAAAAAAATTTAAAAACTTGTCTGATGAAAGATAACCCGGAGCCGAAATATTCAGTCACTTTTTTGAAAATTAAAACGCTCAATAATAGGATAACAACATCAAGCAATCAGTTTGACTACGGATCTTGAAAGAAGAAAAAAATATGTGAAAAACTGCATCCATGAATCAGATGTTTACCTTTGAGTTTTGTGTCGTTTCATGTGCTCTATGAAAAAAAAGTAATTATAGCAAAACTTTTCTTCAGTACATTTTTTGTTCAGAAGCTCTTGATACTCAATTTTTTTTTATTTACAATTTTACTTCTGTTCTTTTGAATTATTTACAGGGATAGATTATATGTCTAAACTATTCGCAGGTATTCAATATAAACCTCGAATGTTACCGAGTTGTTTGTTGAGATGAATCCGTTTGATCGATCTCGGAGGAAGTCCCAGTGCACAAATTTATGTAATCCAGGACCCCATTCTTTTGTTTTCTGCAGCTTTCCGGAAAATTTTGTGTTCTTTACAGGGTCAGAACTCAAAATTACGGCCTGAAAACTGCCGTCTATTTCCAAATGAGTTGGTCTAGTTGTAGCTAAATCGATGTTCAAGTAAGCTCCCACCCAGTTTTCTCCATCCCTTTCAAGATAAGCAAGAGATATGTCGAAAAGGAAGCCACCATAGTGATATTTCTCAGACTCTTGAAATCCACTGAAGACAGAGCTGAGATCATTTATTGTCCTTTGGAACGTTAAATTTTTGACCTCATTTCGGTAACTTGGACGAACAAGTTCCAGGCAGCCTGAATCCAAGAGTATCTTCAGCTCAGGGGTCAAAGTAGCTTTTCGTTCAGCAAACTGTGTGATCAAACTTTTTTGTCTTTCAATTTGCGCAAGTTTCGTTTTCTTTTCGTTAATTGATCGAATTTCCTTGTCAGCTTCTGAAATCTGTGTCGCAATATTACCCAGATACGGCAATAAGGCAGTTGCTTTCTCCATGTAATGAGTTTCGTCGGAGATTTCGTTCAACACCTCTCGAACTCCGTAAAGAGGTTTCAAGTCAGAAACTTTTACTTGAATCACAGTACTACATACAGCGCATTTAGTTGCTCTTCCGTTGTTGTGTTTGAGAGTATTCAAACATGTCCTGGGAGGTCCACAATAGGAATGTCCACAACTTAGGGCATGGAGGTTATAAAGTACTTCAAGACATATTGGACAATTCATCTTTCTTAATAACGAAATAAAGAATTAAGACAGCGAAACCTTTGAAAACAGAAATTTTCTGCGAAAACAGTAGCGGATTTAGGGGAAGAATCGGACGCCCCCTCCCCTCAAGGGTTCGACCCACTCACCCACCAAAAAGTGAATGCAAACAAATTTCTAGCTGAGCTGAAAAAAAATTGCTTCAATGAGTTTGTGGTCAAAAGTTTTGGATTTAAATGTTGCTCAAAAAACAAACCCGCACAAATTCAGTCTAAATCTCACCTGGCGGTAAAATCAATTATGTATCTGTTGCAATTTCCAGAGAAGTAAGCAAAAGTAGTAACAAATAAAGCAAAAAGAGCTTCGGATGTTTTTGTTCAAATATTTGACGTGTGAAAGCGTGCTTTTTAAAAAACGCACGCGATAAACTAGTATAGCTCAAACAGAAACAAAAGTTATAATCAAAAACGAGCACGAGCAGAAAGATTTGTCTGTGTGTTTTAACCAGCTTATCGAAAATATACATGCACTTATGAAACTTTTTTATTTTTTGTACTTGAAAAATATGATATACACAGAAAGTTAGCAAGCTTTTCTGTATAAACTTTGATTGTTCATCAAATATTTTCAATAACTTTTCTGGATAATTTGGCAATTTTAATAAAGCCAGGTTTTACATATTAAACGGCAGCGTGGGTTTCCATACTTTTGCTCCGATTCGAACAGTTTTGTTCTTTTTTTCTTAGTACTGGAGGTAGAGGATAAAAAATAGAAAACTGAAAATTTCAAAAGTGAAGCAGTATTTCAAAAAACAGTACCCGCACTCAGTAAAAACACAAAATAATCGATTAGATTATAGTTATAATTGTATTTTTTAGCAAAATCATAATTAATTATAAACGCCAATTTTGGATGTTTTAATGATTTATAATCCATTATAATGATAACTTTTTTGGCGAAGTTTTAATAAATTATTATAAATTTTTCCGAATATCATAATCTCTTATAATCTATTATAATCTTTTATAATAGAATACAATCCCTTTTTCTATTAAAATATCATTTCATAAGAATATGAGGTGGTAAATAAGGGATGATTAATAAGTGTTATTAATAAGGAGTGAATTAATGAGATTTGAGTGATAAATCCAGTAGCAATTCAGATCAAGTATAAATGGTAAATCACCCGCACAAAGTTGCTCGAACTAATGACTAAAGGTCATGTTTCACCAGCTATTTGTAACAAAAATCGGGAAGTGATCTTTCAGTTTGAACTGAATAAGAAAGATCAATTCCAGTTCAGTTAGGAAAAATCACCAATACCCCGCATTTCAAATTAGGTGGTTCCTAGTAGAATGTCTCGGAAAAATGCAGTTTTGCACTTTCCCAAGTTTTTCGTCAATGCGTCTGCAGGCATGTTTGCTGTTGGTAAAAAGGTTAATGTCACCTTCTCCTTTTCAACTAACTCTCGAAGAAAGGTAGTTTTATGGCAAAATGCTTCGTCTTTCCGTGGTTCATTGAGTGTTTACTAAGGGCAATACAAGCTTGGTTATCAACGAAAATTTCTAGAGGCCTATTACAAATTATGCCTAAGTCGCTAAGTATGCCCTGTAAATGAATTCCTTCCTTCACTGTTTCGACCACAGCATTGTGTTATGCTTCGGCTGTTGAAGTTGATACACAACGCTGAAGTCTGCTAGACCAACTTATTACACCTGAGTTGTCACTGAGTTTAAAACAATATCCTGAGGTACTTCTCCTATTGTCTATATTTCCTGCCCAGTCCGCATCCGAATAGCTAATAAGATTCAAGGTCTTAACCCTCCTGTATACTAAAGTTAAACTTTTTGTTCCTAGCAGATACCTAAGACAATTTTTTCCGGCTTTCCAATGCTTTTCACCTAGGTTTTCCACAAAAGAACTTAGAAGATTTGCTGCAAAGCAAATGACGGGTCTACTTGATAAAGCTAGGTAATTTAGACAACCAACAAGTCCCCGATAGTCACATTTTTTCATATTTTCTTGTTCTATGCTACCTTCTAAAGGACAATCTTCTTTTGTCAGTTTTTCGTTTTCACCAAGAGTGGTCGTTATCGGCTTTGCCTCGGTCATCTTAATTCTTGAGATCAATTTTTCAACATATTTCTCCTGGTTTATCCTAATTTCGTTTCCTGAGTAATCAACTTTCATTCCTAAGAACCATTTAAGTACACTTATCTCGCTGATCTCAAATTTTTCAGAGATATTGTTTTCAAACCAGCTACAGAAATTTTTGTCTGCTTCACAAACCACTGTATCATCGACCCACTAGCAAATTAAACCTTCTATCTCTCCCTCAATCCTCCTAACAAACAAGCACTCATCAAAAACTGAATTTTCAAAACCTAATTCGGCAAGATAGCTTTTTAGAGTCCTATGCCAGTTTCTACCGGACTGCTTCAGTCCATAAAGACTTTTCTTCAGAAGACAAGCTAAGAGTTTTCCTTCTTCATCAAACTTCTCGAACCCTTCAGGTTGCTTCGTAAGAATTTCTTCATCTAGTTTGGCATTCAAGTATGCAGTTTTGATGTCTAACTGTCTCAACTGATACCTATTTTGAACTATTCTGAACTCAGGACTATTCTTATGGTCGACAGCTTGGCTGTAGGCGAATACGTTTCCTGAAAATCCCTTACCTCAACTTGGCTAAAACCTTTAGCAATAAACCTAGCCTTAAACCTAGAAATTTCACCATTAGGTCCGTACTTCAAAGCAATATGCCATCTGCTGCCTATAGGCTTCTCTCCTCTAATTCTAACTAGTTCCCAAACTTTGTTTTTCTCTAATGAATCAAACTCTTTCTTCATTGCTTCTTGCCAGTCATGGTCTGCTAAAGCTTCCTTAGCACTTTTTGGTATATTTTTTCGATAAAATTTCCAAAGAATTTTACATCACCTACTCTTTCTCCTTCGTCTTTTTCTATCTTTTTCTCAAAGTAGAACTTAGATTCATCAAAATTAACGTTTCTAGACTTTTGCACTTTGAGTTTTCCTTCACTCTCATTTCCTATCAGATAAGCTTTACTATTTTCCGATGTCCCCAGAAATATTCCCCTTTTAGAGTTTTTGTCTAGTTTTTTGTGAAACTGTTTTTCCACAAAACTATACGCTACACACCCAAAGGTTTTAACAAAATTAAGGTTGGGTTTTTCTCCAAACATAGACTCGTAGGATGTTTTGCCTATCGCAGAATGAAAGCACATATTTTTGAGATTAGTAGCCATATTAAGAGCATAAGGCCAAAAAATTTTCGATAAATTCGCTTCAAAAATCATGCAGCGAGCCATTGGAGTAATTGTTCCCCACACCCTTTCTATCTTTCCGTTCTCTTGAGGGGTATAAGGAGCCGATGTTTCCAGTCTTATTCTTTGTTTCCTACAAACTCGCTTAAAATCCTGACCAGTGTATTCTCCTGCGCCATCTGAAACTAGAGTCTGAGGGACTCCTATGTCTGCTTCGAACTTTTCCAATTTTTCTGTTGCCTCATCTCTCATCTTCATGAAAAAAATTTTCAGATATCTAGAAAAACTGTCCACGAAACATATAGCATGTCTATGCCCATCCTCTGCTATCGGGTCCATAGGACCTAAAATATCTGTGTGAACAAAATCTAGTGTCCTGGTTACCCTTATATAAAAATCTTTCGGGACTGGCTTCTTTTTTGCTTTATTTAACTCACATTTCACTAAAGTTTCACAATTCTCAATCTAAAATCACTTATCTTCATGCCTTCAACATGTTGCTCCAAATGACTTAAATCTTTGTAGTTATTATGACCCATCCTGCGATGCCACTGTTTCAAGGTGCTAACTACATAACACTCGTCTTTTCCTACAGAAGTTTCCCATAAAAAGAGACCACTTTCCTCTCTTAATGAGTAAACTAAACCATTTCCCTGGCGAACGAACGAGCTCGCACCAAAAACAACTTCTGCTCCTGCTTTCCTCATTTTTGATACACTCAGCAAATTTCGTGAGTTTTCAGGAACGTACAAAGTATCCTTCAGCTCAATCATCTTAAATTTGCCTTTCTCATCTTTCACTCTGAATCTAACTTCACCTTTCCGTAAAATTTTTGATTCAGAGAAATTTGCATTGCTAACCGATCCTTTGAAGTTCTCATCTAAACTAACAAACATGTCTCGATCCTTAATCATATTACTGGTAGCTCCAGAGTCTACAACTAAGTCCTCGCCCGGCGACACTCCACTCAGGAAACTAAAATGAGCCTCTGTTTCAGCTACTAGGTTCTTCTTTTCTCGTTTAGTCTTACTAATGAACTTTTTCTTTGCTTGGCAATATTTTGCAATATGTCCAAACTCCTTGCACTCATAGCACTGAGTTTTTCGAGGTCTGTCTTCCTTATCTCGTCTGCTGCCTAAGTTTTCTCTGCACTGTTTCGACTAATGTCTTGTTTTATGACACTTGAAACAAACTCTATTCTCGCTATTAAAAGCAAGCTCTATTTCAATTTACTTGTCTCTCGCTATCAAAATTCATTAAATCTTTTTTCAACTCAACTAAACTTTTCTCATCTCTACTAAACTTAGCTATAGTAGAAAAAATTTCCAATTGTTTTGGAAGTCCTTTCAAAATAATTGATATTAACATCTTTTCACTCACTCCTTCGTTCACTTGTTTTAAGTTATATTGAATCTCCTCTGCTCTAGTCAAATAATCTATCACTGTTTCATAGCTAATCTTTTTCAAAGTTGTAAGTTAGGAGATTAATTTTTGCAGCCTGGGTCTTTCAAAACTCTTAAATCTTTTCCGTAAAACATCCCAAGCTTTGCTAAAAACAAAACTGATTTCTTATCTAGAGCCTGTACAAGTTCGTACCAGATATGCAACAGTTTTTCTTCAAAAATCTCTTTTCCTTTATCTATCGCAGCTTGTTTTTGATCACTGCTTGCATTCGGTCTTAAACTTGGCATAAAATTTCTATAATTAACTGTCTCATCCAAAATCTTGTTTAACTTCAAGTGGAAATTCTTGCCTCGAATTGCTCTTCAAAATAAGAAAAATCTTCTTCTTTTCCCGAAAAAACTATCCTATCAGTTTTCGACATTTCTTTTCTAATCCAAATTCTTATATTTGACTTAATTCTCACACAAAGGTTAAACTCCAATCCAAAATTCAAAAAATTAAATATTGCCCTAGGTAAAGTTCAATGACCCCGTTTTCTCTTACATCAAACTCCTAATCTATAAACATCAATATTGCCCGCTTATATAACTATGCAAGTATATTTGATTACCTAAATCTGATTCTGAACCTAAAGGTCTGCGTACCGAATAACACATCAGCAAATTAGCAAAGCTAAGGTCCCTCCTCAGATTTCATACTAGGTAATATATATATATATTAGCAAAATAGAAGTTTTACTAATATATATATATATATATATATATATTAATATAAATAATATTTTTTATTCTGGGGTATCAGTTTTTTTTTAATTGCAATGTATTTTTTGGATTTATTTTGTGTCGGATTCGAGCAACCGCGTACAAACAAATTTATCCTTCTGCAAAAATTGAGTATAAATCAGCAACTTTTACAAATAAAACTTGTAATTTATCAGTTTGGTTCAGTTTTCTTTCTCTATCAACAGTGTAGTGCTTCTTCCACTGCTGTGCTCACTCAATGCCCCTTCGTGTAGCTTTTGACTGTCTTCGCTTCTTCTCTGTTGTGTTTACCTGCTTCTATCAACAGAGTTGTCTATCTCTAGAAGTTGTGTTGCCCTGCTTCTGTCATCAAAGTTGTCTGTCTTTACTAGTTGTGTTACCCTTGTTTCCACCTGTGTTCGGTCTGTGGTGGGTCGGTCGAGTATATTGTCGGTCTGTAGATTGGCTGTATGTATCTCGAATGAGAACACGATTGTTCAATATACATATATATATATTTTTTTTCCTTTAATAATTATCGAAAATCATTAAGAGGAAACAACGGAATAATATCTGTTTCGGAACAAAAATTATCAAGTTTTAAACGAAATCGAAATCGAAGGCGACTTTTTTGTCACTATTTTTGCCAACAAGTTGGGATTTTCACGCTTGCCAGAAGTTAGAAGTCAATTCTGGCCAAAGTCTGATTATGTTTATGTCCAGAACATCATTTAAAAACAAGTTTGACTTAGGAACATTTTTTATCCGGTTCAAATCAAGTATATTCCAAGTCTTTTAAAAGAAAAAAACTTGGAATGACCGGGATTCGAACCGGCGACCTTTCCTTTTCAGGTCAAGTACGTTACCGCTAGACTATCTGGTCTTGATATGCTTTCTTTTTAGTTTCAATCTTGAACATCCTCGGGCCCCAACGGAGCAAGAACTGGGGCGAGTTTAACAAGAGGTCGGGTTAAATCTCCTGTTGCGGTTTTAAGGAGTGCGGAAAGGGCGGTAGCGTCTTTGCCATAGTTAAGCGTTTTGACGCGAGCGAGAGGGTAGTAACCACGCGGGCTCCTATCCTCGACGATCCAAACAAGATCTCCGGCTTTGAGTTCTTGTTCGGTAGGTGTGTGCCATTTACGGCGTTTGTTGAGAGTCGGAACAAACGAGAGAGTCTAGCGATGATTCGTTCTACTCCCATGACACAGGTGCTTGAATCCATTGATGGTACGACTTCAAACAAGTGAACAAAAACGCCCAACGTTTCTCCGCACTCCTACGGATTGTTACGTGAAAGGGTCTGAAGTAATCGACTCCGCAATTGTTGAAAAGCGCTTGGCGGTATCCAAGACGCTCAATTGGCAGATCAGACATAAAAGGGGTGATGGTTTTCAACTTTCGCTTTCGGCAGTTTTTACAATCAAGTTCAATGTTACGGAGCAATGATCTTAACTTTAAGATTGCATATTTTATCTGGATGACAGATCTTAGGTAGTCAATTGACTGATGCTCATGTTTGTTGTGTTGATGAGCCACAAACAATTTGACTAATGGATGACAGCCATCAAGTATGATGGGATATTTATTTTTAAATTCGAGTTCAGAGCGACGACTAATGAGTCCTATGGATCTAAGAAGTCCATCGGGATCAATGAATGGGGAGAGAGTTGCAATAGGGCTTACATTCTTAACATATTTCTCAGAACTCAAAAATTTGAACTCTGAGGGGAACGCTTCTTTTTGAGAAAGAAGAAACAACATTCGTTGAGAATTATCTATCTCAGACGGTTTAACGATATCAGTGATTGTTCCACGGAAATGATTAAATTTAGGACTTAAATTGGAGGATGATTGCTACTACGCGCAATACTTTGAGAAACGAGTTGTAACGTTTCCACTTAATGACGGGTTGAGAAACTGTCGGATTGATTACAAAATTAGTGGCAGTATCGATGACATCATCGATAGGACCTTTTAATTTTATTTTTGTAATCACTTCGACATTTGGTCGAAAGGGCCAATCACTGATTCTAAGGAAGCTAGGACCTTGAGTCCAGCTGCTGTCCTTCAAGGCTTCAGCGGCAATACCTCGAGTACCAGTATCAGCTGGGTTGCTTTCAGTGTCTACGTGATACCATTGGTCGACAGTGGTAACTTCCAAATTTCGCCCACTCGATTAGCGACCAATACTGGCTGCTTTGCAGTCGAATGGAGCCATTGTAGCACAGTGGTGCTGTCAGTCCACATAAAGACATCAGTTATAGGGATCGAAAGTGCTTTCATGATATCTATTTCGAGGCGTGTAGCAAGCAAAGAAGCTTGCAGCTCTAATTTTGGGATGGAAACAGCCTTCATTGGTTCTACGCGGGCTTTACCCAAAATGAAGGCGCGTTTTGTCTCATGTGTATCAATATGCGCGCACGGAGAAATCCAACTGCACAGAAGACTTCCTGTGAACTGTCACCAAACATACGGAGTTCAATTTTGTCAACTGCGGATGGAAAGTAGCATCTCGGTATGATCAGTTGAGCCAGGATGGGTAGACCAGACCGCCATTCGAGGAATTTGGCATTCAATTCCAAAGGAAGTGGTTTATCCCATTGTTGACCACTGATTCTCCAAATCTCTTTAAGAAGTAGTCGGGCTCTGACAGTGTACGGAGCGACTAACCCAATAGGGTCGAAAACTGAAGAGAAAAAACTTAGAACTGTACGTTGGGTAACATCATCCTTTAGTTCTCTGTTTACACCTCGACTAACTACCAGTGTATCGAGAACGTGATACCATTTCAAACCTAGAACATGCAATTCTTGTCCTTCACTACTTAGAATCTCCTTAACTTGACTTAAATTGTCGCTTGACGTACATAACTCTTTCTGAATATCTTTGACATTGCTCACGAATTTTGTCAACTTAAATCTTCCTAACTTAAGTAGTTCTACAAGGTCCTTACTTAATTTTAATGCCTGTTCAGGTTCGGAAAACAAATCAAGATAATCGTCCATATAGAATTTTTGCATCACGGCTGACGCTGCGTCGGGGAACCAGACTTGATTGTCGCGAGCTGTCTTTTGAAGAGCAAAATTAGCACATGCGGGCGAGTCACGAGCTCCGAAATTATGTCGCGTGTATTGATACGTTACCACATCGGTTGTGGGATCCTCCCGCCACAGAAAACGAAGTGACAGTTGGTCGATTAGGAGAACACCAACCTGAAGGAACATGCCTTCAATATCAGTTGATACTGCATGTTGATGTTGACGGAATCTCATTAGGACGGCCAGCAGATTCTGAAGCAAATCTGGGCCAACCGAAAGAGCTTTATTAAGTGACGATCCATGAAATTTGGCTGCACCATTTAGGACGCGACGGACTTTTCCGGGTTTATTTGGATTAATCACGGGGTGATGAGGAAGATACCATTCCCTAGCGGAACGATTTGTGCAGTCATGTGTATTCACTTTGATGACGTAACCTTTGTCAAAATCTTCTTGAATGTTTTTTGCGTATAGAGCCCTGAGGTTTGTGTCTCTGTCTAAATGTTTTTCCAGAGATTTAAGTTGTGCTTAGGCGGAGTAGTAGTTGTTGGGCAACTGTGAGTGGTCTTCGGCCCAAAGCATCCCAACGGCGTATCTATAACAATCATGTATAGTTGATGCTTCTAAAGTTTTATTCGCCCTTTTATCGTCTGACGATCGGGCATCTACTTGTTTATACGTACCGTATGATTCAAGTTCGTACCAAGATTTGACCTGCTCTACCAAACTTACATCTTCGATGTTAAAATGCAAGCATGTTGAGATCAGGCCGGTGGAGGCAGGGAGTGGACCACTTAAGACCCATCCAATTGGGAGGCGAACGGCGAAAGGTGATTTTTGGCTTTTATCCTGGCAGTATTCCAGAGGACAAATGTACTCATCAGCATCTTGACCTAAAATCATTTCGACATCAGCGTACCGAAATTCGACTGAATCAATTGGTTCCAAGTGAGAGTATCTCTCTTGCAACCTACGAACGTTATTTATATCTGAACCTATGTAAATGTTGTTTTTTACATATGCACAAACGGTGAACGAAATATCTGGATCGAATTCAGAAGAAACGTTCAAATTAATTTGTTCTGAAGTAATATCTTCGGAACAATTGGCGCCATTGACAGTCAAATCAATTTTCCTACATGTCAGATTGAGTCTGCGAGCGAGTTCAGGTGAAATACAAGAGTAACTGCAAGCTGTGTCACATAACACAAGTGCGGTGGTTTCAGAGACATTTGATGATAATGTGAGATTTATAAGTGGCATCAGTCCTTTTAGATTCATAAGGGATGTTTTGCGTCGTGGGTCTAAATGGAGTTTGAACTGCGAGATTGGCTGCAGTTGTGGGCGGTGCATAACCAGATTGGCCATTTGTAGGGAAAACGCGTTCTGCGCCGTGCAGTAACACATTATGAGTGCTCTTGCACTAAGGTTTAGGACAAGTTTTGGGCTGGGACATTTCCTAAACATATGATTTCCTTGAAAACAAGAAAAGCAAAGCTTATTTTCAGCGCAAACTTTAGCACGCTGTGTTGGATTTTTTTCTTTAAAAAAGCTGCATTTAAAAATTGAATGCTTGCCTTTACAAACTGAACATGGACTATATTGAATATTTGCGTCAAACTTAGCTTGCGAAAATGCGGCAAACGTTTTAACATTGGTTTTTGTCCGAACCGAATTATCCTGATTTCTATTGTAATTTGATGAAGGACGCATACGTTCATGCGCTTCAGCTTTATCCTCCAGCCAATGATTGAAATCAATTAAAGACGGACCATTTAAGCTCCGTTTTACGGTGTGGAACGACCAAGACTGTTTCATATTAGGTGGGAGCTTCTCTATTGCTTTATCGAGAGGTGTTGCACTTTCAAGGTCTGCGTTGTAATGTAAAGATCTGAACACTCCAACTATGCTTGCTATCATGGATGCAGAACTTATGATGCTGTCGGAACTATGCATCTTAACGGGCGGTGACTTATAAAGTTTGTCCAGATATGCACGTATTATTATTTGAGGCTGGCCGAATTTTCTCTCAAGTTTCATGAGAGCATCTTTGTACATCGTACCACTATAGGCAAACTCAGCTATAGCAGTCTCAGCTTTATCTTTGACTAATGATTTAAGGTAGTGCAGCTTTACATCATCTGACAAGTTTTGAGAGTCCACGGCACTTCGGAATTGTCCAATCCATTCAAACCATTGAAATGGACAGCCACCGTATTTCCTAAGGTTCCACGGTTCTAATAGATCCTTACGGTTGAAAGTTAGTATTTCCTTTAAATCTTCAAGGGTTACTGCATTAGGTGGTGGTTGAACTGAGGTTGAAGCAAAATTGTGTGGCTGAGGAACAAATGATGTCGGATAAGCTAAGGCACTATGCGGATAGCTGGGGACTTGAGACAACTGCTGTGTTGACACTTGCGCTTGGTTATTGTAAAACACTGTCCCTCCAACAGTGCACGGGTTTTATGAAAGTGGTGGTTGCACTATTGGTGTGACAGTTTGAACGGTATTTAACGCCTGGGGTACTGTAGAATCTGATGCGGTAAATGGCGCGGTGGTTGGAGGTGCCATTCTCCAGTTATTCATATTGGGTATATAACGAACTGGATGTGAATGGTTGAAGGATGGTTGATTTGTTGAAACACGAGTTGAGTTATTAATACTCGCTGGTGGAGCAGTAATAGGAATCAGGTTCACCGGCTGGGTTGCCGTATTGACTGTTGTATTAATTGGGACCGAAGCATGTAATGTGGGGACCATTGCTGCTGGCATACGTGGAATGAAAGGAAGCGGGGGCGAGGACGGGGGCGGGGTTGGTGGCGGCGGCGGTGGGAGAGGTTGAGAAGGAATCTTCAAATTATGAACGGTAGATGATACCACCGATTGTAATGGTAGGTAAACGCTTGGCTTGCTACTGGATGGAAAAAGGTGGACGTTTACTAGATCAACCGTGCTTGGTGGTAGAGACGAAGAAACCAAATTGGCGATGCCCGGAGGTTGAGGTTCTTGTCGGGGAACAGTGGTTATAGTTGATGCAAGTTCCGACAAATGTGTATCGAGTGCTTCATCTACCCAATCTTTTGTTTGGGTTTCAGCGACAATTTGTTGTGTTCTACTCGAAGGCAGAGCGGTTTTATTGATGTCAGTATCAATGTCCGAATCATCATCCATTATTTGTGGTTGAGACTTAAACCACCAAGGGCATAACAGTATTGCGATATACGGTTTTGCTCGGCTATACGTAGCGTTTTATGAGCACGAGAGAGCGAGCTATCGGCTAATATATACATTTACGACGGCATTCGGCACGATAAAAAAAATCTGGGGGGCATCAAGTCAACCGGATTTTGAGAATCTCAAACCTGCTCAGAAACAACCGGAGTTGCAAAAACTGAAAGGGATTGACTTGATATAGTGCTAAGGGGTCTGTACACTGCGTAATTTTGCAACGCTTACGTTTGCCGGTCGGTTTTTTTTTTCGCAAGAAAAATGACAAAATTTTTTTTTCTTTCGAAGTTTTTGTTTCTTATCGTCTACGTCAGTTTGGTACCGAAATTAGACGATTTGGGGTCGATTTCGGATTTTTTTTCAATTTTTTGCAAAAATTTTCTCAAACATTTTCACGAAATTGTTTTTTTTTCTAACGGGTCGGAACGGTGGGTTCGGGTTTGACTTATCGACTACTAACTATAAACTAGCAAATGAAACCATTTTAATTTTAGTCAAATTTTTTCGATTTTCGATTTTTTTTTGAATTTCGGATTTTCTGGGTGGGGTATTCGGGTTAGACTATTGGAAAAAGCACGGTAAACATAATGAAATCAACATTCTAGCACAGTTAATGGATTTGATGGGTCACAACAAAAAACTTTAAAGGATCGTAAAACAATTATAGCTCTGGTTTATGAAGAAACTAAACTGATAAGTTACGTCTTACAAGATTTTTTTTTTGTCAACTTCGGCCATGAAAAACGGTTGGGGAGATTCCTGTCTGACTTGCAGGTAGCTGTCTGTATACACCTTCGTGAAATTGCACAATCACCTTTCACTGAGGTACTTCTCACACACAAAAAACTGAGTCGTCAAGGATTTCGTCTGATTTGTCGTCGATTGTCGGCGGACCATGTTTCCACCTGTGTTCGGTCTGTGGTGGGTCGGTCGAGTATATCGTCGGTCTGTAGATTGGCTGTATGTATCTCGATTGAGAACACGATTGTTCAATATATATATATATATATATATATATATATATATATATATATATATATATATATATATTTCCTTCAATAATTATCGAAAATCATTAAGAGGAAACAACGGAATAATATCTGTTTCGGAACAAAAACTATCAAGTTTTAAACGAAATCGAAATCGAAGGCGACTTTTTTGTCACTACTTTTGCCAATAAGTGGGGATTTTCACGCTTGCCAGAAGTTAGAAGTCAATTCTGGCCAAAGTCTAATTATGTTTATGTCCAGAACATCATTTAAAAACAAGTTTGACTTAGGAACATTTTTTATCCGGTTCAAATCAAGTATATTCCAAGTCTTTTAGTAGTAAAAAACTTGGAATGACCGGGATTTGAACTGGCGACCTTTTGGTTTCAGGTCAAGTACGTTACCGCTAGACTAGCTGGTCTTGATATGCTTTCATTTTAGTTTCAATCTTGAACAACCCTTCTTCTATCTTTGCAATTCTCTGTCTGATCAATCGTCTTTCTCCAAGTTGTTTTGGCCTGCTTCTATTCTCGCAGTTCTCTAACTGATTAGTTGTATACTTCGAGTTGTGATTTTTCACTGTCACAACTGCACTGCAAATCTCAGCTTTTTTCCTTTTTCGTTTGAACAAACAGTCAATCTTGACTCCTGACTTCTCACTCGTGATTGGGCATCTGGGCCCATAACCTATCAAGGTTATTGCAGCGACAAACTGTTGATTAATAAGGAGTGAAATAATGAGATTTGAGTGATAAATCCAGTAGCAATTCAGATCAAATATATATGGTAAATCACCCGCACAAAGTTGCTCGAACCAATGACTAAAGGTCATGTTTCACCAGCTAATTTTAACAAAAATCGGGAAGTGATCTTTCAGTTTGAACTGAATGAGAGAGATCAATTCCATTTCAGTTAGGAAAAATCACCAATAGTAAATAAGAGATGATAAATTAAGTATTTTGCATGAAAACACAGTTAAAATCAGTAAGAAGTAAGAAATCAGTAAACAGTGAACAGTAAAAAAAGTAAACAGTTAACAGTAAACAGTAAGAAAAAATACCAACTGAAAAGTTACAAAACAAAGTGAAAATAAAACGAAATAAAGCGATGACGTTTATTGAAAAATAATGGGTTCTAATCGATTAAATTGGATTATAATTCAATAAAATTTTAGAAAAAAATTCAAAAAAAAATTGATTATCATCGATTATAATGGGTTTTTTGTTTCAAAAAAAAGTACATAAAATCCAATTTTAACTGACTATAATCCATTCTTTTTGAAAATTGAGGAAACTGACAATTAAAATACATTATAATCTATTATTTTCTCTTTGTACTGAATGCGGGTGTTGAAAAAAGAAGTTGAAACTCAGTCTGAACATAAAAGTTTGCCCTAATATGAGTTGTAATATCTAAAGTAAATTGAAAAAAAAAGATACAACATTAGATGAAAATCAATTCAGAAAAAATTTCAAAACTAAGAAAAGCCGACTATTTTTTTTAAAGCTACCTTTTTGGCTGAGAAACACTGTAGCCCTAATTTTGAAATAAGAAAACCTTTTACTTGGCAAAAATTGTATTTTCCTGGTAAAAATAATTTCAAAAAACGATACATTTTGCTTTCATCTTCAAATACTAATGGGTTATTTTTTTTGTTTTGAGTCTTGAAAAAACTTGACCAATTTTACTATAAAAAGACTAAATTACTCAAATGATTTAAATTAAAAACAGTTTTTTTGAGGGATGAATAGTCGTTTTACGCTTGCAGCATCATAGATAAAATCCTCAAAGTAGTAAATAATGATGAAACCTGCGCAGGGCAAAAAATTCAAGGTTGTCAGTACTTTTTTAAATTTCTGAAAGTATAATCGGAAAGAAGACAGAAAACTTAATTTATTTTTTTTATGGAAAAGTTAAAACATCCCCAGTGAAAACATTGTGAATTATGCGTTTGAGTAACGCATTTTTTGTCACATATGCTCGCTTCGTTTCATTTTACGGTAATTTATTTGCCGGATTAATCGGCTACGTAAGAAACTCGCGCTTACAGAAAATTGGCAGTTTTACTCCCTTTGAGCAACCCATTTCGGTAATTTTGCAACAATTCACGAGAAATTGCTGTTAGTTAAACACAAAAAGAAATTGCTGTTAGTTTTCAAAGATGGACCCATTTCATTATAGCTTTTAAGAAACTATTGGACTGGGTCCAAGTTTTAAAAGATATTTATTTTGCAGTTGCGGTTTACTGTAAACAACTCTAAACCTAAATTTTGGGCTAGATTTTTTGAAAAAACGTACTGAACATACCAAAACATCAAAAATATTTAAAAAATAGAATTGCATTAGAATGCAAAATTTTGCTACTTCTTGCAAATATGAGACAAAACTTGCAAAAATCTTGCAATTTGAATGCAAAGCTTGCGCAATTCTTGCAAGAAAAATGCAGGAATAATGCGTTTTCTTGCATGATATCTTGCAAGATATGCCTTTCGAGAATATTGGCGGAAGTACCCTTACAACTCTGGCATAAGAACAAAATCCGCCGATTCTAAACTTTGAGTTGCAACTACACTTGAACCAAATAAGTCTCAAAAGTTGCTTTAAACTCAAAACTCCTGCAAAAAAAATACTCATTTTTTTTTCAATGTTTATAGGAACAAGCCAAGTTCGTCTGTCAAATATACGGTTACTCTACAAGGTGAGCGATTTTCTCCAAACTGTATCTACATTTTTTCATTCAAGCTGCAAATATTTGTTGCTTGTCTATCTTTGTTCATTTGTTCATTTGAGATGTAACTCTGAATAAGTTCAGTTCGAAAGTGGCTTGCGAACGAGTATATTTTAAAGTGTTTAATGTTGCAGTAAAAAAAACCTGAAAAACGTCTGAAAAAAAACATTGCTTCATTACGAGGCCAAACTGCATTTTGTGCATTGTAAGCGGATTCCGCAACAAGGACGCTCCCTTTGTTCTTTTTTTTTGTTCTTTACTTTCCTTTGATCGTTCCGACAAAATTTTAACATGTTTAAAGACTTGTCTCTGGAATCCAGGAACATACAGACACAAAATTGTGCGCCTATCCAGTGCACAGTTTGACCTCGTAATGTTGAAAAAATTGATTCTCGGGGTTGAAAAAAAAAAGAAAATTTTACTTAAACTATGATTGTTTTATTTTGACCGACCACGAAGTGGAAATGATCCTGGCAATTCTTTCCTTGAAAATTTGGTACTACAGATGACCCGAGATGACCGAAACTTCTTATCATACAATTCCCAGATATGAAAAACTTCTTGTCATACAATTCCATACAATGCTATACGTACAGAAAAATGTATGAAATCTCTATGATAAACATTTTCCCATAAATGAAAATTGTATGATAGGTGTTTTTCCATGAACCAAAAATTTTTTCTTTCTAAATTTATTTCTGAAAAATTTTCGGTTGTGTTTGCAGTCAAACGTAAATGACAAAGACCTTGGTTACTCAAACCACCAAAAGTTGGACGGTTTTTGCATTTACAATGCATAGAAAATGACCTGAATTCGGCTGTCTTTCGCAATTGATATAAAAAAAGCAACAAACTTTTAGTTTTTGGCAAAATTTTTTAATGGTGATTATTTTAAATTTTTGAATTTTCAAACTATCAGACATTGATCAAGGCATATATAAACACCCCATGGAAAGGAAATAGGAATTTTCAGCATTTTTGAAGAAAAAAAATTAAATCAAAAGAAAATAAAAGCCAGTATTATCGTAACCAGGATTACGTTATGCACACAAAAAATTATATTTTGCATGCAAAAAATTTTTTTTCAAAAAATATTTGTTTGCGTACGAAATTCGATTTGCGATTGAAAAAAAAACAAACAATTTTTGGGCCAAATTTTCAAAATTACTTTCAAAATTTTTGTGTCGCCATCAAAAAAATGCCAGTCATACAATTTCCATATATGGGAATTGTATAATAAGCTTTTTTTTTTCAAAAAACGAAAACCTCGGTTTTTTTTTACCAGACTGTTTTATTAGAATCAAACAGCCACAGAAATAAGTTTATATCTTTTTCAACCATTTTTAAAAATTGTACGAAAATTGTATGACAAGCATTTTTCCACACACTTGATGTATGGAATTGTATGATAAGCATTTTTGGTGTATGGAGGTCAACCCGGGGAACATCTAAAACTAAGTCGTAAATTGAGCTATAGTAAACATTCTCGGGAAACTGCTTAGGAACTCTGACTGCTCACGAATCATTCCAGATTTGAGGTTAGCGAGTTATGTTTCAACCGGTGTCGGTCAAACACTAAGCCGAGTTTGGTCGAAAATCTTTGATCGAAAAAACCTGTAGTCGAAATCATAAACGAAAAATTAAATCGCGTCGGTCGAAACATAAAGTCGAACACATGTACAAAACCTAAAGTCGAGTCGATCGAAACTGAAGTAAAAAAACAGTCCAAACATGAAGTCGAACACAATGTTGAAACAGTAAAACGATTCGGTCGAAACATAATGTCGAACACAAAATCACAACACATAGAGGAAACATAAAATCGAACACAAGTTTAGAAATTTAAAATCGCGTTATTCGAACCATAGCGGTCAAACAAAAAGTCGACTGCAAAGCTGAACGTAATTTCGAACACAATGTCGAAACATAAAGTCGAATCGGCCAAAGCATGAGTTTGAAGACAAAATCGATACCTAAAGACGAAGATTCCAAGCATAACTGCATAACTGCGAAACTTAAAGTCGGACGTAAAGTCAAAAAAATAGTTGAACAAGAAATCGAAATTTAAAGTCGAAAACTAATTAGCAGTATAGATGAACACAAAATTGTTTCAAAGTCGATTCGATTGAAACAAAAAGTCGAAGACAGAATCAAAACATATAGTCGGTTACAAAGACGAAAAATAAATTCGAACTCATAATAGCAGCATAGACGAACTCAAAATTGAGGCTTAAAATTGCGTCGGTTGAAACATAAAGTAGAACAAAAAGTCAAACAAAAATCGAATACAAAGTCGAAACCTAAACTTCGAAAAACTAAAGTCGAGTGTTTCAAAACAAAGTCGAGCCCAGACTATTTATTTTACATCGATATTTTGATATTTTCGTCTGATTTTTTTCCGTCTGCTTGCCAAATTTTTCAATCAGTTGCAAATACGAAAATAAGCTAATATATGTGTTTTGAATGTGAATCTAGCAAGACCAGCATTTCTGCTGACTTCATACAGGACTGCCATCGAAGGCTTACACATGATCCCAACACGGCCTCAACACAATAAAAAATGGCAAAAACTAAACAATAAAACAAAAATAATCAAATAAACACAGAAAAATTGAATGGAAAAACAGAACTTGAAGTTAGTTTAAAAATTTAGAATTTTTTCGGATTTTTTTGGCAAAACTGTTTAAAAAAAACTAAATAATTTAAATACCTTGGCCTTAACTATTTCTGCAACACGCACAGTAATTGGGTGCATGTAGAAGAGAATGTTACGACCGCGTTATTTTATGTTTTTTTTTTGCTTTTTTTTCACATAAAAACTTCTACAGATGTTTAAACCATGATATGATACTCATTTAACTGTTAAACTGTTATTAACTATTTTTTTTAAAGTTAGGACAAGTCAAAAGTCATTGAAATATTAAATTGATATTAATCAATTCTCGATCAGGCTCAGAAAAGCAAAATAATTACGGCTTGTTTTTTGCCGACAACAAGAGAGCTTTTTTGGAATGTCTTTTTGAAATCCGTTTGCGACTGAAATGGCTTTGCTTTGTGATACTTCCCTTGATCGCGTACGATCACTTCCATCGTGCTTAAAATGTTGCGAAAAAAACCATCGGCATTGTCACTTCTTGTTCTTCGAGAGTGATGGTTGCAACTACTGAGTTTCATCATAACATTGTGTGATTAAGAAAGAAAAGCTGAATTTGTGTTTTAGTTCTCACTTCTACAAAATGTACGTGCAATATGCCAGAGAGTTCGATTCGAAAACCAACATGGTCGGCAATAAATGCATGCAGTGCAAGCCGAAGGGCACCGACCTCGTGTTCGTGATTGACGACTCGGGTTCCATCTCCAGTAGCGAGTGGCGTATGATGATAAACTTCATGAAAGACTTCATCGACTCGCAGAAGATCGGACCGGATGCAGACCAGATGCGCGTCTCACTCACATTCTTCAGCTCTCATTCCAAGACCGTCAATTATGACTACGCAGTTCTTCTTAGAAACGGTTAGAACGCTATTCTTGGCTTTTTTGCACCGGGTTGGTCATCCTACAAAAAATTCTCTTATCTTAGAACTTCTTATAAGATTTGTAAAAAAAATTCCCTATCTGACAAACTTACAAAAATTTGAAAAAACTGATTTTTCAAAATGAATAAATATTTTGAGAACACCAGACTTTAAAAAGTTGCTTCCGACTAAATTTTAGTGATTCGATTTTTTCCCACAGTTCTCACAACTTTTCCCAGAAAAAAATGCCTATATAAACAATTAGTTTTAAGATTTCGCAAATGCTGCAGAAAACTGTACAGTTTATTCCAGCCCCATCCCCCTTATGAAATTACCATATGAATGTGTCTAAAAACAGAATAGTTCACGCCATAAATTGCAAAAAAAGTAAATCAAACTCGTTCGCATTTTCAAATTGGCACAGCAACCGGCTTTTTATTTCCACTGTAAACTGTTTAAAGTGTCCCTAGAAAATGTTGTTTCGGTAAAAGTCAAATGGGACAAAAAAAATAAGCCCAAATCTCTTTTTCTATCGAAATCTACAATTATATTTTGACTACCTGCACTGAGGCTTCATGGATAATAATCGATTATAATGGATTTTCAAGGTCTGTTTCCATAAAACTTTAAATAAATAGATAATTGATTACAAAACAAACAAAAAATAAATCATTCAAATCAAAATAATCGATCATAATGGATTATAATAGATTAAAATATGTTTTAATGGATTCTAATGAATTATAATGAATCATAATTTATTTTCAGCATGAGCCTGGATAGTCTCAAAACTTGAACATTGCAATCGTTCAAGAGAGATTTACGTTTGGCTTGGGGTGACTGGAGGTCGATGAGAGTTCAGGGGTGGTGGGGTGGTGTGTTTTTTTGGGGGAGATCGGCAAGTTTGGGGAGGGATGTTAAAAGTGAAAATGCGTAAAACCGTTTTTTGGCCTGTTTTTTAACGTTTGAGTAATTAAAAAATTGTTGAAAACTTCCATGATGGGGATGGTGATTAATTGCAAGTACGGAGCACCAGGGAGGCTTGGGGACGGTTAGATGTGGGGGGCAGGTGGTGGGGAGGGGTAGGGGGTTAAACATTGAGGTATTTGGCTCATTTCCATCCCCCCCTCACATTTCAATGTTTCCATTTCTTCAATTATCTTATTTGTTATTATGGCTGATTGCGTGTTGTTACGAAGTAAAGTATAAAAAGTAATAGTTAGATTGTTCACTATGCAAAACTTCTTTACAATATTGCAACGTAAAACTAATTTTTAAAAATAATGGATGTATTGAAGACTCTTATGTAGGTCTTGATCAATTTTTTTGTTTTTTTTCCAGGAAAAGTTTTAAAAGTCTCTAATAACTACAGGTATGCATTCGTCCATATGAATGCAATTAGGTATAAATGAACTTTTTGGGTTCAGTTGAAATTCATTTGAAAAACGTGAACAATTTTTACTTTCGAAATTGAAATTAAAATTTTTAGATTTCCAGTGGAATAAAAACTTTACCTATCGATCCAGATTTCTCTAGTTGCTTTCACGTTATGAAAAAAACGCCAATTAGGAACTCGAGAAAATCAAAAAGCTTAAATTGCATCGGTTTTCGTTTTTGAAATTCGAAAAATGAGACTTTTTCAAAAAAGTCGCTGTTTTTATGTTTATTTGCGTTCAATACTTTTTTTCCAATCTTCGATTGGCAATGTTATATGTTTACTTGCGTGCATTATTCTTTTCCAATCTTCGATTGGCTATGTTTTAATATTCAAATTCAAATTTGTAGGGAGGGTAGAAAAGAGCCGGGTATTTCAGCTGGATATCGTTTTACATAAATAAAATAGATGTAAGTAGGTTTAAAAATCCAGCAGCTTGTAACAAATTAACAAAAAATTTTAAGTCTTGCTGAAAATATGGAAACGCTTTAGACAGATTACAATCCAATGTAATCAGTTATAACGGATTTTAAAAGGGTTATAATTGATTTGAATTTTTTACAGTTACTGGATTATAATGGATTATTATCGCTTGTTTGATCGCAAAGTGTAATTATAATCGATTATAATGGCAACATTCTCGTCCAAGAAAATCTCTTATTTTCGATTATTATCAATGGAACCTCATTGTGGGTAGTTTCATTTTTTTAGTTGTAAACCTATCAAAAATATCTTTCCTGTTTTAAGTGTAAAGGAACGAAGTTTTTTTTCCTTCGAATAGGTCTGACTATTTTATGTTTTTTTTTCATTAAATCTTAAAACTTGTTCAAGAGCATATTCGGTTTTTCGCGGCGGAGTTTTGATTTTTCTAACTGCAGTTAATTTCCTTTGTTCAAAGCAGGAAAACTCAGCTATCAAAAAGCAAAAGCGTAAAAATTACGAAAACTCGTTGACTTCTAGTCTCGATGACGGCTTCTAATTTTCTGAATGAAAGTTTTTGATTCAGTTGTCTTCTAATGGGATAGTTTTTTTGGAAATAATCTTACAGAATTCTTGCTGAATTTCGAAGAGCTTTGTTTTGATATATTTTTGCCTTTGAATTTCGAAAGCTGCAAAACTCCAAAAATTTACAAGCTGAGAAGTTCAAAATTATTTTATAAGACTTGTTGAACGTAGTTATGACTATTGTATAATTCGTGATGAGTTTTGTATTGGTCGCCATTGTTTTTGGTTGTTTTTTTTTTCCAGAAAAATGTCTTAAAGTTTGTTCAGACTGAAAGTTATTGTTTTCTTGTTTGGCTTTTGCTTTTTTTTAGTTCAGTTCATTTCTTTTGAGGAAATAAAGGCAAACTCCAGTATCGAACAGGAAAAACGTAAAAATCTCAGAAAACTTGGATGAATTCTAGCTTCAAAAATGGATTTTTTTTCCTGAATTCCCAGAGGAACAAAAATTTTATTTTTGGTCCACTTTCATGTAAATGGGATGTTTTTAGGAAAAATGTAACATCGTAACAATTCCTTAAACATTAGAGAGCTTTACCGTGATATATTTTTCGAAATGTTAAATCTATTTTTTTTTTAGTTTCCTTGTTTTGTATGCATTTTTCACACTAATATCACACTATCTATTTGCTTTTTTATCAGTTCAAGTTCAAATAATTGTCTCAGTATTCTTTTGGGCTATCCGTTTTGGTTCCAGGAGAACGTCAAGGCAGCTATAAGGGGGCAATAAAAGCTATATTGAGTGACCACATTCACGGTACCGGAAGAACTCACACGGATTTTGCGCTGGAGAAAACTCTGCAAATGATGGAGTCAGGCCAGAGCGGGTCTCGACTACATGATGCTACTGTCAGCAAAGTGGTCATAGTGTTAACTGATGGAATGTCAAGCAAGAAACATGCCACTAAAATTGAACGCGACCAGTTTAACAAGGTGTGTCACTCGATGCTGAGATCTCCTAAACCAGCGGCGGTTTAAATCTAGGGTTTTTTCGAGGAGGAATCCTTTTCCTATTCGCCCCACCTCACACGAGCATCAATTTTATGGTGTAACAAGTGTTATTAAAGGTTGTTTATAAAGACTAAACTTATTTGTCATGGCCTAACTAGTCTGCATGCCACTTTTCATACCAATCGGACAATGTGAACAAAAAATTTACTTTAAAAATTAGCACACGGGGAAGCGGATAGAAAAGAGCCCAAAATTAGTATATATTGGCGCCGAAAGCGGCCTTAGAAAAACTTTAGTCGACCGAAAATGGATGTAATAAAGTAATACGAAAGGGGGCACCCTTCGATTGGTGAGTGGGTCAAATCCCTGAGGGGGATATCCCTAAAACCCCTTAAGGACACGGGTCATATCCAAAGTAGCGCATTTCAAGGGGAAGTTTTGAAAAAAAACATATATTTGATTTTTCTTTGGATTTGTTTGAGCTCTACGGAAACCTAGAAGCGTGTTTGACCATAATGACCGTGTTGTGAAATATTGTTATGCAGCTCTTCAATGACAGTCACAACATTGCTTTTCAAGAGTTTCTTTGTTTGCTTTTTTTTTCTAATTAGTTTTTTTACCAATTCCCCTTTTTTGCCTTATGAGGGAAACTGTTGGCAGCGTAATTAAATATTTTTCCTTAAAAAGTCGAAATGACTCTTTTGAGTGGTTTTTTTTGGTATAGGGGATGCACCCAGGGGCGGATTTAGGAGGGGGGAGAGGTGGATGCTTTTTTCTCAGGGATGCGACCCCCTACCAACCCAAAGGTTCCCTTTTTTATACTATTCTGAGATATCCAAGTTTGGTGATGGACCCTAAAATATTTCTAAAGTCGCCTTCATCGCCAATATATACTAATTTTCAGCGCGATTTTTTGGTCAAAATTTTCCAAAAACTGCCTAAAATGCCTTTTTTTGGCATTTTTTTCAAAATTTTGAATGCGGCGCTGAAAAATTGACCAAAATAAGGTCTTTTCAATGCTTTGGGAGAGCTCGGAAAACCAATTTAGTTGACTTAAAAAATAAAGGTCGACAAAACTTTCAAAAATTTTTCGAAAATCCGCCCACCTCTTCGAGAAAATCCTAGATCCGCCCCCTGGATACACCATAGATTTTTTCAGAGATCAGTGTTGGGTCCAATTCTTTTTTTACTTCATATTACTGATCTGACTCTTTGTTTTTTGGTATCAAATACATCAGCTGGAATATTTTCTCGACTTCAAAAATGGAAAATTGAAAAAAAAAGTTATGTTATTTCTGAGTTGAACGACATTTTTAACTGCCTTTTGACTATGTTTTGTTTGTTGCAGTATCCACAGATCACGTTCTATGCCATTGGGACCAAAAAAAATGCGGATGACACCGAATTGAGGTACATAGCAGGGAGTGCAGACAGGGCTAGAAAGTACAAAACAGTGAGTGAGTTCTCACGTGACCTTCAGGACATTGTGCAGATGACGTGCAAGAGTGTGGCCTTTGTTCCTACGAACTTCTCAGACGGCACCAGCACCAGTGTGTATTACGACTACAAGTTCAAATTATCCCAGCCAAAGGTAATTTTTTTGTTCCGACTTTCGATACGAAAGTAACGGAATATTTTAGCTCGGGGTGGGTTTTTTTTTTCTTCAGACAAATTTCGACTTTTTAACTAGCCATTTTTGGTGAAATTTTTTTATATCATTCGAAAGCTATTGTTGTCCTGAGCTTAAATTTGAAAAGATATTTCACCTGTGATTATTTTTCGTAAAGTTATGAGTGTTTAAAGATTGCCATTTTGGCCATTTTGACCAATTTGGGACAATTAACGCGCGGAGATTTAATCCGTCTTAGAAATCGTTCCAAATTGGTTAAAAGAAGCCTATTTGCCATAATTGATTTGTTACAAGGAGCGAAATCTATCGTTTTGTACTTTATATGGCGTGTGGGGGGATGATTTTCATCGAAACATTTTCAAATTTTAGAAAAAAAAACTTTTTAATTTATTTCATTTCATTAAATTTTTTATGTTGTTTATGTTATTACTGCTCCATAAACGGTAAAAGGCAGTCGGAACTTTCAGGGCTTCGCCCTGATGCGAGCAGTCTTGTTGCTATTTTACTCTCAAAAGTAAAATGTTTTCAGGCTAACATAAAAAAATAAAATTTTGAAACCGCATTTACAACCAATAAGCACTAGCCTGAGACATAGTCATGGGACCTCCAGCTCCGTTTTCAGACTTCTCTAAGCGTAATTTTTTTTAAATTTCCAATCTCCGATTTTCAATAAATCGGCCAGGACCAAAACTGAAAAGTTCGAAAAAAGTGGCGAGCTTTCTATAGAAAAGTAGAAAGAAATTATAGGAAATTGTAGGAAATTGATATTTTGAGGTATTATAAAAAGTTTTCTAGTTTGTGTTATGTTCCTAGCTGTATAAAATTTTTCCTAACTATATATTATTTTCCTAGTTATTTAAGTGGAATTGGCATAGATGATTTTTTTTTTGGTTGGGCTGCAAATTAGTCTGCAAATTAGGCTGCATTTCTGCTGGAGCAGTATTAGTTTTCATTGCGCTCAAAAGAAAACAAGATTTCTCGTATCAGGGTGAAGCCTTGAAAGTTCCCACTATCTTCTAAAGTCTATGGAGTAGTGCTCGGTTATTAAAATTTGGTGACTTTATATTAAAAAAACCGAAACTTTTTTTTTTTTAAATTCGAGTTTTTGTTTTGAAAATCCTCACTCACACGCCGTATAAAAAGGGAGGCAGATTTCGCTCCTATTACGTAGTATTTAGGACAACTAGCTTGCGTTAACTTATTTGAAAAACTGCTAAGACGGATTAATTCTCCGCTTACGAGTTAATAGCTTTGGGATGATTAAAAACTTCTATCGGAAATGGCTAGTTGAAAAGTCGAAAATTGCCTCAAGGTAAAAATCTACCAGGAGTCTAATTATTTCGTGGTCGGACGACAATTTGTAACAAGGTGCCTTGGTTAGCAGAATGTGCTTGCTCCGATGCGGTTACATCCGGCACGATATGAATCATTTTGTACTTGACTGCGTGTTTGAAACTATTCGAGACTAATTAAGGGCTAGTTGGAATATCCAAAGGCTTTGCCCTGCTATACGAGCGGTGTTGTTGTTCCAAATTCGAAGCAAGTGAGGAATATTTATTTTTATTCAGATTTTTTTTCAGATAGATTTTCAAAGTTGTATATATTGTTCACTTGGGGCTCGATCTCTGGATGTAAATGGGATCGGCCGAGCGGAACTCTCAACTTTAATAACTTGACTGTCTGGACAGTTTGAACTCAGGCTAAATTGCTGGTTTTTCACCTTTGCTGCCGAAAGTGAAAGGCAAACTATTTACACGTGACGATTTATTGTGCACTACAAAATGTTTCCAAATTGAATCGAGGCAAGCTAATAAGTTTTATTAATTGTTCCGACTTTCGAAGAAAACGAAAAATTTATGCTCGGTGTGTTTTTTTTCATTCAGTCATATTTCGCCGATCAAAGTAATGGTTTTTGACAAAAGTGTTTTATACTCCATTGGAGAAGTTGACTTCCTGAGTTCAAACTTAAAAAGAAATTTTACGTCCAATTATTATTTGGTAAGGTTCTGGGGGTTTGAAAATTGTTAAATTGGTCATGTTCTGGACTAAATTATGCGCGCTTTGAAGAGTTTGTTTATATCGCCAAACGCGCCACCGTAACGCGAATTACTTATGCGTGGCGAATTATCCCGCACAAAAACTCGTTCCAGAATGAATTAGGATAGCTAATCAGATCGGTCGTATATTTTTTGTACGACTCAACATCTCACACTTTGATATTGTACAAAATTTTCAACAATTTAGTTTCCCAAAAGCTATTGGATATGAATTAAGGAACAGTTGGAACATTCAGGGCTTTGCCCTGATATACGAGAAGTCTTGTTTCATTTTTGTTTCAAATTTTAACACTTAAACTTTGATTTTAACGAATTAAAAATCATAGTTTGTCAATATTTCATGAACTAAAAACAATTCAAGGCCATGTAAAGGGCAATCGGAATATTCAAAGAATTTGCCCTGATACGAGCAGTCTTGCTGTTGTTTTTTTGTTTTTCATTGTCTTTAAGTCTTTATTGTATCGAATACACTTTACTACCACAAATAAAGCCATCTTGGATCAAATGTGCTGTCATAAAAAGCTGTCAAATGTGCTGTCATAATCGTAATTTGGTTATTGGAAATACCAAAAAAAAACGTCATAGTTGCAAGAAACAAGGGTCTGAATATTTCAAGTTTTCAGACTAATTCAAGACTCTCAATTTTGTTCTATTTTTTTTGTTTTTACGTTAATTTGGCTATTTTAAAAACAAATTCAGGCACCCTTTCTAGAAAAAAATTACATTTGTTTTTGATTTTAAAAGTTCCTTTTTTTTCTTATCAAGCAGTGTAGTTGGAACTTTCTGTACTACCATCACACCGAACAGCTACTCTTGTTTTTTTCAATTATGATAACATTTTTGTTAAAATCAAATTCAAAATCATTTTGTTAAAAATCAAAAGCATTATTAAACAAGAAGTTTGCTAAATAAGTTTCCTTTTCGTAAACACCCCAATTGTTGGTGTGTTTTAAACATTGGTTTGGCCAGGTCGTACCATCAATGGTAGTACGCGAAAAACCACTTGCAAAACGTCCAACGTAGAGCTGGTTTTTTGAGGCCACCTGCGTACATGCATTGCAACAGGTTTATCGGCTTTCAAGTATAAACAAAACTACTCTGATGATGTGCGGCTTAAGCAAAAACTTCCATCCAAAAGTTTCCTTTTTCTAATTGAGAAACTAAATTGTTAAGTCACAGTTTTTCAGATATATCGCATCTAAAAACGAAGAAAGTAAACTTTTTCATTATGTTTCAGAAATGAAAAGACTTCCTTATTTTTTCATGGAGAGAAAAGCAATCAGTGATTGCGGTTCGGTGAACAAACTTTCAATCACGCATTTTTTGAATGAAAAGCGGTCGAGTTAGAAATAAACTGAAAAAAGAAGAGCGGCCAATCTTTTATTTGATTGATTGCTTTGCATATTATAATAAGAATTGAGTTTCTCACTTTAAATTTCTCGTGAATTGATGCTCAAAATTTTTTATGCTTTGAGAAATGCGATCCTTCTATGACGGAATTTAATATTAATTTTTTATGTTTTTTTCCAGGATTTACTTTTTCCATTCTTTTTCTAGGATTATTGCAGTCTTATTTTTCCCAGAATTACATTTTTTCTCTCTAACCGCTCCTCTTTTCTATGGTACCCTATGGTTATAAAACGAGTAACAACCCCTCCCCATAAAGAACTAATTAGATCGTTCTAGTCACAAACTACCCCTTTTGCAATAGGGAATGGACTGGTTTAACAGATTCTAATATCTTTTAGTGTTAGTGTTGGTAAATAATTCCTGTTAATTTGAGTATACTAGCCCCCTCCCCCTCCCCCGGTAAAAGATATCCTTAAAATCAAAGCAGTGTGGAGGGGCTATTTTTTGTTGCAAGGCTGGGGAAGGGCTATAATAAGGAAAATCACGTAATTTAGAGGGTTTTTAATTTTTTATCTGGTAGCGCACCAACCCGCATCCAAATATAGGCGTAAGTAATCGATTATAACGGATTATTATGATGATTTTTTGACAATTATAATCGATTATACTTACAAAAATTAGGTCTTTAAGGGATTCATAATTGATTATAATCGTTATATTTTCCAAGAGATTATAATCTCTATAATCGATTATAAGTGATTATAGTTCTTTCTAAAAACCCTTAAAATCAATTATAATCAATTATAACCGATTATAATCGATTACAATCTCTTATTTTGCCGAAATTTTCCTATTTTTGAATTAGATCTTATGGGTTATTATTTTTGTGTCAATAAGAAACTCTCTAAAAGAGAGATCTCTCAAACACTTTGGTTCATCTGATCACAAAGTCTTACCACGAAACAAAAGTTTCATAGAGATCCTTTCATATGAGTGGAAAGGTTCTCGCGGTAGTTGAAAAATAAATTTTGCGAATCAATCATAAAACTAAATCAATTTGCTGATTTTTTGGTGTTTAAAAAACCTTAAAATATGCATCACAAAACAACTCTAATGGGGAATAAATTTATAAAAAAAACTTATAAATTTGAATTAATTGGAAAACTTTAAAAATATTATTTTTATAGGAACCAACGTCCACAAAAAGCATAAAATATAAGCAATTTAGATGCAACTTCGAAGACAAAAATGGACAAACAAAAAGGATTATAATCAATTATAATCAATTATAATGGATTTTTGTGCATAACTAACGAAATAGAAATTTGAATAAAATAATGAATTATAATCATTTATAATCGATTACAATTGTATCGAAACGTAGACGAATAAATAATCGATTATAATCAATTATAATGGATTATAATTAATTATAATCTTGTATATTAAATGAAAGTCTTAATGCGCTATGGACGCAACGTTTTAACTTTTCTATCGAGCACAACGTTTAAGAATCATTCAAAGCAACCATCAGAGAAAGATGAACTCGATCCAACTTCAAGGCTAGACAGTACTTGCCTATTTCTGTCCCAAATTTTGCATTTACAGAATCATTTCAGTCTGAAACGAATAAACTGATAACAGCAACCTGCATGCTGAGAATTTTTTTCGAAAACCGATTCGGTCCAGGAAGTAAATATAAATGTTTCAAAGTTTCATAGCTTTATTATTCAAATAAAAACTTGAACCTTTTGTGAACCATTTCGCAGAACTTTTTTGCTGATAGAGTTGAGTTGCGTCATCCGATTTGCTTTTTTGAAACATCTCGAAGTTTCATAGCTTGCTTAGAAAAACGGTTTTTTTTCAGGAAACGATTCGTTCTGTGAAACCTAAATTTTTTTACACCGATTTACTATATGGCCTAACTTGAAGTTGTTCAAAGTTTTTTTTTGCTTGATAGCTTGATCAGAACAGCAACTAATTGATTATTCGAGACGGGCTTGCTAGTCTTGTTGTGAAATAAAAGATCGAGGGTGTGAAAAAATAAATTATAACATAAGTATATTTTTTAACAAGAGTTCCAAGACCTCTTGTATGAGAGGAGGAGACGTTTGCTTTGTCTCTTTCCTTCTTCACTTCGGCAATATTAATACTGTGTTATCTTTAGTTGAGCTCAGCTGCAGGTTTTGTGTTTATTATCGTTTTACTCCTAGTACCTACCAATCCAATTCTACTCTTACTACTGCTACGTATACATGTTTACTATTCCGTCCGCAACTTCTCGTTGTTGTCGTCTTAGTCTACATATGATCCAACTGCAATCTGGTATCTACGCTCAGTTTATTTCTCTAGTCTCTCAACCCCCCCCCCCCCCCCCACCGCATCCCCGCGTATATTAGCTACACCCACCACACCGTCCAATGTTAACCATCTTTCTGTGCAGAGCTAAAAGTAGATCATTTTGGTGTGTCTGAAGATTACCCTATCCATCATTCTCCAATGCCCTTCTTTTCTTTCCAAGCGAATTTGAATGATCTGAAGTGAGAAAAGAGGTTGACTGTTTGCGTAGTGAAACAGAACAACTCATTAGCTGAAGTTGTCGATGATGATGATGATGATGATATCAGATAGATTGATAGATTGAGATGACATGTTAATGCCTGATACAGTTGTTTACAGTACTAGTACCACCCGCATCCAAGTTTAGGCGTAAATAATCGATTATAACGGATTATTAAGATGATTTTTTGACAATTATAATCGATTATAATTACCAAAATTAGGTCCTTAAGGGATTTATAATTGATTATAATCGTGATATTTTCCAAGAGATTATAATCTCTTATAATCGATTATAATTGATTACAGTTCTTAGTAAAAACCCTTAAAATCAATTATAATCGATTATAATCAATTATAATCTCTCATTTTGCCGAAATTTTGCGATATTCGAATTATATTTTATGGGTTATTAATTTTGTGTCAGTAAGAAAATCTCTAAAAGAGAGATCTCTTGAACACTTTGGTTCATCTGAACACAAAGTTTTACCACGAAACAAAAGTTTCATAGAGATCCTTTCATATGAAGGGAAAGGTTCTCGCGGTATATGAAAAATAAATTTTCCGAATCAATCATGAGACTGAATCAATTTGCTGATGTTTTGGTGTTTAAAAAAGCTTAACATATGCATGACAAAACAACCCTAATGGGGAAGAAATGAAAAAAAAACTTCTCATTTTTTATAGAAACCAATGTCCACAAAAAGCATAAAATATAAGCAATTGAGATGCAACTTCGAAGACAAAAATGGACAAACAAAAGGGATTATAATCAATTAAAATCGATTATACTAGGTTTTTGTGCAAAACTAATGAAATAGAAATTTGAATAAAAATAATGGATTATAATCAATTATAATCGATTATAATTTTATCGAAAAAAAAACGAATAAAAAATCGATTATAATCGATTATAATTGATTATAATTGATTATATTTTGATTTTAAAAAGAGTGATTATAATCGATTATTAATTGAATTAAATCGATTGTTTCTCAATTTTAGTGAGACTGGTACTAAAATCGTAATATAATCGATTATTAACGCTTGAAACTGGATGCGGGCACACATAACAATACAATACAATAGACTAATATAAAGAAGCTGTCTGCTGAACAACATTCTATCTAGCGGGCATCAACCATACGTAACAATAAGCAGCCGGCATTTTCGTTTTAGTACATGTTTAGTTCAATGGCTGGAATTTATTTTTTAAAATTCAGTTTCATCTTTCGAGCCGAAATCAATCAGAGACGACAACGATGAAGAGCTATTGTGGTAGCGCTAAAAGTTCGGGCAAATTTTTTTGAGACTTGATAACTTTGCTAATTCGGAGGATAACAAGTTAGTGGATATCTTCGATGCCACTTGAGAGTTTTTACGCGCCAGCGGCGATCAGAGAGTTGGTTTTTCGGAGCGAGGGTGAAACAATCTAGTAAGTAGTGAATTAGGTCAAAAATTTTGAGGGGGCTTAGAACTATTTTTCTTTTCGGTTTAAAGGGCGTCTTGCCAAGATGTTTGCTTTCGTTATCGTATATATTTTTGAGGTTTTAGTCTGATGATATCGGAAGCATGTAGTGTTTTGTCCCAAACAAAATAAATTCTTTCGATGCATTGTTTCAATTAATTTTTCGGCGTAAAAGCATTCACCGCAATTGTTTGGTCACCTAGCGAGCTTTGTTATTTGCCCGTGCGATAAGCAAAGGTGTTGCAACTGGGTGCTAGATTTTTTCCCTGAAACAAGTTTGTTCACAAGATTTCTTGTTTCATATTAAATTCAAAATTAATCAAACATTCTGAGAATCTGGAGTAGAGGTAACTCAAGAAAATTTCTGCTTTTTTGGACTATCTTCCGTCTGTTTATTTTTGTTGGCTGACTTCCCGTAGCTCGGACTCTTTTTGAAGATATAGCTTTCTTCTGAATTCTTGAATGCCCTTTCTCTAAAAACCCATCGGTGGAGGTAATTAAATTCCAAGTTTTTTTTGCGGATTTTTAGTTCTATTTTAAAAAAAATTATAATTAAGTTTTTGCTCAGTACATTAATGCGCACTGAGTTATTACGTATTCCATAATTGTGCTTGCGCTTAGAAAGCGTTATCAGTTCGGAACATAAACTTATTCTTGTAAACAATTTATCCAACTAAGTCACTGTATAATTTTTTTTTCAAATCTGCTTTTTTGTCATGCAACAGACTTATTTGGAGCAGATGTTTGCATTTCAAAAACCCGTTCTATTCATAATCTATTTTAAAGAGTTTTTGAGATAAGACGTTTTTTTATTACTTTTTAAAAAAAATTCGCTTAAAAAGCTTAAATTTGAGTTTTTTTTTCAAAAATGAAATTCCTGTCAAAAAACTCTCAGGGGTTGCGAATATTAACTCCAAATACGACTGCTCAAGTCTTGAAAATTTTTTGAGATATGATGTTTTTTATGGTTTTCGAAGTTTAATTTTTAGAAAACTGAAATTTGAAAAGTTTCTCAATTTGAAATTCCTAGCCCTGTAGTTGGGTTTTGTGACAGTACTCTCGGGAATCGCAATTCTCGCGTTCAAATACGACTGCTCAAGTCCTTGTAGTTTCCCAAATGTGACGTTTCTTAGTTAATTTCAAATTTTTTCAAGCAACTTACGTATATAAAATTTCACAAAATTTTATGGTTTTTCAAAGTTTGAATAAAAAAGTTTGAATGAAAGAAACTTTGCTTAATTTGAAACTACCAACCCTGTAATTGGGTGCTGTCAGGGTACACTTAAAGGATGCAGATCTTCTTTTCAACAATACGTTTTTAATGAGTTGTTAAAAATTCGAACCGGAGGTGCGTTACGGTCTATTTTTGTTTTTGTTAGTTTTATTTTCACTACTCCGATTCGGTATGATTTTTTTTTCGTTTTTACTCGGTTAATTTTTTCCTGGTGATACTCAATCTGCTCAGTGGCATCATTTTGCATCGCTTGATAAGCGAAACAAATTTCGTATGCGTGTGGGTTTTTTGAGGGTTAATTTATTTTTGAAATTTTTTCTAGGAAGTTTTTTTGCCAACAGGTGTCTGCTCAAAAATTGATGGCTTCATACCGATTTATTCCCATGCAAATTTTCCATTTTCTGATTATCATGTTCAGTTTGTAAAAAAGTGAATTCAGTTCAAGACCAGGATATGAAAAAGTTGTTGAATCTTACTTTTATTGTCGTTTGCAAAACTTTTTTAGAGTCGATGAACGTATTCAGACACTTTTTTAGTTCTTGGTTATTTTTTAAAAAAGTTTCGGGTAAAACGAAATTCAATTTTATACTCGCTCAAAATTGCGGTTTGACTTTTGTTTTATTTTTTTTAAGTTCAGTTTATTTGTTTTGTTAAAAGGAAAGCAAAACGGACAGCAAAAGAGTGAAGGTCATGAAATTTTGATCTAACTCTAGTTTCGAAAAAGCACCCTAATTTACAGATTGTCCAGCGAAATAAAAATTTTACTTTTTGATCTAGTTTTCTCAAACTGGTCAATTTTATGAAAAAGTGCCATTTTTTTCTTAGAAATTCGAAAGTTGAAGTTTTTCAAAAATTAAGTCAGTTAATTTTATCGAAAATTATCAATTCTAATTTATTCTTCAAAATCAAAGAGTTTTAAGGCCTCATATTTGTTTCTGTAAAGTTCGAAATTTTTTTCCAATAACGTCATTTTTTGTTTTTTTCTTGGATTCGCTTCTCTTTTCATTTGTCAATTAGCTATGTTTTTCAGTTTGTGTGAAATAGAAAATGTTTTCCGGGAAGAAAATTGAATTGTCGGGCTTTGTTTGTCTACTTATGTTTTGTTGACTTAGTTGCAATATCGGAGAACTTTCTTGTGCATTCAGAAAATTTCATCGTAGATGCAAGTGTTTTTGATTTAGTAAAAGAGTCGATTTTTTCTTGCGTTCAATGACTCTTTTCCTATCGTCTGTTAGCTCTGTCTGTTAGCAAGCTTTTTCAAGCCCAGCTTTTCTTTTGTTTTTGGGTTCATTCATTAGTTCCGATGCTGTACTTTCAACATATTTTTCATTGGTTTTTTGAGGGTGATTTTGAGGGTTAATTTGTTTTTGAAGTTTTTTCTAGGGAGTTTTTTTGCCAACAGGTGTCTGCTCAAAAATTGATGGCTTCATACCGATTTATTTCCATGCAAATTTTCCATTTTCTGATTATCATGTTCAGTTTGTAATAAAGTGAATTCAATTCAAGACCAGGATATGAAAAATTTGTTGAATCTTACTTTTTTTGTCGTTTGCAAAACTTTTTTTAGAGTCGATGAACGTATTCAGACTCTTATATAGTTCTTGATTATTTTTTAAAAAAAATTCGGGTAAAATGAAATTTAATTTTAATCTCGCTCAAAATTGCGGTTTGACTTTTGTTTTATTTTTTTTTAAATTCAGTTTATTTGTTTTGTTAAAAGGAAAGCAAAACGGACAGCAAAAGAGTGAAGGTCATGAAATTTTGATCGAACTCTAGTTTCGAAAAAGCACCTTAATTTACAGATTGGCCAGCGAAATAAAAATTTTACCTTTTTGATCTAGTTTTCTCAAACTGGTCAATTTTATGAAAAAGTGCCATTTTTTTCTTAGAAATTCGAAAGTTGAAGTTTTTCAAAAATTAAGTCAGTTAATTTTATCGAAAATTATCAATTCTAATTTATTCTTCAAAATCAAAGAGTTTTAAGGCCTCATATTTATTTTTGTAATGTTCGAAATTTTTTTCCAATAACGTCATTTTTTGTTTTTTCTTGCGTTCGCTTCTCTTTTCATTTGTCAGTTAGCTATGTTTTTCAGTTTGTGTGAAATAGAAAATGTTTTCCGGGAAGAAAATTGAATTGTCGGGCTTTGTTTGTCTACTTATGTTTTGTTGACTTAGTTGCAATATCGGAGAATTTTCTTGTGCATTCAGAAGTTTTCATCGTAGATGCAAGTGTTTTTGATTTTGTTAAAGAGTCGATTTTTTCCTACGTTCATTGACTCTTTTCCTATCGTCTGTTAGCTCTGTCTGTTAGCAAGCTCTTTCAAGCCCAGCTTTTCTTTTGTTTTTGGGTTCATTCATTAGTTCCGATGCTGTACTTTCAACATATTTTCATTGGTTTTTGTGAACACTATCGAAAAATCCTTCTTCTTTCATTAGATTTTTTTCTGATTGGAAGTGAAGGTTAGCTATTGCTTTCGTCTTCATATAAGGATTTCAATATTGTTAAACGCTTCTTCTATAGTTTTTTTTGGATAATTTAATGCATTGTAGATATATTTATTTTAGATTGTAGTTGATGCTAGGTTAATTTACTTCAAAAAAATTCAAAATATTTGTCGACCTTTTTTAGGTTGACCAAAATGATTTTCTGAGCTCTCCCAAATCGCTTCCGCTTCGCTAAATTTTTGAAAAAAAACAGTAATTAGGATTTTAGGTTTTTAGGATTTTTTTGGAAAATTTTGACCAAAAATCGCGTTTTTTCGGCGCGTGCTCCCCCCCCCCCTCAAAATTGCTATATTTTGGCGCCTTTTGAAAACTTTTATGGTCAGTCATCCAAAAATTGAATTCTCAAAATATTACAAAGGGAGACTCTTTGGGTCGGCAGGGGGTCGAATCCCTGAGGGGGGGGGGCGGATTCCCTTAAATCCGCTGGTGGCTTGTAGCGGAGTAAGCGGCAAAAAAAACATTCAAATTCGAGTTGAGGCTAGCTATTTGGTCTTGTTAATGGGTCACGAGAAACCAGTCACTTTGGAATTAACATAGCGTGATTCGAGAGCGATCTTGGCGAAAGTTGTGTTTTCCAGACATGAGTCGATTAATTAATGAGTACGGCAACTGACTCGTGGCCATTTATTGAAGTGCGAACTGCAGCTCCCCTCTGTACGAAGTGGAAGAGAGAAAAATATCTAAAAATTCCCAGTGCTTGCAACAGTTTTTTATCGGAAAGTTGCGTTACAGGGGTTTCCGGAAAAGCCCACAAAAGCAAATTAGCCTAAAAAATGTCCGATCTCACAAAATGCGTGTGAACAAGAGCCGTTATTTTTGAACAGGTTCTAAAGAGAGAAAGAGTTAACGAAATAAATTCATTAATTATTTTCGTTAGACGTATTAAATCATGAATTTGTTTCGTTAACTCTTTCTCTCTTTAGAACCTGTTCAAAAATAACGGCTCTTGTTCACACGCATTTTGTGAGATCGGACATTTTTTAGGCTAATTTGCTTTTGTGGGCTTTTCCGGAAACCATCAAAAGAAAGTCTGTTATTGTTTTTTTTTCAAGCCAACGACTAGTTTTAACGAACGGTTTTTTCTTGTTATTTAAGGCTAATTTTGATCGCAAACTTTCCTCAGAGCGTCTTCGACCGCGGAAAACTTTTCATCCAGCTCTTTTTTGGCCTTTCTGTGGAAGCTAGCAACCACGATTCGTTGCTTCTCTAGTGCTTCGTCCAGCACTTCCCGCTTTCTTTTCAGGTCTCTATTATAAATTGAACTTTGCTGGTAAACATAGCAGATATCTTCAGCGCACCGCAAATCATTGGAGACAAATCTTAGGATGTGTGCGTTCATCATGCTCAAAGTTTCTGATGTATCTTTTACAGATCGTGAGTAGGCTTCCAACAATATTCCCACTTGCTCGCGGCGTTCTTTAGCTGCCTCGATGCTGAGCACTTTATGAGGACTGCCTGTATGGTCTGAATTAAAGCATTCAGAACACAGAGCGACCTCACATTTTTGGCAGAACAGGTCCTTGGTCTTTCTCGGATGTTCTTCGCAAATACTGGAACTAGCAGCTGTACCCTGGAAAAGAGCAGGTGTTAGAAGATATAATATGAAAAATCCTCTATGACAAAAGAAGCGTATGTAGTATTAGCCAATCTGGGTTCCTCATTCAAACATTTGAAAAATGGCATGATAATTACAATGCAGCTCGAGGTTTGTGCCATTCCAAGGATTTTGTTAGTTGCGAATTTTTGGCCACCGAACCTTCAACCGTGAGAATAGCCCGTCAACCCCAATGTGATAGAATAAACAGTCGAAAGGGTAATTTCTTCAAAGCCTTCAATTTCTTCAAAGCCTATGAAATTTTGATTTTTTTTTTCAAAATTCTACTTAGAAACCTGAAAACGTGATCAGAAACTTTCAGAAAAACCTCTGCGATTTTTGTGCTGCGTAGCATTAACAAACTTACGTGCAGATCGCCCATGTTTCTTGCAGGCTGTGAAAATGCGTGTCAAAAATATATATTTTTCTTCAACTAACAAGGCGTTTGGTGGTTGAGTTTTTACATTTTGACTATGTGAACATAATTTAATGATCTATCTTGCTCGTCGAATGGTTTAATAAAATAGCTATCACATAAAATTTGATAAGACTTATAGAATGCTTGATTGAGTTTGGATAATTAGATCGAAGAAAAATTCGAACTATTTTGCGTCTGCGTACAAAATTGCTTCGAATTATTAGCTGAAAAATAACCAAAAAAATTGCATGTAGTTCTTAAACAGGGGCACGGCACAACAGCGGTTCGCCGTGATGAGCTGTACAGCTCTTGTGTTGGTCCTTTCCCCCGTGGATAAATGGTCTTAATAATCAGGCTGAACTCTACCAACCCGTGGACTGCGTTGCACGCTTAAGTTTTTGTTCTTAAGTCCTATTTTTAGCAAGTTTGCTAATAAAAGTGAAGTGTTCTTTCAATTCAGTAAGTACACCTCCTATGCACCCAAATTTTTAATGTTTTAGAATCAGATATTTAGGTCCATTGATTTCGTCTTGTTTTTTTTCGGTCTAGGCGCCGATGTTTTTTAATTGCCATAATGATTAGAATTTGATTCTATCTCCGTACATTATTTTTCAAACATATTCAAAACTTTTGGCGATTGAAATATTTTACAAACCGAAAGTTCTTTCTAGCTAGGGATTTTACATCACCATTTTTATTCTTGAGTTGAAGAAGGATATTGCAATCGGGTGCTAGAATTTTTCCTTTTTTGGCTGTTCGATTGGCTGTATTTACCTCATTTTAATTGGTGCAGATAAAATATCTCGTGGTTTACATTTTTTCGTTCAGATTTTTTTGACATTTGATTTTTTCACTAGCGAGCTTGCGAGAGTAATGTATTAGTAAGGACCTTGTTTTTTCGAAAATAACTCGAAAAAATGTTCTTAAAAATATTCACTGATTTAGTCTCTTTTGGCCTCTGTGGATTCTTTGAGTTTAAATTATGTTTAGCTGGAATCAAAGTGGTTGGAGCTAACAGTACTACTTGTGTAGCAGCCATTTTTAGTTGTTCACTCCCCCTAATAGCTGTTGCTATAATTATATAGATTTTTTTTTCATATACAGTTCCTTTTGTATCTGAGGAATTCTGAAAATTAATATTTTTTCATCTGCTTTTTATTTCGTAATAAGCGTCCATTATTTTTTAAACTCATAAGCGCTCAAAATACATAGACAAAAATGGACGCTTATTACGAAATAAAAAGCAGATGAAAAAATATTAATTTTCAGAATTTCTCAGATATCAAGCGCAAGTATCTTGTAATCGCGAGCTAGAGCAATTGAGAACTATTGACTTGTAATTAAGAACTAGACTTTTGCCCTTTTAAAAAATTTTCTAACAAGAATTTTGAACTCGCTTTTTTATTGAATTCTGCCAACTTCCAGGTTTCTTCCCATTGGGTCTGGAGGTAACGCAGTTGCTTTTGCACCTTAATGTCAGGGGTTTGTTCTGTCGCTTATGTGTCATATCGCGTTTTTTGTGCCTTAAGCAGGTATTTTGTTTGTTGAAAATATTGTTCATTGCAGTTCAGGGGGGACTTAAAACATTAATAAAAAAATTTCAAAATCTTTTTTCCTGCACAACTAGTGTCTGCTCAAAGAGTGTCGGCCTTGTTTTGTAAGTTCTGTTCCCCTTGCCAATTTAAAAATCAAAAGTCTTGCCTGTCATGCTTGCCTAATTTTCATGTTTGATAAAGACAAGTAGTATGAAAAATGTATTTTAAAACGACAGGTTTTATGATTCGATTTCTTATCTATTATCTATCTATTCTATATTTAAATGCAGGTTTCTTTATCTCGCCATGCTTAAGTTTTTTCAATGTATAAATTTTGCATGTTTAACGAAAGAATTTTTGCACCTTTAAGCTATATTGTATAATGCAATGGTCAAGATTTTTTTTCCATTTTCCAGTGAAAAACTCAAATTACAAAAGAATTTACAAAACCTGAAGTTCCCAGTTTTCGAGATAAGACGTTTTATAAATATTTTTCAAAAAAATTCAGAAAACATGAATTAGTTTTTTTTCTTCAAAATCTGAAATTCCCAACCCTGTAGTTGACTGCTGTCAGCGTACTCTGAGGAGTTGCGAATCTTGCCTCCATTAATGTTTGTTTAAATCCTTGTAGTTTTCGAATATGACATTTTTTATGGTTTTTTCAAAAAAAAATTCAGAAAACTGAAAAATACCAAAATCTGAAAATACCATACCTGTAGTTGGGTTATGTTAGAGTACTCTCAAGAATTGAGAATCTTGCCTTCAAATATGAATGCTCAAATCCTTGGAACTTTCAAGATGTGACGTTTTTTTGTGATTTTTTTTTCAATTTTTCAGAAAACGTAAATTAATTTTTGTCAAATTTTGAAATTCCGGATACTGTAGTCGGGTGCTGTCAGGGTACTCTCAGGATTTAAAAGTCTCGTCACATGCGACTGCTCAAATGCTTTCAAGTTCCAAGATCTGACGTTTTATTTATTTTTTAAAAAATTTTCCCAGAATTTAACTACAAAGAGTTCCACAAAATTTAAAATTACTAAATTGATGAAGAAACAACCTTATTGTCAGCGTACACCTAGGCGTCCTAATTCTCGCCTCTAAATATGAATGCTCAAATTCTTTTAGTATGCGAGATGAGACGATTTTTATGATTTTTTAATTTTTTTAGGGAAACCTGGGTTTAAAAAATTCACTAAATTTGAAATTTCCAACCGTATAGTAGGGTGCTCTCAGTGGTTGCAGATCTGGCCTCCAAATTTCTCCAGAGGCCCATTGATTTTCGAAATGACGTTTTTATGGTTTTTCGAAATGGGAAATTAAAAAATTTAAAAATTTGAAATTGCCAACACAGTAATTGGGTGCAGTCAGAGTACACTAAAAGCTTGCAGATCTTGTTATCAATATATGCGGTTTTTCATGAGTCGTCGAAAAAAATTGAAGCACCGGAGTTGCGTTAAACGCTAGTTTGATTTTAAAAAGAGAGACTATAATCGATTATTAATAGATTAAAATCGATTGTTTCTCAATTTTAGTGAGACTGGTACTAAAGTCGTAATATAATCGATTATTAATGCTCGACACTGGATGCGGGAATACAGTGTTGATATGAATTATCCGGACAAGACCAACGAAAACTGAAACTGTTTCAAAGGCTGTGTAAGAGGCTTCTTTTAATATAGTATTCTTATCAAATAGTTTGGTGGTTTCAGCTAAATTTTTAATTATAATTAAAGAAGCCAAACGGTGTAATTTTTGATGTAAAATTTTGGTTCCGAATTTCCCACAATGAAATTGCACCATATTAATTCAGCTAAAATTTTGTCCTCATCTTTTTTTGTCTAAAATCAACTCATTTTGAGGAATTTTTGGCGTTTTGTGCGGATAATTTAAAGGTGGCATATAAACCAGCCGAAGAATAAATCAGTCGAAGAATCGACCAGGCGGAAAAAAACTAAGGGTTAAATAAAATTTAACAGTTACGAAAGTCATGCAAATTTCATTGATGTTACGTAAAGTTTCAGCTGGCGGATCTTGTTAACTATCCCCCCCTTATAGTACCTTGTAACGAATCTCCTCCCCCCTTAAAGAAAGAGTTGAACAGTTAAGCATTAGATTATTGAATTGTGTAGATTAACCAGTGGCAGTTCTTCTCCTTCCCCTACAAAGTGGGCAGTGTGGTCACCTTCAAACTGGACGTGAAACAGAAACTGGATGCAAAAGTGGACATACACCTCAAAGCGTATGTCTCCTTCTCCAATGTGGTGCCGACTGCTCAGTATAACGATTTCTCCTACACCATTGTGCCTGGCAAGAACTCAACTATGGTACTCAGGCCATCCAGTATGTCACAAATTTTCTCAGCAAAAATTTTTGGAATTGATTGTCAAACTATAGAATTTTCCTATGGTTTTTTCATGAGTTTTCTATTCTTGAATTTTCAATTTTGTGGTTTCTACAATTGGTTTTACAACATAATTGAACATGAAAATCGCCATATTGAAAATGTTAAGGATTTTCGTAGCGAATGTAGCGGCTATGAAATAATGTTCTTCGTAGATTGTGATTGTATTATAATATGAGCAGTGAAAATCATTTCTGCTGTTGGTCGATTTACAATTGTCGTGTCTGTTGATTTGTTGTCTCTTCTCTTTTTCTTAATCTCTTTTTTCTTTGTTGTTTTCGCCTGAATTGGAATAGCTGCTGTTATAGAATGTTGCCTGTCGCTTGTTAATATTTTATTACTATGTGGTGTCGAATGGTAGAAGCCTCCACAACTTACTTCTCTGCATTTCAATCAGCTCTGTAATCGCGTGAATTATGATTCTTTAAACAGTTCTGGAACAGGTTGAATTGTTGTATCATTTGTTGTCGCTACAAAAGTCATGCAAACGTTTTGGCTTATGTACTGGTTACATTGTCCAAGCTGGTAATTTCCTTTACAAGGCTGACAAAGAAGTGTCTCGTCATACTTTTGGCTTGAGAAATCCGCGATTGCTTCTCTGGTTTTATCGTCTTTTTGCTGAAACATCTTGGCAAGCATCCACGTAAATTTTCATCCAGTGTTTGAATTTGATGAATGTCGGTTCGTCGAAATCTTTCTTCAATGCGTGCTCGTTCCATTTTTTAATTTTCCGGGCGAGAATTTATCACTGGCTAGTCGTAGGACCACTGAAGATCCTAGATCTGAAAAGAAAATATGATGTTGGCATGTCTTTACCAGTTGTCGAAGAAAGTTGGTAAACGAAATGAACCTTTTTTCTTGGTCCATACTGTGGCCAGCCCAATCTTGCAGTCGCATGTTTTTTCGGCCGTCTGAAGGGTGAATTTAGCTCGTTGATTGTTTCCGTGGAAAGAAGCTTTTTAAGATTTGCCTACAATGCAGTCCTTTCCTTTTCGGCTGACAGATTTTTGTAAGTAAGCAATTCTTTGAGCATCTGACAATGCTGGATTTTTGTGAATTGTAGCTTCAAAGAAATTGTACCACTCATGCGATTGCGGAGGGTCGGTTTCCACCAAAGTCAGACAATCAATATTTTGTAAGTTAACTGTTTGACGTATTTTAAAATGTCGTGGTGGACAATCGTGTTGCTGCATTGATGCTGTTGTAGGTTGTCCAAATTGCCGTTGTTGTATTTATGTTGGCTGATGCTGAATCAATTTGATGTGCCGATTCTCTGAATCTCTGTAATCCGGTTAACTGTACCCCAACCAATACCTCCTGTACCTGTACCTACCATGCTTGTACCTACCATACCTGTTGCATTTCCTGCCGATTCCATATTTTTTGCCTGTTCATTGCCTTTGATTATTTTTGTTTCCAATTGTTCTACTTTATCAGGTAGCTTCTAGATGTCTTTTAATACCCGTAATAACCATACGTATCTGATAATATTTTCTAGTGTCTTCTGGGTGCCCGGGTTGACCTCCATACACCGAAAATCGTTATCATACAATTCCATACATCAAGTGTATGGAAAAATGCTTGTCATACAATTTTCATACAATTTCTAAAAATGGTTGAAAACTGGTATAAACTTATTTCTGTGGATGTTTGATTCTTATAAAACAGTCTGGTGATAAAAACTGAGGTTCTCGTTTTTTTGAAAAAAAATGCTTATCATACAATTCCCATATATGGGAATTGTATGACTGGCATTTTTTTGATGGCGACCAAGGTCTTTGTCACTTGTGTTCGGTTGCGAACACAACCAAAAACTTTTCAGAAACTAAATTTTGAAAGAAAAAATCAAAATTTTTGGTTTATGGAAAAACACCTATCATACAATATTCATTTATGGAAATATCTTTATCATAGAGATTTCATACAATGTTCTGTACGTATGGCATTGTATGGAATTGTATGACAAGAAGTTTTTCATAAATGGAAATTGTATGATTAGAAGTTTTGGTCAACCCGGGTGGTATCATGCAAATATTGGCTGTTGTTGCATACCATTTGCAAATCCAAGACCATTGTGTTCAAAATTCTCATCACAACCATTGTCCAAACGTCTGTTTCCTACCATAATTACCTGTTGTACCTTACCAGATTCCAGTTGTGATTCAGACGGGCCAAAATATTTTTCCGTGGTTTTGCTGTTGACTGTGCACATTTTCTCAGAGCGCATTTGCTCTGTAGAGAAATGTTGTTGTGGATGCTGATGTTGCTGTTAGTGAGTGCTGGAGAGCCTCTGCTGACATTTTCTGTAATATGAATACCTTAGTCGACGTGAAACCAAATTCTCACGCTTTTTACCTAGTTAACGCATTTGCTATTGCATGTCGAAATCTTCAGCTGCATTTACCTTTATTTCAATTATCTCCCCATCAGTATTTAACTAATCTTTTTTGTGGTCTAATGAAGTCCGAACTTTCTTGAAAATTTACCGAAGGATTGCCAATTCTTTTATAACACTGGGTTTTACTTGGCAAATCCTCGCCTAGAGTCATGTTTGCATGCATATCTCCGAAATCGATACCTGGGCCAGCACTTAATTGCTGTTTCGTGCTCCTGAAATTCATATGAGTCTGTGTAATGGGGCGATCTTGATATTTTTGCTTGCGTTTAAAAGCAAATATACCTCTACCAGATCTACCCAAACCTAATGTCTCCCTGAGAGAATCCCGTAAGCGAAGTCTTCCTCTATTGTTTCTTGTTGTGTTTGTTTTAAAAGCAATTGGTACCCAAGTCATCATGTCCTGTCATGATAGTCGCAGAAGCAATCCTTCGATTTAATTCTGGAGATTGACGTTTGGCCCAGAATTGATTTGCCGAACACTGCTGATGCAAAAGTGATGATAGTGAGGCTGAATTCCTTTTACTCCTGAGGTGACTGAGCTTTGAATTCCTTAATTTTGTTTCTCATGCAGACTTGTTGATTTTTACCGTTGAATTTATCATCGTATTTATCCTCATGTATTTGATTTTCGTCTCGAGAAGCGTTTGTGATGACCGCTGCAGTTTCTAATATTTTGAGTCCTTCATCTATAGTTGATGGACAATGTTGGTGTCGTGAGTCGTGGTGTTGACGTGTTTGAATTGTAATTTTTTACCAGATCGGTGACGTTTTGTTAGTTAATACCACTTAGAGTCGGAGTTACGAATGGTCCTCGTGATATAATGCGTGAGCCAATGCTTAGACGTATCTTCCGTTTCTATTCCATCAGTAGTTTGTACCTTTCTGTACAGCCATCCGCTCTTACAACTGCGTGTTGAGGTTTGTTGCTTTTGTGAAAATGTCGTCGCATAAGTTTTCCATCTGTTCATTTTGTAATTCTAATTGGTGATTATCGTCTTGTAATGCTTCGATACCTTCCACGTCGTTGCCGTGTCCTTCTTACAACAAATGCTGCTTGATATCCCATTCTCCTTCCAATCTGTCGAGCTGCTGTTTTTTGTTTAGTTTTTCTTGTTCGACGGCATAGTTAATTAATCAGCACAATTACAGCAACTGATGAGCGTTAGTACTTTCAGTATGACAAGATGAAACAAAAAAACGCAATGTGTTTTGAGTTCAACTTGTATCTATCTTTTGTTTTTACACCAATAAGTTCAAAACAAAATAGGATTGATTTTTTGTATATGTAAGTTTTTTGATTTATGTTTTTACTAACATGAAATTGTTTTTTTGTTAAGGGTTATTTTTTCATACATGACTAGTTTTGAACACATTGGAAATCGGTTTTAAACAAGTCCATTTCAATTTTAACAAAATCGATTTTTCTTCAACTAAGTCTAATTCATTTAGAACACAGTGAAGCTCATTTTCAAAAAAAGTTAATTTATTTTTACCGTTACGTGATACTCGTTGATCTTCTTCGATTGTTTTTTCTCAAAAGTAAAGGTACCTTTATTTTCAGAGGAGCGGCAATTTGTTGAGGCTATTTTTCTTTTATTCTTTCAAAAAATTAAGATTCAGTGTTTAATTATTAGTATTAAACTGTGGCCCAGCTGCAAAACAGCTTACTTACATTTTTTTGTGGAAAACTCTTGCAAAGTCAAGGGCGCATACAAAAAAAAGTTGATGAGAATCTAATCAAAATCAAAAATTATAAGAAGCCATGATTATAAATACTAAGGTACCTTTATTTTCAGAGGAGCGGCAATTTGTTGAGGCTATTTTTCTTTTATTCTTTCAAAAAATTAAGATTCAGTGTTTAATTATTAGTATTAAACTGTGGCCCAGCTGCAAAACAGCTTACTTACATTTTTTTGTGGAAAACTCTTGCAAAGTCAAGGGCGCATACAAAAAAAAGTTGATGAGAATCTAATCAAAATCAAAAATTATAAGAAGCCATGATTATAAATACTAATTTTATTCATTCCGAATGTAACAGCTATGCTATAATGAAGCAGACAAATTAGTTCCACCAGATCGTTTTTTTAGTGCATCAATGACCGACTGATCAAAAAGTCTTTAGTTCATGCTTCTATGGTGATTTAGAAAAACCGCGAAGCGCACAGTTACAAGGTCAAAAGAAATTTTTCGTTGGAGCAATGAAAATTATTTAACCCTAATGAGCAAAAGAAGGTTTCTTTTTCAAGTGATACTTTGGTTCTGCAAAAAGTCGGATATATCGTTATCGAGTGTCATATGCTCTGAAAATAACAATCTATTGGTCTATTTTTTTTGATTGATTAAACTGGTATTTTGAAACAGTATCACAATTTTTTTGGTGTCTGAAGGCTACTGGATTCTAGAGACAAAAATTTAAACATGATCCAGTATAAAAGTTGAATCTATTGGCAAAATTTCCGTGGTTTTTACGTACAAATCACTGTAATAAAAAAACTTTTCGCAAATTTGTTATGTCGCGAAGTCAGTAACAAGTGAAGTGGGTTCCACAAAAAGTGATCGGATATAGCATATATAAGAGGAATCCACAAATTTTGTGAGCAAATTTTTCAAATTTAAGTGGGTTTGGCAAGGTTTAGGTGGATCCCACTTTTTTGTTTATTTTTGAACTACATCAATTATTGCATATGAGCATTTAGAGGTGAAATTATTATGCAATGCGGAATTTAACAGCAAGGAGTTCCGAGAGCAATAACCATTATTAGCGAAATCTGCAAACAAATCTTAAGTCATTGGTTAACTAAGTGGGTGGATATCATACTTTAGTATTTGAGAAGTTTCTCAAAAGCAAAATTTGCGAAATTAATTTGAGATTAATCAGCGGAGAATTTTTTTTGGATTATAGGGGGCTCAGAGTGATCCTCCTTTTTTGAGATGAGAGATTTGCAGTTAAAGGCGGAATAAGGTGAGAATTCAGATCGGAGTAGTTGCCAGGAAATGAGATCGAAATAACAGGAGATGAAATCAAAGTTGGGCGTAAGTTGGCAGGAATCGAGATCGAATTGGTGATGAATTGACAGGAATTGATGTCGAACACTTAGTAGTTCAACTGGTATCTCAACTGCTAGCAGTATTTGAAATTAAACTCGCTGGTGACCACCTGGTATAGAAATGATTTAATTCAAAACCTACTTCATGATTAACTTGAATTCGCAAACGAAATGCGGATTCCGCGTACAATTTGCAGTTTCCGCAACAGCTCTAATTTATTATGCATATGGTTTGATACTAAATTTGGATTCCACACACTGTTCAGGATTCCGCAAACACTGTTGCGGATTCCGCGAATTTGCTGACTTTTAGGAGCGAATTTAAGCTTCAGAGTGACTCAGCTATTTGTTTGTGGAAACCTTGATGTTAAAAAATGTTTAAAAATTGAAAAAATAGAGTATGAGAGCATTATTTAATTTTTAAAAAACTTTCCTCTAATTTAAATTTAAAAATCCCCACATCAAAAAAAAATTGTACCTGTTGATGAAATTGAACGAAAAGCATAAGCGTTGATTGCCCATTTGCAGTTTGCAATCAAATTCGATTTCCAGCGCTGATTCTATAGTAATTCAGAGTTTTCTGCATAACCTAGCCTGCGATTTTTTTGAGGCTATTTCAGTAATGATTTCATAGAAAATCATCGCTGAAACTGAAGAAATTTTAAATCATTCTAGTAGCTTTCAAGTAAGAGTTTAAGTTGATGAGCTCTTTAATTTGCGTTAATCTAAGGCTTCATGGCGTAGAGGTAGCATACATGTCTTCAAAATTGAAGGTTGCGAGATGGAACCCCTGTTAACTCACTATTTTTGCTCAATTTGATAAGTTACTTAACGCTTTTTCATCGCTGAAAATTATTCAAATTAGCGATGTTTTATCAATCATTTTTTCTATCCGTACCGAAAAAATTCTTTTTTTTCCAACCTGAAATTTTCAAAATCTAATCTATTTCCTAGGTCAGAAAATAGTTATGAAGTTTTCAAGTAGAATAGGCTTTATCTGCAAAATCTTTCTTTCTTATGTTTTTTTTGAAAACGAAATTAGCTAAATCTTCTTTGAAAAATTCTCCTGAAGCTCCCTGACGAAAAATGGTAGTTCTAGCATCTTAATAATACAAAGTAACAGTTTTATATCAAGTGTGAACACGCATTGTTTTGCTACAACTATTGTGGATACTTGAACCATATCTATTTCGTTGCGGTTACGCAGTGAACTGGTTTCTACATATTTCTTTCCAGAAGTTGTTAATTTTTAAATTAGAAATTAAATAGATCATTTCTGCTCTGAAAACACAAAAAATATTGGCTAGATCGACTATAAAAGATTTCTAACTAAAAAACAGCCTCCGTTGGGTACGGGTACGGGTATGAACATCGATAACATGATATTCAAGTTGGTCAAGGTGTTTGGCGCATAATCTTGAATTTTCTTTAATTCTTTCTTCCTTAATTTATTAGATTGGACTTCTAGTTAATTTAGAAGTCCAATCTATTAAAGGTTAGGTTCTAACAGTATGAAACGATTTAACCGCGTTTTGCGAGAAATAACGTGAGATAAATTCATGTCATGAATATCCTCGGGATAGGGAGATCTTGGTTAGAACCAAAGAAGAAGCAGTTGAGCCCAGTTTTTTGTAGTACAATTGAAGTGGTCTTAAATCTCGTTTTTTGGGGATACGATGGCAAATTTTACCGTTTTTCTTGTTTAGGTACCGAGGGCTGTTTTCAGTTTACACGAGTGCGCAATGACTTTTGAGCCGGTAAAAACTTACAGCACTCGACCCAGTGACCAGATGGCTCGTGGTGTAAAGGTCCTCAAATATCCACACGAGTTCATTTTTTTCGAGCGGTTCCCTGGGTTACGACCATTTAGTCCTTTTGCTGAGAGTCGGATCAAACTATTCAAGTAGAGGCCTCCAGAAGCTGTCAATCTTTTGCTCGCTTCCAAGATTTATTGGACAGTTTATGGTAGATGCTTCGTAGAAGGCTGCTGTCGGAGCGTAGACGAATGGACGACCCATTAGGAAGTGGCTGGGTATCAGTGGAAGGTAGTCGTCAAGGTCACTACTGGCATGCGTTAGCGAACGATAATTGCAAATAGGTCTCTTGATAGTCGATCAGAACCGAGATTTAGTAAGAAAGTTCGTTTTATCATTGAGACGAGTCGCTCCCACGCCGCCAAATTAGGGGACTGAAAGAGGATTTAGGCAATCGAGATTGTGGACCATTCGATAATTAGTTCTGAGCGTAGTTGTTTAGGGCCGCCATTGAAGTAAGTATAGGAGATTAAAAGCTTAGGTATGCCTCTCGCAGCATTGAAGCGTCTAGTTTCCGTCATGTAGATGTTCGTAATGATATTCTCTGTCAATTCCAGAGTGTCGTAGTCGTCCTCGCGCGCGAATAAAACCGTTTTCTAGAAAATGTGACAACTGTTGCAGTTTGTCTTTGTTGTCTTTTCTCTGCTGGGTTCGTATTGATTGTAGTTGTCAACAAAGGTTTCTCGCTGGTATTGTTAATAAAGGAGGAGCTTAGTTTTCTCTAGGTCTTCCATAGTGGCTAAACGTTCACCGCTTGCCTTCAATGTAACGAAAAAAACTATCCCGAGCGTTGACGCGAACTAATCGAAGCCAATTTAAAAACCGGGAAGAATCGATTGATCATGTAGTTGGGGGACAAACTGTTGTAGCATTACCTCGTTTCATTGTTTCGTTGATCACCCAAGTACACTCATTGTTGAGTAGAGACTGTGCTGCATCCAACCAGAGCTACCGTACGCATTTAAGATCGATTCCCCGTGTAGCGCTGTCTGCTGGGTTGAGTTTACCAGGGATGTGTTTCTATTGTTCGACTTGGCATATAATACGTATTTCAACAGCTTTGTTTGAGCAGTACGTTTTCATTTTACCGGGTGATGCGATCCAGGACAAAACAGTAGTGCTATCTGTCCAAAAGTGAGTGGAGTGGGGCTATATTCGAATTTCATCAGTAGCGACCCTGTAAAGCCGTGCGCCCATAAGGATGGCTCGTAATTCCAATTTTTTAATGCCCTCTTGGCTCAGTGTTGCTACCTTTGTTCTGTCAATCAAAAAAGTAGAGTATTGCATCTTGCGACCTGTCGCTGAAAATATGAAGCTGTATATCACTAGGTGACAGCTGTGGTCCAAGTAAGCGCGGCAGCCTCACTGGGGGACTTGTTTGCATTGGTCGACCCATTTATCAATTATCGGAACGAAGTCATAGAGACAAGTTTCGACCCAGGAAATACCAGACTTCCACAGGTTTTGAAGAAGATTTTTATTTTTTTATGACAAACGTTGCTAGGATACCTGGCGGTTCGAAAGCCCTTGCTACTGTAGAGAGGACTGTTTGGAGTGTAGACCTTGTAGAACTAGTTACCTTGATTGTTGGTTGCACGAACATCGTAGCGTCAGTTGTGTCCCCTTTAACGACCAAGACCCGATGCACTGTGCCATAATAGATTTTCCGACATCATCAATGAAGTAGATGACGTCATGAGTGTTAGATACGAACTTAGTTATGTTGAATCCCCCTGTATTAGGGAGAATTTTAGTTGTGTAGTAGAGTCTCTAGCCTCGTTTGTCGTGTTGAACGAGTGAATAAAACCGACCATGTAAAAACTTTTATGAAGCAATTGAGCAATATTGGGCTTGGTAACTATATCGGTAGCAGTAATCGGTAACTATTTGATGAAGCGCAAAATTGACAATGGATGGTGAGCATTTTGCACCAAAGATAAAACACGTGTTTTGGTATTGCTTGATACCATTTTTAGTAGGCCAAAGGAAGCAAAATGCAACTTGATTTTCATCTTCAATAACAATTTGCATAAACATGCCTTCAATCTCCGCCGATACAGCCACAGGTTTTCTTGGAATCGTAGTAGAAGACCAAAGATGTTGTTCAGGAGATCGGGTCCAGTTTCAAGGCAAGAGCTCAACAAGACTATTTTGTATGTTGAGGCTGCTTTGGCCACTCTGCGTACCTTTCCGGGCTTGTTTGGATTACTCGCAGGGTGATGTGGGAGGTATCAAAAACTTCCAGCTGTGGGAACTGAAAAGTAACAGATTTGACGTAGTTATTTTCCAGGGAGTAGTACGCGTTTTCTCAAAAACTTGCATGAGTTCAGGGTCCTTTTTGAGCTGTTCTTGTAGTGATTGCAGTTGAGCTTTAGCTATTGGATAGTTGTTGTGCATTTTCATTTCACTTTTCCAGAATAGATTTTTTTTGTAGCTATCTTCGTCGTGCTCAGTGCTTTGCTCCCTAAACCTCAGTTATCGAATGCTTTTATCAGAGTAAGTTATCTTCGTTTATTTCAGTGAGAGCAGCGTCTTCTTGATCATTTAAATCAATGAAATTAATTGAACGTGGTTTGATCCGGAACTATTAGATTTCTGGGTGAGTGGGTCTGTGATCGTCCGACCTAGCTGATTTTTGGCAGCGTGGGGGGTGCCTGTAGGACCTTTCCTGATATCATGCTCCGCAGTATTTCAGAAAACGTCTACGCCAAATAATGTTTGCACTGTGTTGTCGCCTATATCAGGGAAGTCGAAGGTGATTGTAGAGTGAGCAGGTTCTGTCAAGGTTGTTTGCGTCGATGGCGTCAAAACTTAGAGTTTCAACTGAGTAGAATGACTGTAGAGTTAAAGTAGGCTTAGTAGCGTTATGTGGTTTGATAGTTAGCCCCACCAGAGAGGAAGACACTTTGTCTTTATTGATTTTAACTCGTATGCTAAGCTGTAGTTGTTGACATGGTTTACATTGAAGTGTTTCAGCTGTTTTACTGAAGATGTATGAGCAGCTGCTGCAGTTGCCGAGTATGGTGTAGCAATTTAGTTTGCTGCCATTGTTAAAAAGTGTTACCGGCATAAATTCTAACTGGTTTCTGATGTTACTCATATTTTCGATTGGGTTCTTAGCTTGTTGCGATCGGTTTCTTAATGTAGTGCCAATCTGCATGTTATTTGATTTTTGGTTGTGCATTTCAAACGGCTTTTGTCGATGCGTAGACTTGAATGGTGTTTCCCTTCGCAGTTGTTGATGATACATTGTTTAACGGACGTGCATTCACTAAATCTGTTTTCGCCTAAGCTGTTGAAGCACAGTTTATGTTGTTTCACCAGCTCTGCCTGTTGATCTACGAGAATTTTCAAAAAGTCCGGACATTTTCCAATATAGTGGACTTGATTACCTACTGGAATTGTTGAAGTTGTTTGTTTTGTCGATACACCTGAATGTCTTTCGTAGTTTTCCTTGGACATAGAAGTAAAAATTGGTTGGGTCGGCTGTCGGATTGTTGTTGCTTCGTTGGTTGGCGAATTGGTCCCTTTTGCTTTGAATTTGATCGCTCTATGTCCAGGTTCTCGCATGCTCCCGAGTAGTCATTCAAGATTGCGTGGAGTCTGAATTTGTAGCGTAATCGAAGTCGTGCAGCACGCAGTGGTTTTCCCGTTTCATTAGTAGACGTACTAAGAGGCTTGAGCGAGAAAGTCGCGTCAGGTTGATAGAAATTAGATTGGTGGTGTAGCCGTTGAGTTCGAAGTTGTGGGTTAGATTGCGTAGGAAAGCAGCGTATCTGTTAAAGCCTTGTGGCTCGCATAGAATCAATTTGTCAAATTCTTAGAGTTCGCTGATGAACGCTGACACCATATATTTTGGGTTGCAGTATCTACGCACTAATTAAAGTATTGTCTCTTCTTACTGAGAAGAGTTGGTTCCGTAGCTCTTCATTACGGTTTTAGCATTATCAGCGCATAATGACTGCAAGTAAGTAATTTTCCCAACCGGGCTTAGACGTGGGTTGTTGCCTACCGCAGTCTGAAAGAGTTCGAACCAGTTATTCCACTCAAGTGGGTTGCCCTCAAACTTCTGTAGTTTTATGTCTGGTAACTTCGATCTTTTCAAATTTTGATGTCAGTGGTCGAATGTTTAGTAACGTGGTTGCTGACTTGTCTTTTTTCATTGCCGAAAAGACTGTTTTGTTGTTGGTCGTGTGGTTGCGAGTTAGTCCTATGGTGGTTGTTGAAGTGGTTGGCAACGAATTGTTCAGATGTAGTAACAGGACTTTTCTCTATTGAAGTTATTAGCAGGCTATATCGGTTATTGCCAGTTGGCATCTGGGCTTCGTGTGTTGAGTTTTTGCTCCAGATGTAGATTTCATTGGCGACTGGTGGAAGCGATAAATTGTATCGTAGACGAGCGTGAAAGTTCAAAATACCCAGTTTTGCAGTAAGTGAGACTGATCTGTAATCAGTTGTAGAGGTAGCGGTGACACCGTTGATTGTCTGATCTATAGCTCTGTTGGTTCCCGGTAAAGGTGGAAAACTGTAGCGTTGATGAAGGTCTAAGTCAAAAGTTCTCGACCTGGGTGGGCGTGTAATTTGAAAAGTCGGCAGCCGTAGAGCTGATGACGCTGTTGGCCAAGTTTTCAGTAGTAATTGAGCTTTTTATAGGTACATTGGCTGTTGCAGATCTGCCTTGCACTCTGAGTGGCTGTCTGACCCTGTGGAAATGGAACAATAGTTTTTAAAGACCTTTTCGCCTTTCCGAACTTTCATTAGTAGGTCGCATTTTCTTTTTAGTAGCGTTGAAGCATTGTCGAGGCAGTCTTGTGCTTATTGAGTGGAAAACGCGGCGAAGTCGTCTGCAAGTGTGTCTAGCAGATTGAAGCAAGTGGTTACCTCCTCGAACGTAGCTTACAGTACTCGATTTTGCTTGAGTTGGCTATTTTCCTCGTTACCTCTTGCTCAAGCTTATCGAAAAAATTGTAGCGGCGTCTCCGTTGATTAAGCAACTCCATAGATTAGCTGTTGTAAGGTTGGCTTCGTCGGAGCTTTTAAGGAATGTAATTAATAGAAGAGTTGTTCACTAGACAACACGGGTTAACATTTTACCAGCTCGGATGGCAGCGATAGCTTAGTATTTCCATTAAAGAAGCTTTGTGAGCTTTCTTAAGAGTCTTACTATAATTAACCTTAACTTTTTGTTGAGGTCAACCAACCCTAAGGCTAACCCAGTGGTTTAGTAAAAAACAAGAACTACAGCTCACGCAGTCATGACCGCTTTGACTTATGGTTGAAGACTACGTGGTGAAACTTTTGTTAAGTTTTTTTTTGCGTTGAAATGAGTTAGAAAATTTTGATACTTTCAAAATTTTCCGTAAATACTTTCGTAAACTTTGTTAGTAAAACGTTTTATAGTTATGGGTTAAAGAAAAAGTTTCAAAAAGTTTGAAAGTTTGGGCCTTTGAAAATTTGAAGGAGAAAGTTTAGGGCTAGAAAACTTTGGCTATCAGTATTTTTTTGTATAAGTGAAAACTTTTTTTTGGTTAGGAACTACCTTAGTACCCCGAGGATTAACAATAAAATGACCAATTGAACATTAACTTTTCCCATCTGCGGTTGTAGATTTCTTAAATTTGGGCTAAGAAGAACTGCACAGAAAGTTCAGCACAATTACTTAAAATTTTAGCACAATGTGGGTTTGTTGACGAGAGAAGAGCAGCGTGGTGTTTTTTTTGAGAGGGGGGGGGGGGGGGGGATCTATTAAGAGTTTTTTTTATCAGGCCTGTTTTTTAAAGTTGCCGTTGATGTTGATGCTTTCGTGACCCGTGAGATTGACCGTTGAAGATTGGGACCCTTGAGTAGCTCAGAAGATTGATGTCCTGAAATGGCCCTGATGATGGCTTGAAATGGCGTTGACAATGCCTGGAAGCTGCCTAACTGTTATGTTTGAGGGGGACTGGTTTGCCTTTTTTCGGCGTTCACTTCGATTTCTTAATGGTGGTCGCCAGATATTCAAGTTGGTCAAGATGGTTGACGCATAATCTTGAATTGTCCTTAGTTCATTTAGAAGTCAAATCTATTAATAATTAGTTCGCAACAAATCATGACAGTATTAAATGATTTAACCGCGTTTTACGAGAATTACCTTGAGACAAATTCATGTCATGAGTAGGTACGGGTATTGTGGCAATGAACATTGATAATTCATCGAGGACGATCTCTGTTTTTTTTTCACTTTTTTCAATTGCTCGCGTTTTCAATCGTCAATTTTCAATGTGAGCTCAACCCGGAGACCATTCTACCATAAAGGTCTTCATTCATTACAACGATAACTCGGTGCATTCTCATACTTGGTAAAATTACCAATTACAGCTTCTGTCGACTAAAAAAAAAGATTTTTTTTTAAAAAGCGCTTGTTACTTATTGACCAGCAGGTGTGTCAGACTATTACGCGGAGTTGTATAAATCATGGATTTTGACTTCATTTGTTTAGGCGAGTTTCTGGACGACATCTGTGAGCCACGTAAGTATTACATGTGCTTTTCTAACTCAACTAGTTCTGAAATGATACGGCTCGAAGTTTTCGTCTATTTGATAAAATATCGAATTTTTCTGTCGAGGAGTTAATTTTTTTTCCTGCAGATTTAACTAAGGTTGGATAATTATTAAGTACTTGCGTATCAAAAGGCTGTTTTTTTTAATCAAATTGATTATTTCTTTCAACAAAAAAAATATAATATTTTTTTATTTTAAACAAAAAATAATAATAAAAGTATAATATAATGAAAAAATATAATATGATACGGCTGTTTTTTTTATCAAATTGATATTTTCCTAACAAAAAAATTTAATAAACTATCTTTCTTTAGAAGCTCCAAAAAGGAACTCATAGCTTCAAGTAATTTTGTCACAATTCATTTAGCTGTTACTTGACATTGAGATTTTTCTAAATTATTTCGTTTATTTTGCTACAGTGGATAAAAAGCCGGACAAAGGAGGGGATTCGAACTCCCCTCCCAATCCAGATGACTCACACACTCTCAACTTTGCCATCATCCCCATCATCATCCCTCTATACCACTCGGGTAAGAATTATACACGTCGAGTATACTAATAAAACAGCTCTTTAAATAGTTTATAGAAAAATACGATCCGAGTGTACTAAAAAAGTTGAACTCTGTTCAAAAACTGTTTTAAATAATTTTAAGGCATCTTTATATTTACGAATCCAATTGGAGGAAATTTGACTGAGTAAAAACGGTTTGCTTTGGGAATTTGTTAACAATCCCTTCCCATTGTCTTCAGCGTAGAATTTTCCACGCTTCAGCATGGACCAGTTTTTTACTAGTTATCATTTCCCACTTATCGTTTCCCAGAGCTTTGCAGAGTTTCTCCTAGCTCCTCTTCACCGGGGGAGAAAGAATTAACAAAATCCATCGTTGTTTTAGGTGGCACGGCGAAACCAGGCGCAGGCTCTATAGACTACTTGTGGCCTTCGGATTACTACCCCTCTTTTGGCATTGGAGTAGACATTAACGATCCGACGACAACGTCCCTGACAACAAGTAGCACCACTAGTTCTACGAGTAGCGGCACGAGCAGCTCAACCACGAGCAGTACGACTAGCTCTACGACTAGCTCAACCACTAGTAGTTCTACTAGTTCGACTACAAGTAGCACTACAAGCAGCACTACTAGTTCGACTAGTAGTTTCACGAGTAGCCCAACGACTAGCAGTAAGCCGACCACATTCATCCTACCTGCTTAAAATATATTTTTTTTTTCAAAAGAACCACCAAAAATATATGCCGGCAAAAATTGCAAACCCGCTTTAAGAAAAAAGAAAAAATCAATTATAAAGGATTTTTGTGGTCTAAAATGTTATCAAAATAATCAATTCCCATGTTGCCTTCAGACAACAATGGAAAACAAATCGGTTAAAATTCACTATTTTTAAATTTAATTATAATCGATTTAAAATCAATTGAATTTGATTTTTTCCGTTTTAATTTTGTTTCGCGTCGTGCAAATATTTTCCATAATATCTGCATTTATCAAATGAGTAATTCATACAGCCAGAGGCAGATCTAGGGTTTTCTCGAGAAGGGGCGGATTTTCAAAAAGTTTCCAAAATTTTGTCGACCTTTTTTTTATAGGTCGACCAATTTGCTTTTCTAATCCTTGTCACCAAATCACTATCCTCAGAGTTTTTAGGCGTATTAGGCTTTTTTAGAACAAAGGCGTTTTTATGCTTTTTTGGAAAATTTTGACCAAAAAATTGCGTTTTTTTTTCACTTTCAAAGTTAGTATAATTTGGCGCCAAAGGCGGCATTCGAAAAATTTTAGTGTTAGTCAGTCAAAAATGGATATCTCAAAATAGTACAAAGAGGGTCCCTTTGGGTCGGTAGGGTGTCGAATCCCTGATGGGGGGGGGGGGGCGTCCGCCCAAAACTCCCCAAAACCCCTGGTGCATACAATGTTTAGCTCTATGCCATCTTATCGCCTCCCCCCTCAAACGCTTGCCCATCTGTCTCTCACACCTCCTTTTCAACAGATAGTTTTATTTAACAATTGATTTGTTGGACAGGTCAAAACGCACAAACGATTTTGTGTGCGTTGAAAATAGATCTAAACAAAATAGAAAAAAATCGATTTAATTGAAATTTCATTGTTTTCATCAATAAAAAAGAAAAATAATTGATTATAATTGCTAGGCAATGTATTTGATACTCCAATAAATAATGGGAATTTTATGCAACTTTAATGGGTTATAATCGATTATGTTTCCTTTTTTTATAGACACTGGCAATACAACTCAATTTTAACTAATTTTTATCCATGGAACTTCAGTGTGGGAATCAGCAAACGCAAACTGGTTTCTTGTAATTTTAAAATAGTATAGAGATTAATTAAGAGTAATGAACGTATTGAAGACTCTTATCTAGGTGTTGCTGATTTTTTGTTTGTTTTTTTTTCAGTAAAAAGACTTTAAATATTGGTGTGTTTTATGCACTTTTTGAGTTCAATTGAAATTCATCTGCTGAAAGTGACGTAAATAGCACTCTCCAAACACAAACGTGCAAATGGCGCAAAAATTCGTGAACGATCTCTAGTTTCGGAAGTGCAATTTGATTTTTTAGATTTCCAGCGTAATAAAAACTTTACCTGTTGATTCAGTTTTCTCAAATTGGGTTAATTTTATCAAAAAAGCGCCAATCATAAATCGTTCTAGAAATTCAAAAAGTTTAAAGGGCATCTATTTTTTCTCTGAAAATCGAAATCTGAGATTTTTTCAGCGAAGTCAGAGTTTTTTTTAATGTTTACTTATATTCATTACTTTGTTCCAGTCTTCGATTGGCTATGTTTTTAAGATTGCAGTTGATAATCAAGGAAAAGTTTCGCTAAGAGCGTTTGCAAGGGGAATTGTTAATGAGAGCCAAGCAGCACAGTATGTTCAGACCATAGGCTTAAAAAATACATATAAAAGTTTTGTAGAACTTCGATACAGGCACATTCTAGGCATATTTCTAGGCATATTTGATCGTCATATTAACATAGGAAAAATAGAAAACAGTTTTGTAGAAAATAGTTAGAAAAACGAAAAAAAATTCTACTAAAATATTTAATAAAATTAAACGTTTTTCAAATTTTGGAATTTTCAAAAAAAAATGTTTGAAATTGTTGCTCCCCAAAATGACGCGCAAAAAACTCCGAAAGCTAATTTTACTCGAGTAAATTAAAGTTTCACGGCCTAAATTAAGCATAATTAGGCTATTTTAAGCCAGCTCTCACACCTTATTCACTCGAAATTAGACGAAACATCAAAAAATGCAGACTTTTTTGACACTGAAGTCAAAATTTTTCAAATGAAAATGCTTTGAGCCACCTCATCTACAACCTAAACTTGCCTCAACTTTATCTTAAAGCTTGTAGCGGAAGTAAAAAAGGTTATTGGTGAAAACTTTATCTTTTTTGCCAAAAACTACATTGAATATAGTAAGGGGCATTAGGAGCATTTAGACTTTAAAGACGCTTTTCAAACAATCTTTGAGCGATATTTTTAAGAAGTTCTCAATATTCACCAAGAGTGCTCGTATCAGGCATTGAAGCCTTGAAGCCTTGAATGTTTCGACTGACCTCTAATTTAGTTTTAGTAAAATAAATATTGGCAAAACTATTGATTTTAGGCTTATAATACCAAGTTCTTAGTGTTAAAACTTGGGTCTTGTATGGAATCAATAAAAAAAACTAACTTATTGCCCCAAGGGGTCAATCCCCCGAGAGAAGAAAGAGTTTTGTGAAATTGGTCTGACAAGAAAACCACCCCGAGCGTATAATACTCCTCACTTTCTTCGAAAGTCGCAACAAAAATCTAAAGAATTGCATATTTCTCGTGAAGTTTTGGAAGCATTTGTAACTCTTATTCTCTGCACCCGCCATGATCAAATATTCACATCCCATTGTGCGCAGAACCTAGCCTAATTAATTTACTTTTAGTCAAATAATTGTAGTCAAGTAATTGAAAAGAAAAGAGGCAGAACATTTGGGTCTTTTAGTTTGACCATTATACCATCCAGTAATTTCAACCACAGTGTTTGCAGTGTTCCCTCTAGATGATTAGAATTGATCACAAGACAAATGATACTGAAACTTTCTAAAGGACTGAAGTAAAGAAAACTGCTATACACTCCCAACATTTTCGCCAGCTCTTTTTTTTTTTAAACACGGAATCATTTTTGATAGCGCTTATTATTATTGAGTCATCAAATTTAAATATTTTTAGGCGTATCAAGTATCTGTCAATCAATTACCAAGAACCAAGGCGGAACTTCAACTGATCAAATGTGAAAGTTGAATGAAAAAAATTCAAAATATCCAATAGTTCAGATCAATGATACCTGCTAAAAATTTCGTTAAACTTCTAACTTTAAGTGGCCTAAAAACGGCAGAAACGGAGCAGTCCTTAAATTAACACGGAAAAGTAAAATATGAAAAAAGATTGCTTCGCATATCATGACAAAAAATCTATTCATCCAAAATGCCAGGCAAAAAAACTATATTTGACAATTTAGGTGTGAGGAAAGCGGTATATCTTCTGTGCTAGTCAACAACTATTCAAACTTTTCCAACGTTCAGCTGATTATTTTATTTCTGATCTGGAATGGAAGTTCATGAAGTTTTTAAACACAATTTTGTTGTTACACAATTTATTTGTTTGAAATTAATTTTGAAGATTTTTTGCAGTAATTTATTTAAACTAATTAAATTCAAGTATAATGATTCAGCTTTTAAATGTCGAAAAAAAAATTTGAGCCGTATATCAAAAATTGCTAAAAAAAAAGCCCGTATACCAAAAAGTGCTAATTGTTTAAGCTATTTTTTTTCGTTTTATGTTAATTAGGTACAAGCAGTCCTACTACCAGCAGTACTACAAGTAGCACTACCAGCTACACAACTAGTGCAACCACCCCTCTGACTACAACTGCACCCAAAACTCAGGATGAGGACTCTGGTCCCGATATTCCGGGCATAAATGACATGGGGGTGGGGGAAGTTGAGGCGAGTGGGGAGACTAAACCTATTGTGGAGTGCAATGCAACTTGTCAAGCGGAGAATAAAGATGTGGTGGAGGTTGAAGCACAGGGAAAAGACCAGGATGTAAGTTGGCTAGGAGCAGCTTAGAAAAATACGAAAAAATATATATCAAAGTCATGATTTCTCGATTGAAACTAGCCGAAACAGAGCTTTTTGAATGAGATGAAATTATATGTACTTGAAGTTCTTCTTAACAATAATACCCCTTTTGATTATGTGAATTTTTCTGAATCATGGTACGGTTTTTAGGTAAATCTTTTTTCACAACTTGTAAGGTGGTTTGTATGCCAAATGTTTTGTAAAGGGAAAGTTTGCATCAAAATTAAATATTTTTTTAGCGTTACCACATTATTGTTTCTTTGCATGTCTGAAGAAATTCAAGAAAGCGCGCCTTAAAGCATTATAATCTTTTCCCACGCAATTCGCAAACCTATTAGTAACCTTATTTTGCTGATATCAACGCATTTTTTGATGTTATGAAACACTCAACTTGGTGTTTTCCAGACTAATACAATATCAGTAACTTTAATCAAGAAGATATAAGCTCGATCGATACTTTATAAGCTCGATAGAAATCGATCGATATGAGTTCGATCGACATAAGCATAGAAATTGATCGATATAAGCTCGATCGATATAAGCATATGGAACCTGATCTAAACTACATTTTATGATTGGATAATTTAGATATTTTACCAATGTAAAGTATTTAATATTAACCAATCATGATCCATCTAACTAACAACCCACTTATTTGTAAGTGCTGAAGTTACTTGTAATTTCAGCACCAGAGAGATTTGAATTTAACTTAGAAATTAGTTGGACTCTCCCGAGCACTTCAGCAGCCGCAATAAACCAGTATACCCTAGATCTATTGAGCCTAGCAGAGACTAGTTAAACAACCTGAGACTAGATAGTATAAGAGTAAGATTAGGATCGGTATTAGACTAAGAAGTTGCACGAATCTATCCGGCCGAAAATAAGATAGCGTGACGAGCAGACGGTGTACCCTATCCGAAATTACTCTATGAGTTAACCAACTCGGTCCTAACTCATCTGGTGCGACCATAAGTCTCGAACAAGACCTTAATAGCTTAGAATTAACCAAAATAGATTAGAAATTAGACAAAAACATTTACAAAATGTTATACGACAATAATTTAATCGAAATGTCTCTACGACTCAATAGATCAGAGCCAATATTCCGAACCATAACAGAACTACCCGGAATTGGAAGAAGACCTCGAACCAGAGACGACATACGACAAAGTAGAAACTTGCCATATAGCTATATGATAGTTAGGCAAAAACCAGAACAAACTTTTATATTTAGAATACTACTGGCAATGAATTTAGATTTTCATTTGCAAACATAAAACCTTGAAGTTAATCTTCAAAATCATTTCAGGCGCTAAACAAAATTATTAATATACAATAACGATTGATAAAAAGATCTAAGATCGTTTTCCTAAAACTCTGCAGTAATATACAAAACATGTTTGAAAAATATTTATTGAAAAATAAAAATAAAAATTAGTAGCATGACAATAAATGGTTAGTAATCATAAATCATCCTGTTGTTCCAGCTCCATCATCTAAAACATAACAGCAATCATAAACCCACTAATATCATCAAAACACTAAATCTTTCCTTTACACACATTTAAAATTTTATTAAAACTTAAATTCACTTAATTTTAAAACCAGATCATCAAGGCTTATCCTTGGATCTTAAATCATTTTCTACTTAATTAAATTTCAAATTTGATCATCAAGGCTTATCCTTGGATCAAACAGAACAACTTTGTTCTCCCCCACCCACTTAATTAGTGTCTAACGACCTCAAACGTCGATTCACTACCCAACCCTTTCTAAAGACCTAAGACTAATAGAAATTTTTAAACAAAACTAATCATTCAAATTAGGATAAACAGTGAAGAACTTCGGTTATTCATCCTTCACTTGACCCCCCCTCTTACCAGACCCAGGATAAATCTTAGACTTAGTAAGTTTAAAATAGTATCTAACGAACTACTCGCGTTCTAATTATACCTGAACCTTGTGGATCGATTTACTATTCTCCAACCCTTGAACACAATCACTACCCCTAAGTAAGATTAAGTAAGTTAACACCTTAACTTATACTAGCCACGAGAAAGTAAAAAATCATTCTTCGGAATCGATATACTTTTCTCTCCAACCCTGAACAAATAGACCCAGGTTAAGCTAACCAAAAAATCGTAAGAACTAACAGTTTAAGAAAATAGAAATCATTTAACAACCTTTTGCATCCGTCATCCTAAACCTTATGTCATTTAAAAACCTAGGAAATAAACAAACAATCGTTTTACACAATTGTGAAATAGATAACAAAAAATACGACCTTGTAATCACACCTCATACACAAACAGTTGGATACATTCGAACAAAACGACAAACACTAAAAAGAAAAATAATAACGAAACAAAGACAAATAACACGAAAAAGATTTTCAAAAAATCGAAACGCATTTTCAGAATCAGAAACCAACAGTTTAGACGAACTTTACAAACTAAAAGAATCAATAGATAAAAATTGCCCACTTCACGATCAATTATATTTCTCTGACTCAGAAACAACTTCAAATTCATCAAAAAGAGGAAAAAGAAGAATAAAAAAGCAGTATAAACACAAACCAGTACATTTATACAATTGGAATCAACCAATTAGACACATTGATAATTACATATTAACAGTCATCGAACGAAAAAATGAGCTCAACGCACACCCCAGGTGAAGAAAGTCCAGATGATGATGAAATCTTTCCTTTTATCGTAGATGCAACCACCGATAGAGGACAGCATATATTTTGCAAAAATTTACTATTAAATTTATTTGAACCCGGAATTAGTCCATGTAAAACAGAGTTCCCAGATGTAAAAATCAAAAGACAAATCATAGACCACTACTTAAAAGATATATGCAACATAACACAACAGTATGGAATCTACTCCATAGAATTCACCTCACCAAACCATAATAATAGAAAATATACAATTCAAACAGACGACCTTGATTTAGAATTTTCAAAAGTTTTTTCAGAATATATAAAAAGCATCCAATATCATAACTCACAAAGAGCAAACTCCATATTCACCAATGAAGTTTTCGCAATAATATATAGTTATATTTCGATATTAGAAAACGAAATCCCACTAACAAATGTCTCACCGACAGAAACATCCAAACATTTAAAAGTACGACATGAAATCACACTACTCTCTAGTTATTTAAACATCATTAAAGAAAATTTCACGAAAGACGACGTTTCACAACATACAAAACACGATCTACAAAAAATTTTGGCATGGTTTATAATAGATTATTTCACACACAATATTGATTTAATTGCACAAGCAAGAAAAAATTTTAGACCCCAAAACTCGAACGATGATACCGCTATCACAGAACAATCAGATTATGTTTGGGACCCCGAATGGTCTCATCCCGCATTTATAAGCTTCCCACAATCAATCTCAAGTCAAGCAATAAGTACGATATCTTACATAAGAGATTATGTAAAAGTAATACCATTAACCATTGATGCAACACCATTAAACTATAATACATTTTTGCCCGATACACAAAATAATAGTTTAAACTCTACAGTTATACACAATGAAAACCTCAATGGAACTAGGAATCTTACTCAACAAGATATCCAGACACCATCACACTTCATAAATGAAGAAATTGTGCACACAACAACTACACAACAAAGTATTTCACCAATACGCCCAAATTTAACAACACCAAGAAATACAAATCCTTCACAAACACAGGTAACCTTACAATCAACCGTTAAACCTTCGGTTGCCCCTAAATATTCACATATGGATTACCAAACATACAGACCCATGACAATACCATCAAAAACACGCAAAACATTCACTAAAAACAACTTTACAGACCATAATTATAATTATACACATCCATCAAAAACATATAATCAACCACAAAGAAATTTTAACCAATATACAAGATCTCGAAATTGGGATAACCCAATGACCCAACCTAATTCAATAAATTTCCAAACAAATCCTCCACAGGATCACAGTGAAAATTACCCATTTTTTCAACAAAATAAAAATAAAAAACAGACATCTTATCAAATGGATTATTTATCCTCAGATGATGATTTCTTACAACCAGATATATTTGCACCAAATACTCAAGAATATCGTAGACAAGGAATACAGAGAACACGTACAAATCATAGAAACTTTTCTCCACAATCAATAGATGCACAACATCAACAACCAATTCAACAACAAAAACCAATTAATACACAATCTTTTCAACCAATTCAACAACAAAATCCAATGACTGCACACTCGTATCAACCATTACAAATGCAAACTGAAATACCACTCCCATATTATCTCCAACAACATGAAATAACAAGAAACCAACTTTCAAATTTTTCTCAAATGCCAAATGCAGCAGAATCATTACAAATGACAATGAATCCATACCTTATGGGTGGATCATCAATAACATCAAACAAACCTTTAATGGTTTTCACAGGAACAGACCCTGAATACTCTGTAGAAGATTATTTAAATGCAGTAACAGCAAACCTGATTTTAAATATTGGACCTGAACCAATTAATACGCCACTACATCAAAACTGGATACATCGACGCACAGCGTTAATACAAACAACCTTAGATGGCGCAGCCCAAAAATGGTTTTCAGTACTACCTCTAGAAATAAAATCAAACTGGAAAAGGTTTACACAGGAATTTTCAAAAATGTTTGACTCCGAAAGAAACAAACAACAACAAAGAGTTTTATGTAATGAAATTCGCAGATTACCAAACGAAACCATCAAGCAAATAGCAGTACGAATCGAAACACTAGTTCGAAAAGCATATTCATTAAATACACATGACTATAAAAACACAAAGATGACAGAAATCTTAATGATGACCTTAACACCACAATTAAGGAAAATAGCAATAAAAAAGAGAGCATCCCATCCTTCTTCAATTCGAGAACCCGATTTAGATTTTCGAAAACTAGTAGACAAATTAGAACAAGCAGAAATCACGATGAAATTAGAAGAAACGGAAAATCTGAAATTACAATACGTTAATACAATTGAAACGACTCCCACTAATATTAATAATATACAGGAATCAGAGACAGACCTCGTTGAAAAAATCACTGAAATACTCAATATTTACGAAAAGAACCCGAACTTTAAAGGCAAACCATCTTTCAAAAAATGGTGTAATTATTGCCGACGATACGGACATAGCATTTCCGAATGTAGACAAAAACAGCAAGACAATCAAAATAAACCTCAAAAATATAAAGAACCAAATAAATCATTCTATCAATACATGAAAAAAGATCAAAATCTACCGAACAAAACAGTCTACAGCAACAACAGTTCAGGAAAACCACTCCCGAACAATACAAATTATACAAGAAATCAATCACCATATAACTCAAGTTATAGAGGAAGATCGCCAGAACGAAGAAATACACAAAATTCATCACGAAATCACTACAATAGACCAAATAGTAGAAGTAACTACTCCAGATCAAATTCAAATACACAACGATTTGTTTCTAGATCTAATTCCCAATCAAGAAATAACTACTATCCAAACAACCAATCACGAAATTCATCATACAATAGGAATAGAAACTACTCCTATAATCGAAATAGAAGTTATTCAAACAACCGAAACCAGAATTACCCGAACAATCAATCAAGGAATAACTCATATAATAGATCGAACTATAACAGACCAAACAATAATTACCAAAACAGATCGCGAAATAATTCACAAAATCGACACTCAAGTTATAATAATCGTTATAGAAATTATTCCCAATCACCACACCGGAATAGTAATAACTATAATAATTCTAATAATCGCCACAGAAGTAGTACACCTAAACATCAAAGACAAATCAATCAAGTACAATCTAACCCAGAAACAACATCAGACCCTCCAGGTATTGATGACACAGTAACTGATACGTTACAACTCAATCAAATAAACTGTACATCATCAGATTCAGAAAGTGATACTGAAAACACTCTTTCTATCAATATGATAAAAGTCGAAAATGACTATGAATCTGTCATATATGAACAACCTTTTTCATCACACATATATGAAAATCAATCAGAATTTCTTCAAAATTATTACACTACACCCATAAATTCCACACCAACGACGCAAGAAACAAATGAGATTAACACTACAAATCAAACCAATAAAAATACCAAAACAAAATGCTTGAATACAAACCACATTTATCAAAATATACAAAAAGAACAACCCAAAGAAAAAATTTGGACAATACCATTTCTCTTAGAAAGCCCAAGAAATAAAGAATTTCAACCACCAGACCTTGAAATAGATTTTTTAATTGATTCAGGAGCAGAATCAAACATAATAAACATCCCCACATGGAATGAAATAAAAACTTTACACCCAAAGCTAACACCTCTTGAAACCTCCAGCAAACTAGCAACAGCACAAGGATCAACATTGATAAACTACGGAAAAATCCAATTATTTCTCCTCCCCACCAGAACAATGGAACAAAGCAAAATTTTAAATAAGCCATTTAAACAAATATTCCATATCACTGACATTAAATATAATATCATTGGAATACCATTTATTTCGAAGTACATACCAACAATTAACATACTAAATAGTAAAATATTAATCAAAGATAAATATACAAAAACAAAAGAAACATCCTTAACATTTTTTCAAAGATTAAATAAACAACCACCATTCTTTTCAAAATTCTACCCGATATTTAACCAACAAAGAAAACACCTAAAACCACTATCAGGAAATATCTATAATTTTTCAATCAAACAAGTTCACCAATATGATAAAGAACAAAACAAACAAAAATTTTATATGTCAGAATTTGAATTCAAACCTATTCACAAATTTTTCAAAATCACAATCTCATCCATAAAATATTTGAAAAATTCGAATTCCGATATCATTTCCTTACATGTCTATAACAACACACCTTACCAAGTAACATTACCTTTAGGACTTTTAGGATATTGTGAAACCAACGCTACAATATCACCAATACACGAAAAAGCCTATCGCGTAAATAATATACTCCAATTACTAGATATTTGCCAATCTACAATTCTTAATGAAGAATTATCTATAAATAATATAATAAGTAACGAAAACAGAAATACGGATTATTTCACAAAAACTCCATATTTCAAACCTACATTCAACATAAGTAACTACACAGAGGACCAACAAAAATTTTTAACAATGTTTAATTTCCAACATTCACAAATAACACAAGACGAATTTGATAAATTAGCCAAACAGCTAATAAAATACTCATCAGTCTATGCAACATCAAAATTCGATGTTGGCAAAATCAGTTCATCACTACATCTCCCGTTAAAACCAGACGCAGTTTTCAAAAAACAGAGAGCAAGTAAAGTACCAATTCACTTACATGATAAAGTAAACAGATTACTCGATATTTTAGAACAGTACAACATTATATCACCAGTTAATAAAGAAGAACAACCAAAAGGCAACACATTTATCAACCCCGTTATCATTCTAGCTAAAGGAGAATCATTAAAAATCGTTCTCGATGCTAGATACCTCAATTCACTTATAGATGAATCAAAATGTAATTGGCCCATTGAACCAATACAAGTTATTTTAACAAAAATAAACGGCAAATACTTTACAACCGCCGATATGAATAGTGCATACAATCAAATGCCACTAAATGAACAATCACGACGTTTAACACAATTTGTTATCGGAAACCAACAATATGAATTCAACCGCTTATTCTATGGAATATCCATAGGACCAGCAGCATTTTCAGCTTTTATGAGCAAAATTTTTAGACCACTAATACTCAAGAAAAACGCAATCACCTATTTAGACGATGTTTTTATGCAATCACAAACAAAAGACGAAATGTTCAATGTTTTAGAAAAATATCACCAAATACTTCAGAACGAAAATCTGAAGGCCGCCCCCGATAAATCACTTCTTTTTGACAAGAGTTAAATTCTTAGGACATAATATAGAAAGAAAAACAATCACTCCATTGAAATCACGCATTGACGCTATTCAAAAACTTCAACCACCAACAAATAAAAAGAAAATCCAAGAATTTCTTGGAATGTTAAACTTTTTAAGTAAATATGTTTATAAAATGCAATTATATCTACGACCATTTTATAACATCCTTAGACAACAAAATAATTTTGAATGGAACACAGAACATCAAACACGATTTGAAGAAATAAAGAAACTTTTAACTGAACAAATTTCAAACACAATTCCAGATTCAAATCAACCATTTTATGCAATGTGCGATGCTTCGAACTTTGGCATCGGTGCAGCACTATTACAATCACATAATGGTACAAATAAAATGAACCTCATATCAGCAAATTCTCGATTATTCACTCAAGCAGAGCTACGACTCTCAACTCTAATGAGAGAATGTACAGCCATAATATATACACTGACAGAATATGAATTTCTGATACTTGGATCAAAACATCCAACAGTTCTATTCACAGACCATAAACCAATCATCTTTCTCTTTACACAAAAATCTAACCCAAACCACCGAGTTTACAGATTTCAACTAATTCTAATGAAATTTCCAAACTTACATATAGTTTGGACTGCAGGAAAAAATCTTGCATTACCAGACACCTTAAGTCGAAATACACCACCTGAATTACTTACACGAAAAACAACAGTTGAAATACCCAAAAACATAAAATTCTACCTTGCAGAAAACGAAACATCACCCCGATTGGAATGCAAATATGCAGTAAAAACTGATATTGAACAATCACAAATAAATAATTTACAACATTTCCCACTTTATTTAGATTGTCAAAATAATCATTATGAAGTTGATCTACTTGGAACATCAACTTTCAAACCAATCCCATATTCTCAATGGATAAAAAATAACACCCAACAAAAACGAACAAAACAACACCCGCCTAAGAAAGACCATTTTCCACTAATTGAAAAAGAAGATTTAACTGATAAAATAAATTTATCAGGACCACAAACAAATGATTCAAAATACACAATAAATCAAGTTTTTGACCTTCACGACCCACTTGATACAATACCCTTATCTAAATTAGAAATCGAAAACATTTTTCTCCCCCCAACAGAAATAATTACAATTTCAACACTGAACCAATATCAAAACCTTGACCCAGTAATTCGACAACTGAAATCATGGCACAAATATAAAACTAAACCTATCAAAGCAGATTCAACCATTCTAGGAAACAAAACACTCCTCCGATACTTTCGCAAATTTAACAACACAACAATTAACGAAAATACAGACCTTTTAGAGTATAACCTGAATGAATCTACAGTTCCATGTCTCCCTTTAAGTATGATTCTTATAGCTTTTAATATTTCACATACACAAAATATTAAAGGACACTCTGGATCAGAAAAAACATATTCAAATTTTATACAAAATTTTTACTTCCCAAATGCACCAATTTGGATAAAAGTACTATGCAATGACTGTATAGTATGTCAACTAAATAAACCCTACCCAAATCAAAAACAAATAGCACAAAAACAAGATTTTAAAGGACAAAGTTTGTACTTTAATCATCGTATCTCATTTGATACCAAGGGACCAATTTCACCCTCATCAGAAGGAAACTCCTACATTATGGTAATTGTTGACGCATTTACACATTATGTAGCACTTAACCCAGTACCACATTGTAACGCTTATTACGCTTACACAACACTCTATGAACACTGGATAGCAAAATTCGGACTACCAGAAATTTTAGTTACAGACAACGGTACAGAATTCATAAATAATGAAATTATCACACTATGTCATTTATATAACATTAAACACAAACCACGTACATCTCATGCACCTTGGACAAACGGCTTAGTCGAAGGTATGAACCGTTCATTACAAGAATATCTTAGATGTATCATCAACGGAAATGATACAAAATATACCGAATGGTCAGCAGATGTAAAATTATTTCCCTTAGCATATAATTCACAAATAACGACAACTTTAGGAATGTCACCATACGAAATGGTTTTTAACCAAAAGCCACGCAAACCAATAATGTTTACAGCAAATTCTCATAAAAACGCACAAGGTTATTGTCAACCAAATAAAGACTCAATTTGTTATAACCTACCTTTACATACACACGATGAAGATCATTTTCATCACCCACAAATTCTTAAACTAGCCTCCGGTACACACCGAATGGATTCTAAATAGAGATAAAAAACACAATGAAATTTATCAAAAAATAACAAAAAAGTTATTACAACGACAAAACATTAATGAACAAATCAATTCACGTTTTACACCAGCCTCCGAATTAAAAATTGGAACATTTGTTTTAATACCTAATTTTAATACTCAAAAAGGAATTTCTAAAAAATTACAACCCCTTCGAAAAGGACCATACCAAATAATTGCAAAACCCACTGATGTCACATATAAAATTACCGACTCAAACAAAAAAGAAATCGTTCAACATCGAAACAACCTATTACCTTATTACCCAAAAGAATACGCACTCCGCGAATTAACTCAATTATATTCTTTCACAGGATTAAAAATCATTCAAAATGAACCACATCTGAAAAACACAGAACAAAATGATAACCCCACCGAAAATCAAAACACAAAACCAACCACCACCAAAAACAATACACCGAACCATAAAGAATCTCCAAAACAAAGAAAAAATAGAAAAATGACCGAACAAATAATACCCCAAGAACAAATCGACAAATCAGAAAATCGAAAAACAACAAGACTCCGAAATCAACCACGTAAAAACTATAAAATATTCATCCCCCAATCTAAAATTTTAAAGAAAGTGGAATTTCAAAAGTAATTTTAACATTATACTTCACTATCTTGAAACCTTCGAAACATTTTTCATTTACATTTTTCAAAATAACATGCTGACAAGTACGTAATAATTCTAGTTCAAAATAGACCAATAGGATTCATCCAATCCGTCACTTTCTCTAACTCAAACTAAGACCAATTAGACGAATCATATAGAACTCCAGGCACATCTATAACTATAACTTTACGACCTCCAGGTCAAAAATAAGCAAACCACTCCAACTTGACAACTAAAATAAATATCACCATAATACCGTACCCCTCCCTTATCTAATAACCCAAAGATCAACAATATTTCCCCAACTCAGACCACGAATACCCCCAAAGCAAATTTGTTAACTTAGCCTAAAGTAACAAAATGAACATTTTAATTAGCCTAAAGTATAAAAATCTCACCATACCCCGGATCATTTGACAAACAAAAATAAAGAAAAAGACGACCTCCCGATCACCATGAAAATTGCCCCCAACAATTTTTTACAAAACTCAACCCACTTGTCAAAAAACTAATAAATAATCCGACCACACTTGAAAATCGCCTCAAACAGCAAAAAATATTCGACCAAGAGATCATTTCTTAAATGCTCTTCTCTCAATCAGTTACTCAAATACTCATAAATCTTAAACATTTTTTTACAATACTTGAAACCTTTATAATATTTCTTTTTGATATACTTGAATCTTTTCTAATAATCCTAATCATTTTTTGTAACATTTTTTAAATTTTCTACACTATACTCGAACTATTCCTCCAACTTTCCAAAACCCTTGATTATATCCACAGGTACGATTTATACAACTTGTCTAAATGATACGAACAATTTTCAGTAGAACTGATATTTTTTTATTGTTTGTAACTTTCATAACATTTTTATCATCCCTCATTTTGACAATATGTAAATGTATAAAGAAAGCAATCTTCACATTTGCCCTAGCAACAATCCTTCTAATTCTTTTTTTGGAAGAATATTATAATAAACATAAACCTTCCCACTAAAGTAACAATTCAAAAATCCATCAAAAATTGCTACCCAACAGTCACAAAGTCAGTCTTCACCGACATCATCCCAAGATAACCAAACACCACCTTCAATTACTCAAAATCCTCAAACATCTACACGAATTTCTTTTCAAGACAATCCATACACTTTTGAAGAACGACATGCTCGTTTATCAGAACCACTAGAACCAGTTCAACGACAAGCACCTCTAAGCGAACCAACATATAACCTATACCCAACACTACCACAAGAACTAAGTAGAATAAGAAATCCTAGTCAAAACCAAAATACAGTCGAAATAAATAGACAAATTATACATCCTCGACGAAGCAGAAATTTTCAAACTCCCCGAGTTCATTTTGATATACCTCAATCCCCATCACAAAACACTCCAGAAAACCCCATTGGTATATTACCAGAAACCCCTACGCTTCTTTCACAACGTAGCACCTCAAGCCTACCATCAGATTACTTAGGTTCAACACCAACATCTGAGCAAATACGTGAAAATCCTTTCAACCCCACAAACCAAACATCACGATTTCCATATTGGACTACACATTCATTTACACAAGGTGAACCAAATTTAGTCAATGACCCCATAGATATTTCTACGGATACAACAACATCCTCATCACTACCAGAAACATTATCACTACCATCAACACCATCAATAAGCCAGATTTCACCACCACCTTTTAACTTAAATTTTCCAAATAATCTCGACGCCAGATATCGAGAACAATCATCAATAAATATTCCTTTAAGATTAGATTGGAATACATTTACAGCACCTCCACCACTATTTGGACAACATCAAGAAAGTAACCGCCTTCATAACTGGGCACTTAATAGATTACAATATCGCCAAGATATTCACAACGATATCCGTGATCACAATATTCAAATACTCCAACAAAACAGTTTACAATTAAAGTTTGAAATCACAGTTAAGTTAAATAATATTACCCAACATCCCTACCCATTAAATCCACCTAACATAACAGCTCAATCACTACCACCACCGTTTATAACTACTGAAGTAATATACAAATACGACAGATATACCAAAAACACAATTGGCTACATTACATTTTATAATCCATACTCAGGATTATCATACACATGTATATTCTAAAATTATTAATTTTTCTCCAACTCCTTTTTCTAGTAATCTCAAATCAAAACATAAACCCTTCTCCTCGTACAGGACCACAAGATTTATTAGTAACACATTGTGAAGAAAATGAACAAAAAACACTACATAAATATGCAATAAATCAAGTATCACAATGTGAAACAGAACCACAAGCTATAGAAACCACAGATGTAATAGCAACACTCTATTCAAAAGCCCGAGCAACAACAGTTACAGGTTATAAATTCACAGCAACATTTTCCGAAAAGAAAGTACATTGTTCACAAGTCTCGAACGGAAACAAAAACCGACTTGACCATGAATCATTCTATCAAAGTAATATAGAACGTCTTTTACATCTCAATCCCGACGATTGTAAAAATGAATTACTTAGACTAAACATCACACAAAATAAAAACTCCCAAAGAAAGTTAGTTAATTTTCAAGTTTTTCCAGACTCTGTACATCAATCACAACTTGAAAGACACCAAGGACATATAAAACTAGACGAAAAATACCCGTATAACGGCGCACACGGACGATTAACCTATGACCTACACGATAAACATTGGATACCACACATTGGTATAAATGACCCATCAAACTGCAAAGCAGACACAAAAAATAAAGGATACCAAGAAATAATGTTTTTTGATTGGAAAATACAACTCGAAAAAATACAACTAACACGAGATTTATCAGATAATACAATGATCTATCAAGGAATCCGATTACCTTGTAAAAATGATCAAGGTTATTGCGACCCTACAACGAGAACGCAAGCAACAATTGTTTGGTTCCCCGAAGATACATGTACAACATTTCAAGTAGCAAAAATACACGCTCGTATGATAAAATTTCACGAAAAATACTTTATACAATCAATTCCATATGAACAAGTCCATCCATCACGAAAACTAAGTTCTAATTTTAGAAACATAGACAATATAGAAAATAAATTGACACGTTTTCAAATATATCAAGAAACAGAACTTGCATGTAAATACAGGAATCCACTTCACAGAACACAATACTCTGAAATATTAGTTGAATATGAAAAAGGATTCGACATGACCACTGGAAAAGTAAAAATCGACCCATATGCCACAGGTCATCCTCTAAACGAAGGAACATCCTATATACCAGTTAATTTTGAAAAAAGCAACGGACAACCTGGTGGACATCTAAAACCCCATGACACCAGAAGCACACGCTTACAAGAATTATCACTAATGAATACTACATATTTCGGTAATATCCACTATGATATTCATTTAGATATGAAACTAGATTATACAATTAGCCGAATTTTTCAAGAAATGTCACTCTCCGAATTAGAAACACTACACCAACTATGCGAATTAGAACGAACACAAATATTACAATCACTTGCACTAGCAGTATTAAAAATACCCTATGCAGGATACTTATTATCTGGAAATAGATCAAATTTTTTAGACTATGAAGGAAACATCTTATGGTTTTATACTTGTACTAAAAAAGTATCACCACTATACGTTTTTGAAGATAAACGATGTTATAAAAGAATCCCTATCTTTTATAAGAATAAGGTACATTTCGTGGATACACTTTCACGAAGAACCTATTTCTGGGATACCGCAGTCCCATGTGGATCAGAAAATAGCCACAATGTAGTACAACTAAACCCTGATGAAAACAAATATTATCTTCTCACTCCATATCCCACATTAATGCAATCACTCAAAAAATTTTCACCAGAAAGCATTCGCGCTATTGCTCGAAACCCAAATATAGACTTACAATCAATAGGAATCTATTCAAAATCAGATATTCAACATCACATTAGAACACAACAATTCCAAGAATTATTAACACAAATGGACACTATACAAAGACAATCAATAGACCAAAATTTACGCAAACTTGCAGAAACCGCAGGATTTGCCGATATCTACACGCAAGACTATAGCGGATATTTTAAAGACATTAAAGATTATATATATCTAAACGGTGAAAAATACCGTCCCCAAGATATATCACCGATTAACATTTTTAGCTTTGTTACACTCAAAAATGAGATCCTCGATTTTCTAGGATGGCCCTACTACATCTTAGAAAAATTGACTATTTTATACGCAATGTTTAACTTTATTGGATTTCTTTTCTCACTTTTAAAAGGAATCTACAACACATGTGCTATACACACACAAGTAAACAGACAAGCAAGCGTAGCACGCATACTCTTTGCAGGATTTTTTGGAATCTTTTCTACATCCATAAACAAAATTCTTTTAGACGCACAAATAAAAGAATATAACACAAAAATAGCAACACGACAAAATACATACGACGAAGAACATAACAATGTAGACATAACGCCAACGGCACCACAATTACCACCCCTACCAAATAACCATCCACTATCCCTAGTCCCACGAAATTTTCGAAATTTAGCCATCACACATAATCCAAATTTTCGACTCACCACATCACAAAGTCCCATTCAACATATAATGACACACCAGTCACAAGATGATAATACTTATGAACAAATTATTGAACAACCCCATACCACCGCTTTTCAGTCTCAAAATAATCATTTTTTTAGCCCACGATGAGCCGCCAACTTGGATCACTACACCGATCAAATTCCCACCCAACCAATCTTACCTCTCCAATCCCAATAATACCACTTTTTGCTTTTCCGCCACCCAATTTTCCATCTAGTAATGTAACATCAGGCATGAATTCCGACACTAATTCACACATCTCAGTTTTATATTCCATCTCACAACTCAATAACCCGAATATTGAAACCCCCGATGAATTTGCCGACTCAGAACCATCCCCATCCAATAATTTTCATAACTCTTCTAATTTTTCTCAACCCCCTTTTCAACCCATATTATCCAATAACCCTGACCCCATCACTCCCACACCCTCTTATGCTTCCCAAGTTACCCCAACCTACTCCTCATACCATTCTGACCAATCATCTCAATCACCAGACACCCCCCGAATCTCCCCAGAGCTAGATAATTTTATTACCCTTCAACAACAACCCTACCACCTTAATACCCCAACCATAAACCAAATCTCCTCCACAATAAATTCATCCAACCCCCCTACCCCTACACCCTCTTCAAATTATACTGAATCATTAGCACCATCATCCACATCAACTGAATCTTCACTCAACACTAATAGAGCTTACCGCACTTTTAAAAGAAAGTTCCCCAACCATCCTTTCCCAACAAAACCAGGAACAGCCCGTGAATACATCAACCACCCCAAGCATACTAACACAAAAGAATTTTTAGCCATCACCTTACCCTCATTCCCACAATACACCTTAAACACCCCCCACGACACTAACGAAACACGCAACTTTGTAGATGAATACGTTTTAATGCCCACTCTCTCTTGGACCTCATATTATCATTTTACTAACCCTCTTTGCTTACCTTTATCTAACACTCACATCGATATAGAGCGAAATACGGACATGCTATATCGACTCACTACACCACTAACCGCTAGACAATTTACTTACGTTGGATATAAAAAATCACTAAAAAAACACACACTGCACCTAGAGCTAACGAATATACACTCGAATACTATGATCACAACATCATCAGAGCTAACCAAGATCAATTCTTAGACGACGATCGCTTCGCTAATCCACAAATTACTGAGAAATTTTTCATCAAAACACCATATATATTTACACTAAACATCTTCGACCGAAAGTTTGATCACATTATTTCAGAAGCACTAACAGACACACAAGCATACGAAAGTTTTAAAGAACGCTTCCAAATATTTTCACTAACCTTTCATTTCCTTGCACCACACGAAAGAGATTTACACTGCTCACACGATATTATGTTGCGCACTAAACAAACCCACACATATAGTTATTATCGCTTCATCCAAAATCACTTTGACCTACACACACCCTCTAGACAACCACACCATCGTTTTCAATTCATTAATTCCAAATACACTTCACCATTTTTCCTAAATTTCACATATTGCATTAAAGATACTAACCTTCATGGTATTCTTCGTAATTATGACCCCATAACCCAAATGTACATCTTCTGTCCCATCACCAAGACCTTCAACGCCGAAGAATCCCGACCCTTCCTTATCCCGCACGAGTTTGTACAACCTATAGAAATCCCAATTTTAGAATTCATCCACAACACTAAATTCAATCACAAATTATATAATCTAATCCAAAACACACCTTATGAGTTTGCAGTTGGCACTGAAGAACTAACCACTATTAAGGCACTTCAATTGCTTTGGCCACTGCTTCAAACTAAAAATATCATCCGCATCTTAGCTAAACTACTAACAACTTCAGAACTAATTCACGATATCTTCCCCCACGGTTTTTTCCCCGACGACTAACAGGTAAGTATGAATTAAATGAATATTACTAACTAATTAAAATATTAAAAAACTCACCATACTTTATCCATGTTTTCTTTAGATTTTTAGCCTTCATCCGACGATCACCTACAAAAACCACAAAAAACAAATAAAGATCGCAAATTTCATCAAACAGACTTCAAAAATTCTATTAATCTCTTACACTTATAAATTTATAAATTTAATACCAATGCAGTAAATTCATTTCTAAAATTTTCCCCACAAGCAGTAAATATAATTATAATGAAAATTTGTAACTTAAAATTCCCCCATAACTAGCAGTAAATTTCCAAATTCTATGCAGTAAATTAATAAAATGCAATTGCAGTACTAACCTTTTGATATTTTCATTCATTCGCACAGAAATTCTATCCACACTCGCACAGCTCGCCCACGAAGAATTGTTTAAAATAATGAATTTCAGTTTCAAGTTTTCACACTCAACAACTCTAACATATAATAACATGTTTCAAACCTTCCTTTAACCCGGTTGGAAAGGAATCATATACTAAACAAAACTAACCAACGCAGCTTACTAAATACCACAAATCATAGAATAACAGCATGACTAAGAAAAGGAAACCAACGGTACCCAAACCGGATTAACCCAGTTTAAAACTGGATAATTTATTCTTTTGAAGACTATTATAAAGTCTAAAAAAGAAATAATAAAACACAAAAAAGTCGAAAGACAAACCCATACCACGAACAATTTGCTTTTTGGAAAAAGGACATAACCAACAAGACATAAGAAAAACCACAACAAACCCAACATAAAACGTTGTCACATAACAGGACCCCTCACAAAAACCGCATGAAATCATACTCCCACTCCTGGCCTAACCCACCAGGAAGGACGTCCTGAGCATGCTCTATAGCCGGCCTAACCCACCGCGCTACATCCACGCTTTGTGACCACACCTCTATTTTTAATAAGAGCTACTCAAGTGTGAGTAACTCTTCAAAATAACCGAACTAAAACAAAAAGCTTTTGTGAAAACAACTAACTAAAATCATAATTAAAAAATATTAAACTAATAAATGTTTTATAAAATGTAAATTACATTATGCAATACATAGATCAGAATACAACACCAAGGACGAACATCTAAAGACAAAACGACCCCACTACACTCGAGAGAGAATGACCAACCACAATCGATATGCCACTCACAATCACAACTCAAAGGATTTAGAGTACGACTTGACTTCGCAGAAAAGGACTTCATTGAACTAGACCAATGACCACCTCGATGTTCAAGTATACGTACAGATCCGAGTAACCAGGCATCCCCTCCACGCACAATCTCCACGCAGAACAGAAAAACCTGACATAGCAAACCATTCTGAAATCAGATTTGAGTTTGTTGCGAAGACTTAGTCGTTGTCACTAGAAGACACAACGTCTTATGTCTCTAACTCCAGCTTCCTGGAACTTCTCTAACAAAAAGGAAACAGAAGAAATAAGATGTTCGCCAAACACCAACGTCCATCATCCATCCTTCGAATTGCAGAAGAACTATTCTAAAAAATTCTGTAAAACCCGGATGGGTGGAACCTGATCTAAACTACATTTTATGATTGGATAATTTAGATATTTTACCAATGTAAAGTATTTAATATTAACCAATCATGATCCATCTAACTAACAACCCACTTATTTGTAAGTGCTGAAGTTACTTGTAATTTCAGCACCAGAGAGATTTGAATTTAACTTAGAAATTAGTTGGACTCTCCCGAGCACTTCAGCAGCCGCAATAAACCAGTATACCCTAGATCTATTGAGCCTAGCAGAGACTAGTTAAACAACCTGAGACTAGATAGTATAAGAGTAAGATTAGGATCGGTATTAGACTAAGAAGTTGCACGAATCTATCCGGCCGAAAATAAGATAGCGTGACGAGCAGACGGTGTACCCTATCCGAAATTACTCTATGAGTTAACCAACTCGGTCCTAACTCACATAGAAATCGATCGATATAAGCTCGATCGATTTCTATGCTATTTGTAGTTTCGGTCGCTATTCGTTTCAGGCGTCTGCTTTGAACAATCTGGAGTATGCACTGGACGTGATACACCCGGAAGCACCACTGGCTGTACAGAAATACGCTCAGTGAGTCCATTTTGGAAGACCTGAATTTTTAAAATAAGGGTGCAGTTATTTTTTAGAGTTTTTATTTAATTTTAATGTTTTAGGCCAAGTGCAAGAATGGCTGGCATCATCCGAATTGAGGCATCACGGATGAACACATTACTTTTCACACTTATACTTATTGCAACACTTGAAGCAGTGCATGCTCTAGGATAGACGAACAGAGAAAAAGTATATTTAAGAAGTAAAAAATATTTGAAAAAATAAATAAAAAGAAAGAAAAATGGAATAAAATGGGCGAGGACTAATAAGGATTATAGATCAGACAAAATTGGACAATGTTATTTACTTAAATCATATATTTATTTACAGATAAGTTAATAATTATAAAACTGTAAACATGCTGTAAATATGTAAAGTTAAGAAGTAAATTTTATTAATAGGATATCAGTCGAACTTGTAAATGGTGCTTGTGAGAATCTTTAATTTCAAGTTAAAAAATTAGAGCAACCGAAACCCTGAAATAAAAGTTTTCTCGAGTTGTTTTTCAATGAATAGTGTTGCTTGAGGCTCAGAGTAAAAAAAAAGAAACTACAGTTTTTTTTATCATCCATATCGTCCCCCCCCCCTCCCCGGCCAGATATAAGCAATAGTTTTACAGCGTAAATTTTGATTTTAGGAAGTTGTATATCAGAAAAATTGAGCTTGTAACTATTTAATTAGCTCAAATAATTACACTTGCGATCAACTTAGTGTAATATTAAGAACCTTTTTTTTTCAAATCTAACTCGCAAATCAAAGTGTTTATTAAAAGTGTTCACTTATTTGGAAATTTCACTGTAGAGTTGGAAATTGCATAGCATCTGTTCTCTGCGTTATTTTTGGCTAGTGTTTGCTGGTGTTATTCAGCGTCTGAGGCTGAGTGGTTAGCGTGTCAGACTATCTTGTAGGTTGCATGTTCGAATTTCAGAAATAGCTGATTTTTTACTAATTCGAGGCTTATTTCTAATTTTTCTTAGTGCACATTATATAGCTGCTTTTTGTCGTGTTCTCGCAAATGTTTGCGAAACAAAGCTTCAATTCTGTGTTAAACTCATGACAATTGGATCATATGAATAAAGCTAATATGGGAAACGGCGGAAAAGGTAGAAGAGCCGAAATTTCTTCACTAATTACGGAACCCCTTTCACACATTTTGATGCCTTGACGAATGCCTTTATTAAGATCTAATTGGGTTTGTTGAGATCAATTCAGGTTCATTTGCTAAAAAGTAGAGAAAATTGGCCAATCAGAAGTTGCTCTTGAAATTCAAAGAGCTTTAAGGTCATACATTTTTCTTCGAAATTCGAAAATTGAACATTCTTCAAAAAACAAGTAACTTTTTCCCTTTTCTCCTCATTCTTTGAACTGCTTGCTGTTGGCTGTTTTAGTCGTCCCATGCAATGGATGCCCTGCAATATCAAACAATCACTGTTTTTTGACAATGTCCAATTTAATAAGGTTTTTAGTTTATGAGTTTATGACACTCATTTTTTTTGACTAATCATCAAGTGATCTCAACTGACGCTCATGGAATAAGAGTAAAAAATTCTTTCTTTCTCTAACACAGAAAAAATGGATCAACTGATTTTTTCCAATTGGGTTTGATTTGAAAACGTTTTCACTTTCAGTTTCGAAAAAGTTTCATTATGATATTAAAATTTTGGGCATAGTTTTTCATAATACTTCTATCTGTTGGCTAGTTTTGAGATTCTGAAGGAAAAGCATGCTCTAATTAGGTCTGGTTTTTCTCAAAAAAAATGATTTTTGAGAATTTATTTTCAATTCAAAATCTTTGGGCCAGGCTAGTTCCGTTAAAAAAACGTAAAATGTTGTCACATACTTACTTCTACAAGTATTTTTTTTGAAAAAAAAATTAATCATCTTTTATATGCGGTTATTTTGCACAAAAATTTATATAGGCTCCGAGTTTGTTCTGAGACTTGCCTCTCTCTACTGAATACCTAATGTTCGCAATCTTGCCTTCTTTAGCGAGGGCCGTAATAAAGTTTTGCGGGAGAGTTTTTTCTAGAATGCAGGGGAATCTGGCATATTGAGACTCGCTTCCTAATTTTCATAAATTTCCTTAATGTCTGTTGTACTTATATCCTTATTGTCTGTTGTAATAAAAGGAACTTTATTTTAGTATGTTCATCCTGGTTATTTACCAAAATGCCTGAGTTCGAATCAGGCAGGGATCTAGCATTTTCTCGAGGAGTGGGGGCGAATTTTCAACAAAAAAGAATAGCAAATTTCGTCGAACTTTTTTTGGTCGACCAAATTGATTTTCTAAGATCTCCCAAATCATTATAAAGACCCCATTTCGACCAAATTTTCTGCACCGCAGGCAAATTTTTCAAAAAACAGGCCAAGAAAGGTTTTTTAGACAGTTTTTGGAAAATATTGTCAAAAAATCGCGTTTTTTTGGCGCGCGCTCCCCCTCAAAATTAGTATTTATTGGCGCCCAAGGCGCCTTTTGAAATCTTTTAGGGTCAGTCAGCCAAAAATGGATATCTCAAAATAGTACAAAGGGGGACCCTTTGGGTCGGCAGGGGGTCGAATCCCTGAAGGGAATGTCCGCTCCCCCCCTAAATCCGCCACTGGTTCGTATAGAGCTATTTATACTGGATGAAATCCACTGGAGTCATTATAGAATTCTTTCTCAAAATGGTCAACTTTTAACAAAAACAAGAAAATTTTATTTTGAAAAAAGATCTATATGAAACCGATTATTCAGTTGCCAATAAGAAGCGCATTGTTTGAAACTAATTCCTAATTTGTATGAAATTTATATACTTTCTTATTTATTATTTTTGTTAACATCCAGTCTACTCAAATTACTGAATCTCTAAAACCTTTTGTACTGAAGTTTTCATGTGGATTTTATAAGACATCATCGGTTCTGAATTTCTGACTTTCCGTTCTTTCTTAAAAGTGCAGAATCTTCTCTCGGCGGTAGCTCAAAAGTCGGCATTGAAGTCTACAGGAGCAATGTTTTGCTAGATAATTCAAAATGCAGGTTCTTGTTTACAATAACTGCCCAACGAAACTTCACTCTAATGGGTTCAGCCATGGTAGGCTTTAATGATTGCTTAGGCCAGAAAGACGGATTATCCTGCGGGTTTTCATCGTTGTGTGACTGCGTCATAAAACAATTGAGTATAACAACAGGTATAACTGTTTTTTTTTGCGATGAAAAATGGAACGCACACTTTTTTTCACTCAAATTGACTGCTATAAAATCATTCCAGTATCAAAACCAAGAAATTTTCTCAAGTTAAGTTCAAGTGAAGTTTATATCTTTGAAGGAAGACAAAACACGCTTACTTGGTACGAATTCAAATTGACGCGAAAAAACTGTTTGTTTTTGAATTTCGAGATAGAATTTTCAAATTTAGATTACCATTGAAATAAAAATTTGTCTCCTTTCCATTTTCTCCCCATTCTTCAAAGTTTCTACTTGAATGATTGATTTACGTGCTATTTTGGCGAATTTTTACGATGTTAAAGATGAAAACAAATCTGTTCACATTTGTTAATTTGTTCACCATGCCAAGTTTCATTGCATTATGACAAGGCTAAAGTAATTTTTGAAAATTGAAATTGAAAAGTGGGGAGAGAGAAGGAGAGAAACGCATCAAAAATTTCTGGTCCCAGTTTTGTATGTATAAATTATATGTCAAAAATCTTTTTAGTTTCAATTTGCGTTTACATGAGATGCTTTGCTTTATATACACTGAAAACTTAAAAAATGATTTTCAAAAGGTCAGTTTGCTTATCGTTTATCTAATAATACCATTAAACTTTAATACAGTGTAATTTTTGAGTTCACTAGGCTCTATCTGAAGACTAAATGTGTTGTGATTGCGCAATGAACTAACATGCCAGTTTTCGTGAAAATTTAAGCTGGCGAAAAAAAAATTAAATTGATATTCAAAGTGGTCAACTTTTATAAGTATTACAAAACATTGTCTGGAAGATAGTTTTTTAAATTCGAAATTCTAGTTAATTTGTCTGAAATGCATGCCTCTTTTAATTTTTTTTCATTTTTTCATTTTTAACGGAATGCGTTGCTCGGAATGCCTACTTGATTAGAATTTTTTTTCTTAGTTTGTCTCTATATTAAGTCTAGTCTAGTCTACTCGAGAATTGGCGTAGGATTCTTCGGAATTATTGTTTTGCCAGAGTTTTTTCTGCTTTTTTTCTTGCAGTTGTTGACAATTAAAAAATTTGCCTAAATGGGTTCAAGACATGGCGGACTCTTTTGAATGATTAGATCACGTAGATGGAATACCCCACGGGCTCAATCAGTTTTTTTACTGCACCATAACATTTTTCGTTGTAAATTTCTGATTGTCTCAATATGTCCACTTGAAATTTAAACATAGAATCTAAAAAATGAAAATTTCTCCTTGCAATTTCAAATAGAGTGAACATTTCTGTTCGCATTAACTAGCTTATTGACCAAACCAAATTTTATTCCATTATTAAAAACATATTTTTTAAAATTTCCTTTTGAAATGTGAGCGAAAATGGAAATTAGTCGGCATTATAACACTTAAAATAACTATAAAAAAAGAAAATTTGTAATGCGTTTGATAGGGGGGGGGGGGGGGGGTTAAAACATAGCAAATTTTTTTGAAACAATAAATTTTTAATTGTCTCAAATTGCCCCATGTTTATGCTTACGAACTAATCAGGCCATGCATGGCACAAGTTCGTTAATTTGTTTTCCAACAAAGCTCTAATATAGCCGAGTTAATTTCTGTTCGAGGTTTGCATCGTCATTGAGATAAATTTTACGAGAGAGAATACTGTACAGCAGAGCTGATCGCTTACAAAAGTTTTTGTCATTTTTGCTCAGCCTGTACGTTGGTACCTTACACTGAGTTTTACCTTTTCTGGTCATTTCAGTTTCATTTCACGTCACGTTATGATTAGGTTCAATGTCGCATTTTCCACAGATAATCTTCCAGAAGAGTAAAATGTCGTGAAGTTCCATATAAATTTAGATAGAGGTAATAATCTTGATTTTTTCAATTTTGAAACATACGTTCTTTGATAACCGTAGATCCAAAACATAGCCCTCGATTGATTTTTTTCGATTATTCTTATTGGTGACTTGTTGTAATACACGGCCTGAGAGCAGTTTGTAGTAATAGGCAGCATATACCCAGTAAATCAATTTATTTTCGCTTTGATGTTCGTTTTGGATGATACAATGTTTTTCATGAAATTTAATGACTTTGTTGCTTTTGTTGTTCATCTTTTCGCATTTTCTATCCATGACAGCTTGTAATTTACAATCAACCCAAGATCTTTTTGGTTTTCCTCCGTTTTTTTCGTGACCACAAATAACTGTTTCAAACTTCGTTTTAAAGTTCAATATATTACATTTATCAGGTTTTGAGACATTTGATTCTTATCACACCATTTTTGCTCCTGGATGATGTCATCCTGAAACATTTCATTGTTAGTACTGATGAATATGCAGTCGTCCGCATAACCTAGGCCAGTAGAGTTCATGTTGTTTTTTATGTCATTTATTTTAACAATGAGCTTGAGTGGGCCTAGTAGAGAACTTTGCGGTACTCCACTTGCAACATCGCAAAGTGTAGCACAGAATGTTCCGATCATACCAATAGAAAAATTATTTAAAAAAGGCTTTTTTAAAAATTTTTGTTAAATTAGGCTTCTGTTAAATTAGACTGTTGTTTTTAGGCTTCTTGTGAAAAAAAATATAAGAAAACTTAGAAAAAACATACACAATAGTCACAGTCAAATTGGTAAATCGGGAACGGTTTAAGTCAAAAAAGGCAAGAGCTTTTTTAAAAAAGTTTTGCAGGTATTTTAAGAAATGTTGAAAATTTCTAATCCTAAGATGGTAGAAAGAATTTCAAAAATTATTTTTACCTGAGCTAAACAAAAATTTCATGGTTCATCCTTCTAGAATAAACCTGCTCGTTTGCTGAATTTAACACGAAAGTAGCTTAGAACTCAAAAAATGAAACCGGTTTTCGTCGACACTGGTACAATTTTTTGAAATTTCATATGCTTCGCTTGAATCAGTGCCAAAAAAACTTTAATATGATATATTACTCCACCCATTACGATGATTATTTGCGGTAAAGACTTTGGATTGAAAAACCAGATGAGCCTGATTGCTCACTTTACTCGCTTGAAATAGACGATAAATCAAAATTTCTCGACACTGGAAAAAATTTTTGAAAATTTTTAATGTCGTTCAATTTACGACCAAGAGGGCTTCAATGTGATATATCACCCTCCGATGAATGTTTTTGTTACCTGATTTTAAGTGGAAAATGAAAACTAGAAAAACTGAAGCACATCCCGAGTACAAAATTCCTCCCCGTTTTCAATGGTCGGACCAAAAATATGATATTAGTGGAAATTGAATTGAATGACCTATAGTCTTCAATTAATAGCAGAAGCGCGATATTGTAGAAGTCAGAAGTCACATATTGATTATTGAAATGCACGTTCGCTGAATCATTAAAAAGGTAAATCTGGAAATAACTCATACGGAAGAGACATCAATATGGTAGATGTAGTAAAACAACTTATAGCTCGTCTTCAAATTGTGGCAAGTTAATTTTTAAATTCTTTTCTGATCCCCCAGCCAGCTAACTGAAAAAAATAAGCTATATTTTGCTGACGTGATATAATTTGACGAAATCTTCTTTTCAATCTAGCAACAAGCAATCAATCTTAACTTGCAATCTTCAATGAAATTAACAGCTAGTTTTTTGCGGACTTTTTTGCCTCCCAGGTTGTTTTTTTTTTCATTTAAAGTCTGACCTTGCGGGACAAGAAATTGCACCGCCAACACCCCTACACAGTAAATGATTAAACACCTGGCTCTTTTCCTGTTTCCCCCTTTCAAATTTAACTTTGAAAAGTTAAGTTAACGTTGTCATAAAGCAAAAGCAGGGAAATTTGGAGTGGTGAACAAATCAACAACTGTGAACAGATTTGTTCTTCATACCTTACAGCGTAACATTACGCATTTAGCCTTAATAACACGTAAAACAAACATAAAACTCGGTGTTTTGAAAGGTGGGGGAAAACTGAAAAAGAGCCAAACACTTTTGTATTTTTAGCATTGGTTTGCGACGATAATTTTCTGGTGGGCATGTCGAGGGGTGGGGGGGGGGGGGGGTTTGGGTGGTTGAAAACTTTTGAATATGTTAAAAAAATCAAAGGGTGATCATGAGGGTGATCCCTTCTAATTTGAACTACTCAGACTAGCTGTACACATTTGAGAATCAGTTTTGAAAAGTACCCGGGTTGACAAAAAATGCTTATCAAACAATTCCATACTATGGAAAAAATGCTTATCATACGATTCCATTCAATTCCATAGAATAAAAAAATCGTATGAAAATCAGGCTCTTTTCCAGTTTCCCACCCCCCTCGTAAAATTACAAAAAAAAGTTGTTCATAAATTGTTCTCACGGCAATTTGCATGTTACAAATGTTGCAGAAATTTGTTCACTTGTTCACGCTGACACGTTTTAATGGAGTTTATGACATCAAAAATCATTTTAAATCGACTTTCATTTAACGGATTTCAGAAAAAATCAAAGGGGGGAACTGGAAAAGAGCCGAAAATCACATGATAACCATTTTTGCCATACAATGGAATTGTATGACAGCCATTTTTTCCATTAAATGGAATTGTATGATAGGTGTTTTTGCCTTGAACCAAAGAGTTCTTTTTTGTTTCTATTTTTAATTTCTGAATAATTTGGGTTCTGTTTGCAACCGAACCCAAGTGACAAAGACCATGGTTACTCAAAGCACCAAAGGTTGGACGATCTTGCTTGTACAAGGCATAAAAAACGACCTGAATTATCTTCCAGCTGACTTTCACAAATGATATAACAAAAGTAACAACCTTTTAATTTTTGATTTTTGGCAAAAGTTTTCAATGATGATTATTTTAAATTTTTGAATTTTCAAATTATCAGACATTAATCAGGGAATACATAAACACGCCATACAAAAGATATAGGAATTTTCAGCGTTTTTGAAAAAAAAATTTGAAGTGAAAAGAAAAAAAGCCAATATTATCGTATCCAGGACTACGTTATGCACACAAAAAATTAAATTTTGCATGCAAACTTTTTTTCGGAAAATGTTTGTTTGCGAGAAAATTCAATTTGCGGTTGAAAAAAGGCTCTTTTCCAGTTCCCCCTTTCAAAATACCGAGTTTTATGTTTGTTTTACGTGTTATTACGGCTAAACGCGTCATGTTACGCTGTAAAGTATGCAGAAAAAATCTTTTAAGAATTGTCGATTTGTTCACCATGATTTCATTGCATTGTGACAACGTTAAATAGACTTTTCAAAATTGATTTGAAAAGGGGATTTGGAAAAGAGCCGTAAAAAATAATATTACCTATGATCATTTTTCATAAACTTATGAGACTTTAAAGATTGCCAATATGGCTATCGTGCGACAATTGATGCGCGATATTTTTCGCGCTATTAACGCGTAAGCGGCAATTTATTCCGTTCGAAATTGTTCAAAATTAGCTGAAGCCAGCTATTTGTCATAATTAAGGCTAGCTATTCTGTCGTAATAATTTCTTACGACCCAATTTTTCAAAGAGCGATAAATGTCGCGCTATTAAAGCGTAAGCGAAGACTTAATTCGTCGAAGAAATCGTTCCAAATTGGTTGAAGGAAGCTTAGTTGCCGTTTTGTATTTACATTTGGATAGTTGTTGTACGTGTGATTATGGCTAATTGCGTGATTTTATGTTTTAAGATATGAAGAACCTTTATGCTCACAATTGTTCAATTGTTCACCATTTCAAGTTTCTTTGCATTTGTGAACGTTAAAAATAGTTTCAAAACCTAAAATTGAAAGGTTGGGGGAGTGGAAAAGACTTACTTTTTGCGGCCACCTCACATGAGCATCAATTCTGTGGAGGTAAGGTTTGATTTTGAAAGGCTAAGACTGATATGTTTGCCATAAATGTATTAATTTGCATACTAATTTTTCTAACGATCAATTAATTTAGTTCAAGTTTGCTAATAAAATTTTGCAGGCTCAAAAAAACGAGCCGGTCTTCTATATTTTCACGGTTTCCATACCTCTCATAAAATTACAAAAAAATTGTTCAAATTTTCTACTCCTTTCCACTCCCCCCTCCCCCCACCTCGACTTTTCAAAATTTGTCTTACTATTATTATTTGGTGTATACTTATGGCTAAACGCGCAAAGTTACGTTGTAAACTGTGAAAGATAATGATGTTCACAATTGTTAGTCTGTTCACCGTGCCAAATTTCCTTGCAATCAAATTTGAAATCAATGGACAGGGGAAAGTGGAAAAAAATCGTTCCGTTTTTCTACCTTTTTTTTGCTGAATGCGTGAATTTAAGATGAAAGCTATGGGCTCTTTTTCCTTTCCCCCCACCTGACACGAGCTTCAATATAATAGTGTAACGAGTGGTTATACGAGGTTGAGTATGAATACAAAATATGTTTGTCGTAGCCTTATTAGTCTGTATGTAAATTTTCAGAACAATCGGACAATGTGGTCAACAAATTTACATGTAGAAATTTTCATGTGGGGGGGGGGGGGGGGGGGGGGGGAGGAAAAAGAGCCAAGCTATGAAGAAATTTTATATGCAGACTGATTAGGCCATGATAAACATATTTGGTTTTCAAAAATAACATTGTAAAACCGCTCGTTACACCATAAAATTCATGTTTGAGTGAGGTGGGGGGAAAAGGAAAAAGAGCCACAGTAGTTAGTTTATTCACCATGCAATTTTAATTACACTTTTGACTACGTAAATGTGGAGGGGGATGGGGAGACAAACTGAGCGAAATTTTGTTCACAAGACATTTTGGTAAGAAATGAGTAAAGATGTGTGCACCTGCTCGCGCTGACCTATTAATTCAGTTTATAACATGAAAAGTTATTCTTCCGATTTTCGAAGAAAACGGAATATTTATGCTCGGTGTGGTTTTTATATTCAGTCATATTTCGCCGATCGAAATAATAGTTGTCGACAAAAACTTTCCAAGCCCCATTAAAATATCGACCTCATGAGATCAAATTTAAAAAGATAATTTACCTCTAACAATTTTTTGTTAGGTTCTGCTGGTTTGAAAAATGCCAAATAGGCCATGTACTGTATTAAGTTATGCGCGCTTTGAAGATTTTATTCATAATGCTGAGAGCGTAAGGCGAATTATTAATGCGTAACGAATTATTCCGCACAGCAAAATCGTTCTAAATTGAATTGAGGCTAGCTAATTGATCGTATTAATTTCATACGGCTGTACATTTTGCACTCTGATTATGTCCGAAATTTAGGTTTTCAATGTTTTCTTTTTCCAAAAACTATTCGATATGAATAAAGGGACAGCGGAACATTTAGGGTTTTGCCCTGATAAACGAGCGGTCTTGTTTGAATTAAATTGAAACATACTTCGCTATTAGAAAACTAGTGCAAGTGGTCATTACAACGCCGCTTAATACAGTGTTAGCACGCGTGATTTAAACTCCCTGGCTTGAGGATTCGAGTCCCGTTATTTTTCTGAATGGTAAAAAAACATAGGCTGATGCTGATTAGGCTTACTGAACATTGAAATAAAGTGGGTTGCAAATCGGCTTGCCATAAAATATATGTTTGAAAAAAAAAGTTTTTAATTGACTTGAAGACATGAAAAAAGCACACATTTTGTCAAATTGCGTGAACACCAGTAGCTATTTCAGAAAAAAAAATTGCGTAAGAAAATGTCTTGTAAATTGAACTCTGCTAGTCCGCGTATACCATTTCTCTCTCCTTTTAAAATCCAAAATTGTTGACGAGAAAATATGCTTGTTCAAGTTAAGTAGTCGATCTGTGACGTCCAAAATCAACTTGATCAAATGGTGTAAATGAACTTGAATAAGCACTATCGGATGTCCGCTCAAGCTATTATCCCGCCGCCCGTGTTAAAAAGTAAAAACATAGCCAACAGACAATTGGAAAAAAATCAAGAAAATTAAAGAAACTGAAAAAAGTTGACATATTTTTCGAAGAGTTTTCAAACTTAAAACAACAATTGAATGATCTGAATGCTTTTTGGTTTCAATTTATGGTTTGGAGCAATTTATGGTTTCCACTTTTTTTGATAAATTTATACCAATTTGAGAAAACTGGGTTATTCAGAAAACGTTTATTCCGCTGGTAATCTAAAAAATGAATTTCACTCTCAAAACTAGAAGTCGATTACATTTTTGTACCATTTTAGCTTTGGAAACTGCTTTTTGTCTACCTTTAATTAACTGAGTTTGAACTGAATTTGAAAATCGCATTAAACACTTGAGCATTCCTATCTGCATTTTTGGTTCTTTTTCTTTCCCCACCCCCGGAGTGCGGTCTGTATTTAGACAACCGCGTATTCAGACACTGTATTAACCAATCAGAATCGAGACAAGGAAGATATGAAAATTCACTCCTTGTCTCGATTCTGATTGGTTAATACAGTCTGAATACGCGGTTGTCTAAATGCTACTACGTAACCCCCACCCCCACACCCCCACTTGTCAATGTTAATAAGAAAACGATTTTTTTCCAAGTAAAAAACAATTCGCTTGCGGCATAAGAAACCCGAAGCAAACTTATTTGATCAAAATATTCAACCCTGTAAGACCACTTATTACCATAAATTGATGTCACATTTTCTGGTATGATTGCTCATTTTTGTTATTAGAGAATTTTAGCAAATTTCCTCGAAAAAAAATCGGCTCTTTTCCAGTTCCCCCCCTTTCAAATTCAATTTTGAAAAGTCTATTTAACGTTGTCATAATGCAATGAAATTTGGCGTGGTGAACAAATCGACAATTCTGAACAGATTTGTTCCTCATACTTTACAGCGTAACATCACGCGTTTAGCCGTAATAACACGTAAAACAAACATAAAACTCTGTATTTTGAAAGGGGGGAACTGGAACGCCAAAAAATCATGACGAACTAAATGAAAGTCTGAACTACGTTCAACGACTCCTTATTAATAACTGTATCCGCTCTGCAATTGTTAGGAACTGCACCGTTTGGCTAACACGACGATACCAATCGTTGAACTCTCACTTGTTCTCACTCCTTCGGATGCCCCGAGAATTAATGGCCATCAAACCATAATTAATTGATTTGACGTTTGGGTTTTATGTTTACTTGTCCAGTTTTGTGCAAGAACTCATAGGACTTCCAAGTCAAATTACTCCTCACGTTTTGTTTTTGCTAATATTATAGTTGATTAAGATAAAATTGTTAAATATAACTAAGAAATAGAAATTAATAGCAAGTAAAAAAATGTTGGGAAGTTTTTAAAACCCATTTTTTGCTCTTCAATAAACGTATGAACCCTTTATTCGTGTCTACAAAATGACTCTTTTGCAGTTCCCTCCCCCTACTTTTTTTTCGGAAATTTAAAATATGAAAACTTATTTAAGATGAATGTTCATGTTATAAAATGCACTAAAACGTGTCAGCGTGAACAAGTGAACAAATTTTCACAACATTTCGTACATGCACTGAGAACAATTTTTGGCTCTTTTCCAGTTCCCCCCTCTCAAAATACCGAGTTTTATGTTCGTTTTACGTGTTATTACGGGTAAATTACGGCATTTTGAAAGGGGGGAACTGGAAAAGAGCCAAAAATTGTTCTCAGTGCATGTATGAAAAGTTGTGAAAACTTGTTCACTTGTTCACATTCGTGCATGTACGAAATGTTGTGAAAATTTGTTCACTTGTTCACGCTGACACGTTTTAGTGCATTTTATAACATGAAAATTCATGCTCGTGTGAGGTGGGGGGAGGAAAAAGAGCCATGATTCGTTTCTACTGGGTCAGAAAGTCGATTATGAAAAATTTATTAAGAGTAGTTTGCTAAAAAACAATCAGAACAGAGAAGACAAAAGCAGAACCATTCAAAGCAAGAATTTTGCAAAAATCTGGCTATTTTACCCCGCCCCTCTACGTGCCATTCTCTAGGATCTTATCTTGCTTCAATTGTCCTGAATTTTTCATGTCAGTTCCAGACGCCGTTACAAGCAGTTTTTGCGTGAAAATACAAGCAGGGGCTCTCTTTCGTTTTCCTTTCCATCTCACATAAGCATCAATTTTCTGGTCTAACGATTGGTTGGCTCTTTTCCAGCTTCCCTCCCCCCTCGGAAAATTACGAAGTTAAGCTGTTTACAAGTTGTTCACACGGCATTTTGCATGTAGGAAAAATTGTAAGAATTTGTTCACTTGTTTACGCTGACACGTTTTACTGCCGTTTGTATTGAGACAAGTCATTTAAATTGATTTCCATATACTGAATTTCAGAAAAAATCAAAGGGGGGAACTGAAAAAGAGCCGGTATGTTTTATAAGGTTGAATATCAGACCAAATAAGTTTGCCATTGCGTAATAAGTCGCATACCAATATTTGTAACAACCAAAAAATGTGAAAAAAGATGGTTTGGACTCGTAAGGTGGGTGGTTAGGCAACCTGCCACCCTTTTGAGAGTCAAATCCTGGTGCTTCAGACCCCTCAGTAAAGGGTGCAAGACTATACTCTGGTGCAAATGATTGCTTGTTGCTCTAGGCTGAAAAGTTCTGAAAAATTACGAGAGGGTAGAGAGGCTGGAGATGAAAAAAAAAGCAAAAAATGTTTCATGGTTATGTACCGAACGTCAGTATCATAACAGGCTCTTTTTTTTTCCCCCACCTCACTCAAACATGAATTTTATGGTCTAACGAGTGGTTTTACAAGGTTAATTATGAAGACCATATATGCTTGTTATGGCCTAATTAGTCTGACAAAGTGAACAAAATTTTCAAATATAAAAATTTGCAGGTGGGGGAAAAGGAAAAAGAGCCTCATAACATAATGGGTAATGGGTGCAAAGCTCATTTGGACAAATAATTTTTAAAGCAAAATCAGCTACCTAAAATATTTGAATAAAAACCGAAATTAAACTTAATTAGTCTTTTTCAACTGAAAGTTGGCTATCTTTTGTTTGACCAATTTCATGTAAACGGCAGTGGTTTCACAGAAAAGCACTGCGACTGTTCATTCAAAAGATTCATCAACAGAGCCATCCATTTTGAAATAATTCACGTCGCATAAAAAACACTCTTTCTCATAGGAATAAATCATTTTTATTGCCAATTTTATCTGACAGCAGATGAACTTTTTGCAGCAGAAGTTTTGTTTGCCAGTTTTTGTCTGACAACGGAAAACAGACAATGTTGAAGCAGAAATTAGGTTTCCCAACAAATATGTTTGGCACAGCCTCTTAGTCCGCATGTCAATTGTCATAATATTCTGGCCTTTTTTATAACTTTTTTTATAATTTTTAAAAACAGGAAACAGAATCGGTTTAATTCAAAAGAATCAATAAACGGCGAATTTTAGTAATTTTTTATTGCACGGAATTAGCAACAACATTACACGTATCAAGATAAAAAGTGGGCTTGTTCATGCCCTGATTTGTGTGATTTATGTGTTTTTTCACAATGAGTTCATACTTAGTTCACGCAGTTTAATTAACAGAAACTCAATTGCAAACCAATTTTGAACCGATTAAAATATTAGCATTTTATGTTCTGTCAGGTTCGGCTCAAATAGGATTCTCAAATGAAACGACTTAGGTGAGAATCGAACCCACGCCGAACTCCCCGGAACGCACTATGTATACGCTGAGCTATATAGCTGATATTGATAAGCAACTATACTGGCTTTATACTATACTTTCATACTTTAATGCTATGTAGCATTAACATCCTCCACGCCCGAAGGAGCGAGATCCGGAACGAGCTTAACGAGCGGACGAGTGTAGTTTCCGGAAACGGTCCTTAGGTTTGCGGAACGGGCGGTGTTGTCTTTGCCGTAGTTTAACGACGTTATGCGTGCTAGTGGGTAGTGGCCCCTAGGGCTAGTGGATTCAACTAACCACACCATATCTCCCGTTTTCAAAGAGTATTCGGAAGGAGCATGCCACTTAACTCTTTTATTGAGTGTAGGGACGTACTCACTTGACCATCGCTGCCAAATTGCGTTTGCGTACGACTGCGCACGGGCATAGCGCTTAGAGTGAGAATAGTTTTCACTCGACCTTAGAGACGGAAACGTTAGACTGTGCTGACCTAAGAGGAAATGATTCGGCGTCAAAGCCTCAAGACTATCGGGGTCGTCAGAAACGGGAGTGAGTGGACGGGCGTTTAGTGAACCTTCAACTAGGCACATGGTTGTGTTCAAAATCTCGTCAGTCAACTTTCTTGACCCCGCACCATTCGCTGCGCACCATTCGCTCCCATGCTCCACCTTGATGTGGTGCACTTGGCGGATTATACTTCCACTCAATGCCTTTGTGTACGAGCGACAGTGGAGCTTCTGCGTTCCAATTTTTGATGCACAGAAGAAGCTCTTTTTCGGCTCCTACAAAGTTTGTTCCGTTGTCCGACCAAATTATTGAGGGTGTTCCTCGCCTAGAAATAAAGCGCTCGATAGCCATCACACATGAACTTGTGTCCATGGATGGAACCAACTCAATGTGAATTGCGCGAGTCGTTAAGCAAGTAAATAGAAAACCCCAGCGTTTCTCGGAAGATCGACGAATGGTTACATGAAATGGTCCAAAATAATCGACGCCGCAGTTCGAGAACGGTGGCTGGCGGTAATCTAGACGCTCCGCGGGAAGGTCAGACATCATTGGAGTAACGGTTTTCGCTTTTCGCTTTCTACAGCACACGCAATGTGTTTCAATAGCTCTTAGTGCAGATCTTAAGCGTAGTACAACAAATTGCTGATGAATGACGGAACGAAGGTAGTCGACTGACTGATGTTCATGCTTAATGTGATAAAAACGGAGGAACAATCGGATTAGGCGATGGCGGCTATCCAAAATTATTGGATGGCGAGTTTCGAATGCGGTTGCAGAGAGACGTTGGATACGGCCGGTAGATCTAATTAAACCGTTCGGCCCGATAAAAGGCGAATACGATGATATACGGCTCGACGTTTTCACATATTTTCCAGCTGCTAATTGTTTACTTTCAGCTGGGAATGACTCTAACTGCGAAAGTTGCAAAAGTTTTTCCTCTGAAATAACAAGTTCTGCTGGATCAATTATGGCCTTATCTGGTGATCTGAAATGTCTATGCTTAGGTGAGAGTCTCAACATATATGCGACCAGTCGCTTTATCTTGGAGAACGAGCTATACTCTTCCCAAGGGAAGGCAAAGTCAGTCGAAACTGCAGTGCACAGAAAATTGGAAGAGACATCTAAACCCTCGTTTAGATCGTAGACCGGACCATCCAGGCGAATTTTGTCAGTAACTTCCCTATTTGGATTGAAAGGCCAATCAGAAGTTTTCAAAAAGGAAGGGCCGTTTACCCAACTTCTTTGCTTGAGGGAGTCAGCAGTAATACCTCTAGTTCCGGTGTCAGCGGGGTTGTCTCCACTCAAAACATGGAACCATTGGTCAATTGATGTTGACTCCAGAATCTCGGCTACTCGATTGGCTACAAACACGGGCTGTTTGCTTGTCGAGTTCAACCACTGAAGGACTGTTGTGCTGTCAGTCCACATGAACACTTTGGAAATACTCAGTGTCAGAGCTTTCTCGATATCATCCTTCAGGCGACTGGCAAGAAGTGCAGCCTGAAGTTCCAACTTCGGAATTGAAAGCATCTTCATCGGGGCTACTCTTGCTTTACCGAAAACAAACGCTAGTTGACGTTTGGAACAGGCGTTTTTCTGAGCTCGAAGCAATGCTACAGAACAGAAAACGTCCAATGAGCTATCACCGAACATGTGCAGCTCAACCTCATCTACTGAGAAGTCAAAATAGCAATGAGGTATTTTGAGCTGCCCTAAAACTGGCAAGCCAGAGTGCCATTCAGTGAATCTGCGGCACAACTCAATTGGCAGTGGGTCGTCCCACTGTTGGCCACTCAATCTCCAGATATCTTTCAGTAACAAGCGAGCGCGTACGGTATACGGGGCGACAAGACCTATGGGGTCGAACACGGAGGACACAAAACTAAGGACTGATCGCTGCGTAACAGAGTCTTTGAGTTCGCGGTTGACTCCTCTGCTCACAACCAACGTATCGGTGACGTGGTCCCATTTGAGACCGAGAACATGCGATGCGGTTTCCGGATTAATCGCAGCGGTAATAATTTCCTTACTGTTGTTAGCGCTGGTCTTAGGGGGATTTAGTTTCGAAGACAAACTGGGAACGTTGCTAATAAATTTTGTAAGATTAAACCCACCCAACTTAAGCAGTTCATTAAACTGCGACTTAACCTTAAAGCAGTTTCTGGGTTTTTCACAGACCCAAGGTAGTCATCCATGTAAAAGTTGTTAAGCACGGCGCAAGCGGCATCGGGGTAACGATCTTGGTTATCGACGGCTGTTCGGCGAAGAGCATAGTTAGCACATGTCGGAGAATCTTTCGCTCCAAATATATGCCTTGTATATTGAAATACACTCACATCTGATGTGGGGTCCTCCCGCCACAAAAAACGCAAAGAACGTTGATCGTTTTCTAGTAAGCCGACCTGCATAAACATGCCTTCGATATCTGCGGAAATTGCGTATTTGTGCTCTTGGAAGCGCATTAAAACGAATAAAAGGTTCTGAAGCAGATCGGGGCCGACTAGAAGGGAGTTATTCAGTTAATTGCCGTGAACCCTAGAAGCACCGTTTAAAACGCGCCGAACTTTGCCGGGTTTGTTTGGATTTAAAACTGGGTGGTGCGGTACGTACCACTCTCGGTCTGAACGGTTTTTTGAGTCGTGAGGGCTAACCGGGACCACGTAACCCTTCTCGACATCACTTCGGATATCTGATGCGTATTGAGTTTTCAGGTTTAAATCTTTCTCTAGACGCTTTTCAAGAGACTTAAGCTGGACTAACGAAGCGTAAAAGTTATCGGGAAGATAAATATTGTCAGCAGCCCAGAGCATTCCGACAATATAACGACTGCCATTATGAATCGTGGTAGAGTCAAGAATTTTTTGTGCACGTTTATCAGCTGAGGAACGGGGATCAGCTTGTTTAAACGTGCCATACGACTCTAGCTCGTACCATTTCTTCAATTGGTCAGCAAGTGCTACGTCTTCAACATTGCACTTGAAAGTGGTGGCTCGAACACCAATTGGTGATGGAAGTGGGCCACTGAGAACCCAGCCAATGGGCATACGGACAGCGACAGGAGTGTTTTGATTTCGTCCTTGGAAGTATTCGAGAGGCTTGATTGCATGAAAGACATCCTGCCCTAATATCATCTCAACGTCGGAATAGTTGTAGACAATAGGTTTAATTGGCTGCAGATGTGGAAACCTGTCTTGAAGAATGGTAACGTCAATGGTTTCGGAACCAACGCTCAAACTGTCTTTCACAAACGGCGTAACCCTAAACGAGTATTCATGGTGGTCGAATTTGGCAAAAACATTCACTTCGACTTGTTGCGTGGGAACGAATTCCGTCGAATTGAAGCCGTTTACCAGAATATCCAGATGTTGGCCAGTTAAATTTAAACGCTGTGCTAGGCCCGCCGAGACCCATGAGTGGGTACAACAGGAATCGCACATTACAAGAGCAGTGGTCACATCTGTGTGTGAACTTATTTCCAATTGAAGCACAGGAAGGAGTCCCGTAAGTTTCTTGTAAGACGACGAACTGGCTAGGTTTGATGACGAAGTTTGCGGCTTATTCCGTTTCGGCGGGGCGGTACTGTTTGAATTCGAATGACTTGCATTATTGCTATTGTTTAACTCTTTGTTTGCAGACTTTACGCTGAAAACTTTCTCAGCACCATGTAACAAGACATTATGGGTGCTTTCACAACCAGGCTTAGTGCATTTGCGGGCTTTAGGGCATTTTCGGAACATGTGGTCAGGTTGAAAGCAAGCAAAACACAACCTGTTTTGTGCGGAGAATTGAGCTCGTTGAGTTGGGGTCTTTTCCTTAAACACAGAACAACTCCAGAGTGGGTGTTTACCATTGCACTGGAGGCACGGAGCATAAATTGGTTTTTCAACTTTTGAAGCAGCGGCAAAAACTTTTGTAGGTGGTTTATGGAAACCAGTCTTTGGAGTCTCCTCAGGTCGTGACTTATTCTGACTCACACACATAAGTTCATGTGCCTCAGCCTTGTCGCGGAGCCAATCATTAAAGTCTAAAACGGTTGGCTGTCTCCAACATTTCTTTACAGAGTGGAGAGACCATGACTCTTTCATATTTGGAGGCAATTTTGAAATAACTTGATTCAAAACGGATGTACTCTTCAAGTCATACTCATATCCTAACGATTTTAAAACTGCGACAAGACTGGATATACAGGAAGCGAAACTGATACTGCTTTCTGAATTGTGCATTTTGAGAGGTGGAAATTTCGAAAGTTTTTCAAGATGAGCTGCCACAATCGTCTGCGGTTGTCCAAATTTCCTCTCTAGAGTTTTCAAAGCGTCCTCGTAGAATACTCCACTGTAAGCGAATTCGGCAATTGCATTCTTCGCTTTGCCTGAAACGAGAGTTTTGAGATATGTCAGTTTGACATCATCACTTAAAACTTTTGCATCGATTGCACTTTTGAACTGACCAAACCATTCAGGCCACTGCAACGGATTCCCGTCGAAAGAAGACAATTTCCATTCAAGCAAGGGACCTTTCTGGCTCAGTGTCAAGATTTCAGCTAGATCTTGATTTGTGATTGGTTTACTGCCCGAGGACGTAAATGGGCCATATTGTTTGTTCTCATTTGTATAAGGCGTTATCAGCGGTTTTGAATAGATTGCGGCGTCTAAAGTTTTAGGATCACCGACATAAAAAGTTGTTCCTCCGCTAGAGAACGGTTGAACATTCGATGGCTGTGTGACATAATATGAGTTAGGGGAGAAGGTGACTGTTGGAGGATTGAGAGGAACAACGTTAGTTGGTAAAAGCGGTTGGTACACAAAATTTGCGGAATTACTTGGGAAAAAGTTTTGTTGAGCAATGGGCATTGAGCTCGTCGGGATTTTAGAATGATGAAAACTACTCTGCATCAAAGGGTTGTAGTTGTATAGGTTGGTCAAAGGTAGCTGTTCCTGTGGCTCATACGTACTGTTTAGCTTTGGATTTGGCAAGCTGACACTTGTATTTGATGTATGAGGGACGTTAACATTCTGTGAGTTTATACACGTGGTTTCGAAATAATCAGCAAATGGATGTGAGTTATTAATCATCGTCAAATTTCTACTGAAAGGCGGTTCAATACTTGAAAATTACAAGAACTCGGAAGCTGGTTCCAGATTGACACTTTGGACTGGCGCCACGGGCTGAACTATTTCCTGAGTTGGGAATTGAGTGTTCACCCAACTTCTTGTCCTGTCTTCCTCCGTTTGGTTCTCCTGAACGGCCATTGCCAATTTCGATCTGCTACGACGATGTTCGCAAAATTCAGAGGCGTCTTCCAGATATTCAGCCTCTTCGATAGTTGCTTCAGCTAGCTTTTGACGGCTTTCCTCTACAACCACATCAAGATCAAGTTGACCCTTCATCGACTGAATCTGGATCTCTTGCTTTTTTAGACGAAGCTTAGCCTCTACTTGGCGTTCAACTTCCTCGCGTCTAATTTTTGCAAGGGCTGCTTCTCTTCGACGCTCACTCGAAGTCATTGATGCAATCTTAGAACGCTGTGAAAGGGGTTTCTTGGAACGGACGGATTCGCTTGGCGTTGTGGTTCGTGCAGTTGCTATCTGGTCCTCTTGATGTTTAATTTGAAAGTAATTTTTAGCTAGACCTAATACATCGTCATGTTTTGCAGTGGTAGATCCTAGGTAAAACTCAAGTTGATTTATTGTTTCAGCAGCGTTGTTGCTGTGCATAGACAAAGATTTAAGCTCATCATTTTTCTCTATAATTTTTTGTGAGCAAATGCTAGATTTTTCTATGTACGTTTCAATTTTAGCTGGTCTATCATTCGCACTTATATATTCCGTAATTTTGGCATGGTAATCGAAAAGATTTGTTTCTAACTCTTTCCTGGCAAGATAAATTTTGTTTAGCTTCTGGCCGAGATCAAGCTCCATTTCGAAATATTTGTTTTTAAATAAGAGCAAAAAAAATAGTGTCGGTTGACGGAATCAAACTAGAGTCAATTCAAGCAGCCGCGTCCTATACCGAAAGAGGATCCTCGCAAGACCCTTACAATTTTCGTTGCCTACGGAACAGAAGGACAAAAAACTACAAGATTGAAAATAAAGATGAATTTAACTAATGGAAAAAAAACAAATCAAGATTTGTAATGCCCAACAAATGTTAAATATTCTTCAACTGTTGTCATTTGTGAAATCTTTTGCTTATCTGCTTTTCTTTTCCTTGAACTTGGTCGACGACTTTTAACTTTATTGCTAAGTTTGGACAGATTGGGGAAATAACGTCGAATGATTTTCAAATTTTTTATTTCTAAAAACGCCGGAGGATAAATTAATTTAAGCTTACGAATTAATTCTTTATTGCTAGCTTTTTTTTGATATTAAATGTTTGGTCACATTAATTGTTAATATTCCTGCTTCAACCAAACGTCCATATATTTTAGGGGTATTTTGACGGTGTACGTAAATAATGGCTGATATTTAGTTTTTATATTCTTTTAAAATTTTAATCAGACTTTCTGGTGTAAGTGGGTTATCGTTGTTTGATCTATGCTTGCTCAATGAATTATTTATAACATCGTGCCAAATTATAAAGTTTTTCTCTATCATACATTTTGGGGAATTGCTTAAAAGATATTGAACAGTCTTTTGCCGGTTATTTGCATTCAAATTAAAGCTTAAACCTGGAACTGCTTTAAAAGTGTCGTCGAGGCGTTTTTGTAGAGTTAATGGTAATGTATTTACGGAGTGATGGAGAGAACTCGCAGCAATGATGAACACCATTGAGAGTGATAAGCGATACGGATGTTTTATTGGCAATCAATTTAAGGAGTCTGTTGATGTAAAGTCGTCACATAGAAAAAAAAAACAAATTTATCACGATAAGAACTTTAAGAACCCTTAGTTGAGGGTTTTTTAAGGTTTTGCTAAGGCTTCGATTCAGTACTATTTAAGTTAACGCGTACGGTTTATCGGTTAAACTCAACGACGTTACGGCGAAATGGTAGTAGTAACGGTCGCGGCGGTATGCGGCCGAAAACGGGGCGAGCCGAGCAAATTTTTAAAGTTTATCCAACCACTGGAGGAAACCGAGGTAGGGATTCACTCAAAAAAATTGCTCGACACGATTGACGGTTAAAACGGTTGAACGGGCGAGACGAAAACGGTGTTTTCCGATTTTGCTCTAAATTCGGGCAAAAAAAAAATTTTTTTTTTGTCAGTGAAAATTTTGGGAAAAGTTGGAATAACCTTTTTTATTTTTCGAGAAATTTTTTTTTTTTTTTTGAAAATTTTAATTCAATTTTTTTTTTGCGAAAATTTTTTGGAAAATTTTCTGAATTTTTTTTTCACAAAATTTTTTGGGTTCGAGACTATCCTGGGGTAATAGGGTACTGGGTATGAGCTGGGATTAGGTATCTAGTACGGTCTTAACCGGTTTGCAATTAACAACATCGTATGAAATTTTATAGCACTGATAATCAAAAAAGTAGCACTTTTTTCGATTAAAAAACTAGCACAAATTAGATTCTAAAAGTTAGTTGAAAGCACAGGTTCGATCTTACAAGTTTTTTGCAGGTAGTTCACCGGGCCTGAGTCCAAAAGTACACGAAGATTCCACAAAAAAAAACCACTTTCCGTCTTGTGTGATGTCGGCCTTTGGGTTGTCGGCTTTGTTTTGATTAGTGGTCGTTTCCCCGTTTTTGACTTGAGGTCACACGAAATTGTGGGGGCCTCCTCGATTCGGAGGTTGAGGTCGCACCAATTTGTGCAGGGGTCGATCCTTGATTCTGTTTGAGGTCGCACAAAACTGTGTTTGGCTCGGTCCTTCTTTATCTTGTGGAAGTAGGCACCATACACACTCACACTCACTTGCGAGGCTGGTACAAATTCCCGAGTCGCGGCACCAAAATATTCTGGCCTTTTTTATAACTTTTTTTATAATTTATAAAAACAGGAAACAGAATCGGTTTAATTCAAAAGAATCAATAAACGGCGAATTTTAGTAATTTTTTATTGCACGGAATTAGCAACAACATTACACGTATCAAGATAAAAAGTGGGCTTGTTCATGCCCTGATTTGTGTGATTTATGTGTTTTTTCACAATGAGTTCATACTTAGTTCACGCAGTTTAATTAACAGAAACTCAATTGCAAACCAATTTTGAACCGATTAAAATATTAGCATTTTATGTTCTGTCAGGTTCGGCTCAAATAGGATTCTCAAATGAAACGACTTAGGTGAGAATCGAACCCACGCCGAACTCCCCGGAACGCACTATGTATACGCTGAGCTATATAGCTGATATTGATAAGCAACTATACTGGCTTTATACTATACTTTCATACTTTAATGCTATGTAGCATTAACACATAAAAAAATTGCAGGTGGTGGAAAGGAAAAAGAGCCAATTAAAGAAACAGAAAAAAATTGACATCTTTTTCGAAGAGTTTCCAAATTTAAAACAACAATTGAATAATCTTAGGGCTCTTTGAATTTCAGAAGCAATTTATGATTTCCATTTTTTTTGATAAACTTCTACCAATTTGAGAAAACTGGATTATTAAGAAAACGTTTATTCCGCTGGTAATCTAAAAAATGAATTTCACTCTCAAAACTAGAAATCGATTACATTTTTGCGCCAATTTAGCTTTCTTATTTGGAAACTGCATTTTGTCTACTTTTAATTAAATGAGTTTGAACTGAATTTGAACTTCGCATTAAAACCTATGAGCATTCCTATCTGCATTTTTGGTTCTTTTTCTTTCCTCACCCCTGGAGTGCTGTCTGTGTTTATACAATCGCGTATTGAGACACCGTATTAACCATTCAGAATCGAGACAAAGAGACGTGAAATTCATTTCTTCCTTGTCTCGATTCTGATTGGTTAATACAGTGTCTGAATACACGGTTGTCTAAATGCTGCTACGTAACCCCCACCCCATCTGCCAATTTTAATAAGTGAAGAATTTTTTTTTACATTGTCCAAGAAAAAAACAATTCGCAATCGGCATATTAAACCCAGGGCAAACTTATTTGATCAACATATTCAACCTTGTAAGACCACTTATTGACATAAATTTGATGTCATATTTTCTGGTATGATTGCAACTTTTTTGTTATTAGAGCAATTAAGGAATTTTACTCGAAGAAAACCATTTTGAATTAATTGAAAGTCTAAACTCCGTTCAATGACTCCTTATTAATAACGGTATCCGCTCCGCAATTGTCAGGAACTGCACCGGTTAGCTAACACGGCGTAACCAATCGTTGAGCTCTCACTTGTTCTTGCTCCTTCGGATGTCGCGAGAATTAATGGCCATCAAACCTTAAAATAATTGATTTGACGTTTGGGTTTCCTGTTAATTTTTCTATAACGAGGCTAAACTATGCACTGGATAGGCCGACAATTTTGTGTCTGTATGTTCCTGGATTCCATAGGCAATCCGTTAAACGTGTTCCAAAAAGTAAGTGGATTCCACTTACAAATTTTTGTTGCACAACAAGTGAATATAGGTAGTTGTTCCGGATTCCGCAAATGTAAACGGGCTCATTAAGTTTGTTGCACAACGAGTGAATATAGGTAGTTGTTCCGGATTCCGCAAATGTAAACGGACTCCGCATGTGTAAACGGACTCCGCAAATGTAAGTGGATTCCGCAAATTTATGCGGATTCAGCTTACATATTGCGGATTCCGCTTACAAATTACGGAATCCACTTACAGTTTGCGGATTCCGCTTACAAATTTTGGATTCCACTTACAGTTGCGGCTTCCGCGACAGCTTAAGTTTACTAAACACATATATTATTGTTTGCTTATGGATTCCACACACTCGGTCCGGATTCCACACATGTTAATGCGGATTCCACAAAGTTGCCTGTTTTTGAGCAAGTTGCCTGTTTTTGAGCAGTTTTTGGATTCCGCGACAAATCTAAACTTTGCCTGTTGCGGATTCTGCTTACAATTCACAAAAAGCCCAGTTTGGCCCGTAATGTATCATAGTAAGATTATAGTAATTGATTGTAAGTTGGCCGGCGCTAACATCCTCCGCCCCAAACGGAGCGAGAACGGTCGGTCGAGTATACTCGAATGCACCAAATTTTAAGGTCGTACAACAGCAGATCGCGCAACGGCGTCGTTGCCGTTGCTTATCGTATTAACTCGGGCCAACGTGTAATGCAACGAGGGTTGGCATCGTCAATTAACCACACAAGATCGCCAGTCTTTAGACCACATTCTAATGAAGTGTGCCGCTGAACCTATTAGCTCATGGTCGGTACAAAATCATTGAGCCAACGGTTCCAGCTCTCGTTCGTATACAAATGACCACGTGCGTATCTCTAATGCTGATCAAGTGTTCATCAAAAAACAAAAAGGGAAAACTCATGCAGCTTCGTCTTAACAAAGATTGGTTTGATGCCAGCGCTTCGAGAGTGTTAAAGTCGGAACTTAAAAGTGTTAACGGGCGAGCATTAGGTGATTGCTCTACAAGGCAAAATGTGGTTTGGAGGACCTCGTCTTATCGTTTTCTGCAACCTAAAATTCATTAGAAAACTTATTTCATTTTACGGATCAATCTCTCCCAAACGCCATTATGATGTGGAGAGAGGGTGGCTTCAACTTCATTTTTATTCTTATGTGAAAGAGCGGCGCCGATGCAAGCATATTCTTGTTCACGATCCACAAAGAGACTTTTGCCGAGCCAACAAAGTTAGTTCCATTATAAGCTTAGATAACATTGGACGTTCCGTGTCTAGCAATGAAGCTCCCATACCACATGACGCACGAACTTTTGCCCACAGACGGAACGATAAACGGTTCAAGCTTTTTTTATTCTACCGTTTGTGAAAAGTGTTTGCCGATAAATCAAACGTTCGTTGTTATATCAGCAATCATTGGCTTGACTACCTTTGAGCTAACTACTCGACAACTAAAGCAACGGTTTTTCCATGGAGCGCAGGGCAGAGCGGAGCCCCAAGAATACATATACAAGTTGTATATTTGCCCGCAGATGATCAATACACTGCTGGTTATGGAATGTTAGAAAAGGGAAAACGACATCCTGACGGCTGTCCAAGATTATTGGATGCTTGGACTCGAGGTCGACATCCAGGAGGCGGCGGAAGGGGCCAATATAACGTACGACACCCTCGGGGCCAGTAAAGGGCGAGAAAGAAGCTAATCGATTACAATTCTTGACGGTCTTGTTGCTAATAAGAGCTTGTTTTCGATTGGAAATAAATATGATTGAGCTAGTCGGATTAGATTGGTTTCAGTAGTTTCAACACAGGCGGATGGGTTATTGTACTATACGTTCGAAAGTATTGGTGATACGCTAGCAACATCAACATACAGGTGGTTATGCCCTGAAGATTGAAAATGAGCTATACTTTTCGCAATGGAAAACCGTTCGTTAATTGAATTGTAGAAAAATTGAAGCGTGTTTTTTCCTTCGTCGAGTTCCGAAAACTGTCATTTCAGACGAACCGCCGGTTGGTTAACCTCTAAGTCCGGTTTGAAAGGCCAATCGGAATACTTGAAGAAATTGAGACCCTTGACCTAGTTGCTTTCTCTCAAAACAACTGCAGCATTGCCAGGAAAACCAGTGTCAGCTGTGTAACCAATAGTCGTACTAATAATTAGTTATCAACACCAGTGGTTTCAAGATTTTCGAAGATGCAATTTGGATTAAAAACTGTAAGATTGCTTTAGAAATCCGCTCTTAGTTGGCTCGCGTGTAAGAATGATGCGTGCAACTCCAGTCTTGGTTATGAGATCATTTTTATGGGAGCGATGTCTCCGAACGTTTGCAGTTCTATGTTGTCGACGCGACAATCAAATCATGCGTGAGGGGTTTCTAGTTTGCCCAGAACTGCCTATCCACTATTAAATTCAAAAAAATTTTGCGGCAGATTATCAGGCAACAGGTTGTCCCTTGTTGGCAAATATGCACCATATATCTTTTAACAGAATACATGCTTGGATGGTCTACGGAGCTGAAAAACCTATGGGGTCAAAAAAGAGCAAGGCAATCACAAATGTATGAGCTTCGTGGTTCCCTTACAGACCTGAGATATGTGTCATTTTTTCAAAAGTAGCTGTAAGGTCTTTAACCGGATCGACTTTGTCAACAGCGAGGTTCATTCTAGGTGTTACTTCTGGCTTAGCGCTGACGAATTTAATTAGTGTATATCTTTCTAGACTCAAAAATTCAATCAAGACGTAACTCAAATGAATAGCATCTTTATAGTAAGTTACTGAACCGAGGAAGCCAATGTTTTTGAAAATTCTCAAAGAGGGCGTTTGCAGCTGCGGAACACAATTCGCGATTATCGCGGGCGGTTTGCTGGAATGACTTTAACTGCGCCAGATTATGAAAGTAGTTGTTGGGCAATTGCATGTCCCTTTCAGCCCAAAGAAAACCTAAAATTATCGCTCATGGTCCTGATATGTTGACGACTAGAGTTTTTGGTGCGCACGTTTATCCGAAGCGGAACAAAGATTTGCGGTTTTGTAAGTTCCGTACGACTCAAATACTTACTACTGCTCGACCTGATTGACCAGCAAAATATCCTCATAAAAGCAGACAAAATTATTTGAAACTGTTCCTAAGGCAGCTGGTAGAGAACTACTTAGCACCCAAACTTTGGAGATGAAAGACAAAAGGAGCTATTTGTGTTTTTCTTCAATACATTCGAGTGGTTTATTGGTATGGAAGCAGTTTTGTCCTCGTATCATTTTCACCTCGGAGTATTTGCAGACAATTGGATCAAGGTGATCAAGATATGGGAACCTCAGTTGAAGAGAGCAAGCGTTAGCATCATCCGTTCTTACGTTCATTTTATCCGTGACAAAAGTGTCAAAAATTGATGAAATAGTTCTGCGATGGTAAATTGACTGTTACTTCGATTTGTTTGTTGGTGATAGTTGGGGAATGGATAAAAATTACTGTTAAGTTTAGCGATGATCCAGAAAACTGCAGCTGGACGGAGAGATTCGTAGAGAAACATGAACTACTCATGCGCTATCACCCAAAACTAAGCAGTTAGTCAAAATGATATCCGACAAAATGCTTTTTTCGAGGAATTTGAGTAGTTTTTTGCATAAAGTGTTTGATTGCTTTAGTACATTTTGGGGGTGAGGGAGGGGTGGGAAGCGCGTTCTGCGCTATGAAACAAAATGTTCTATGTGCTCTCACATTTGTCTTTGGTGCATTTACATCTCGAGTGCAACCTCGAAACGGATGATCAGATTGCAAGAAAAAAAACACAGTTTTTTGTTCGGCTGCAAACTTAGAGCGGATTTGCTTCTTTGTCAACGTCGATGTGTTTCTAATTGAGGTTGTTCGTGGTTGCCCTTGTTCCATCTTGTTCCATGGTAATCTTCTGGTTTTGTTGTTTTGGAAGCGTTGAACATAGGCGCTGAAGTGTAGTTAGTAGGGTGATACAAGCTGCTTCAGACCTTGTGCATCATCGTAGACTCCTTCATGTTCGGTGGTAGTTCAAAAAGAGCTTAGTTTAACAAAAGTACAGCTTTAAGACCGGCAGAGTGTTCCAGTGTCTTGAAAACACTTCGAAAGATTTAAAACGTTTGATGCAAAATAGATGATGTTTTCGGAAATTTTCGTATCTTTACCAGAGCAAAATTTAGAGTTTGTCAAGAAGCGTTTATTCAAGAAAAAAGACCAAACTTGGGTTTCATAGTGTTCAGTGCATGTGCATATAACTAGAATAGGCAAACTCAGATTTAACTTTAGAATCGTCTTTAGATGCATTAGCTGCAGCGACCGAATCTAGAGTGCATGAAAACTGTCCAAACTACTCATGCAATTGAAGGGTCATCATTTGCTGCGATAGTTCTATTTTTGGCAGAAGCTCATTAGAATTTAAGTTCAGTAGCTCAGGTAAGTTTCGGATGGCTACAGTTTCATCTTCAAGTGGTTGTTCATAGCAGAGATGAATCGTTGGACGACGGATTCGAAGATACAGGCATTTGAAATGATAGTGAGTTGATATGTGTTTCATTTTTGTCTTGATGAGTATAAAGGGTGTAGAATGAGTTCCGCTATGGAACGAAATTTGATTGACCATGAATGGTCACAATCGACGCTATCTGCGGCTGAGCTGGAAAATGTACGTTCAATCCCACTGAACATACTGTATGAGATAACAAATTAGGTTTTCAGTATAACTTTCTGCATTAAACGGATTGGCAGGATTGTCAGACTGAATCGATGGACGTTAGTTGACGTCTCTGGTAGTTATTGCATATAAGGTGGAATTATCAAACCATGTGGCGGACGCTGTTTCACGGATGCAAATTTCAGCGGCGCCGACAGCAACAGAGGGAACGAAAACGACTGTGTGGCAGTTCGTTTTAGCTGAAACCTTGACAGCTAATGACGATAACCTTGTCATGTTAAGAACTTGAATCGGATCAAACCAATACGGTTCGAAAACGGCAGTATTCGTAGTTGTTCGAGTAATGGTGCTTTATAATTGCTTGGTGGTTTTGTTGACCCAAGACTTCGCGCGCAGACAGTCAATGTCACTTTATGCAACAGCAAAATCATATACACTGATTTACTGGACATTCTCGAGTTACTGGACATTCACTTCCACGTCGTCATCAAAATTTTGAAGTCCAATTTCTGTTAGATTAGCATCGGCTAACTTCACTTTATTTTCACTTTATTTTCATCCTCTAACTGTATCAGATTTATTTGTTAATTTTGAAGCACTAAGTGTTCTTGTTGTTTCTTACGAATCTTAGTTTTGTTCCGTTGTTTGATCTGTTCTCGATCAATTTTTGAGGTCTAGACTTTTTTGAGGTCTAGACTCTCCTGACTCGATGTAATTGAAGCCGTTTTGTGTCGACCGACTCCGTGCTGTTTGTCTCGAGTTGATTGAACAAGCGGTCGAGTTTTTGACTGCCAATAGCTATTTCCACTTCTTCCACCCAATGCACAAAATTGCATTGGACATATATCAATGTAGTTCTTTTCTTTGCGAATTTTCGATTTGGATGATCAAGTGATTTTAGTTTTTAAAGTCGGAAATTTTCTTATTTTTCAGACGGAATTCAAATACTTTCCTTGCAGTCTGGTAATCGATTGTCACTTTTCCAATTAATGTTTTTTCTTGATGGCTTCGAGGAAGCATTCATAGAACACGCATTCATGGAATTCTTTCTCTAGTTTGCTTCTTGCCATTAGGGGATGTAGAATAATTTTAGACTAAACAGATGTAGACTAAAATTTTTGCTAGAATGGTGTGCCACTTGTGGCTGGGAAGAAACGGTTTTGGCATTTTGAGAACAAGCGGAACCTAGTTTGGCACGGACAAAGTAATTCAGCGTCAAACAACCCATGAGCAATTTCAAACGAGATAAGAAATCAGCTCAGTTCGATAGTTAGAAACAATGAGGATGTAAGATTCCTGATGAAGAGAGCGTGGCGGGGAGAGAAAGTTGTTGCATTTTCACTGTTTCTTTTTAACCGAATGTAATAAACAAAAGTGAGGAAAACGGGAAACAAAAATGGGGTTACAAAATGATCTCAAATGACCAATTCATTCCAAATAATCAAAATACGGTATAACAAAAAAAAATTTTAAGCTTGATAGAAAAGTTTGATAGAAAAAAAACTGAATTTCAATCTCAATGCCGAAACAGAGAATAGCCTCATGACAAAAATTGGTTTCAACGCAGGTATATTTTCCTCTCTCTCGGTATTTTTTTTCTTGCTTCTTTCAGTAGATGTGTTTTTTTTGTTTGCTTAATAATTTTTTGAGGTCTTTTTTATGGCTTAATTGTCATTAACGACTTCATTTCGAGAGTATGTTTCTGATGTAATTGTCTATAATTTTCTTGCAACATAGGACATGGAGAGGTTTTCTGTGATATAATCTGATTCTTTAATGATCTGTTTAATTTCTTGACGCTATATAACTGCTTCAATTTTGTTCTGGTGACAAAGCAAAAACCGAGATAAATGTGTTGAAGAGAGACATTGATTGTTTCTACTTAATCAAGTCGTGCCACAAAACTATATCGGTTCCTGAAGCTTTATAGAGATGTTATGTAAAATATACTGAAATATATCTTTAACTTTATAGGGTAGTGCTTCACCAGCATAACACGAAGAAGATGCTCCTAGTATGAAGTCAGTGTTGAATTTTAAGGAAACGAGGATCTGAAAAACTTTACTCAAAATTTGATTAGAGGTAGGTTATGAAGAACAGCAAAAAAATTTAATCTGGAGATAGTGGGCCTAAGTAAAATTAAGACAAGGTAGAGTAACACTCGAGTGTGATGCAATAGTGACGGTAAAAAGTGGTATCGATTTAAAAGGGGCGCTGTTAAGGAGTGCGAGAATGTAGTAAAGTAATTGGATCGCAACAGCAAACGAACAGGTTAAGTTTTTTGACCTTATTGTAAGAAAAGCCCGAAGAGAACTTCTGAGGTAAGAAAATAACTCAAATTAGAGAACTCAACAACGAAGTCAGGGTAGGGCATCGTAAAGGACAAAAATTTTGGGCTGAACACGGGATTCGGAAAACGAATACGACAGCGAGGGAAATGGGTGATTGTGTTTGAGCTTCAGACAACCCGGATGCAAATAGTTTGGTCTTCCAGAACGCGAAAACTTTATATCTGCTCTTTTACTATGTTTTGGGTCGGTAAATTAAGTTTTGGGTCAAATTAAGTTCTGGTTGCAAATTTTCGAGAACTTGCAAAAGCTCGTAAACTTCTTTTAAAAATTTGTAGTGAAAACCCTTTATCATTTTTTCTTAGGCGTTTGGAGTTTATAGTTAGGTTAGGTTACGGAAGATTTAGGGATTAGAACCGATGTTGGTTAGGTTTGTAATTGAATTTCATCATATAAAATTTAAGTGCAAAAAAATTGATCAAAATTAAACGTTCTTGTTTTTGCTGTTTTTTAACTTTGAAAATTTGCTCTTCGATGCCCTGGACAGTCTTTGCTCGAACACTATTTTCGGTCGTTTATTGTGTTCGAAATGTCAATTGGGTCATCGTCTAGCTGATTGTAGACATAGGAGATTCGCGTATATGATTTGGATTGGCCTTCAGCGGATAAAAGCAATAGGCGTTAACCGGATAACTTCTTCGGATAAAGAGGCCGGAAGATTTCAACAGAATTTCACCGGTTATATGCAAGGGGCTTTCTTTGAATAATTTCAACAGATAATTTCAACCGATGGGTTACACATGGACAAAACCTGCATGGGGCGTCATCGGATAAATCAAATCGCAATTTTCCCGAAATGAAACGTTTTTTCCCGGGACTTTTTTCACGAAACGAAAAAACGGGAAATTTTTTTCTCCAGAGTTAAAATTTTATTCCCGAAGGTAACTCTTTTTTTGGTAGTCAACATTTTTCGGAAGTCCTAAGTTCCATTAGTATTTTTCACAAACTCTATTTTGTGTCGTCACTTTAATTTTTCAGTGCTTTAACAGTTTTATGGGAATTTTAATTGAACAACTCTACAAATACAACTTTTTGGGACCAAAACTCAGTTGATCAAATAAGTATTTCAACAAATTCAGTTGTTAAAAATTTCGAATAAAAACCGAAACTAGACATAAACTAATTCAAAATTAGACAATGATAGTTAAAAGGGTTTCTTAGCTTTAGAAAGATTTTTGCTTCAAATTGACTTAAAATGTTGTAAGCAAAAGGCATAAGTTATAGTAGTAAAGTGTATGCTTGCACGTACTTACAGCTTTTAGACGTTTTTCAGTTTCTGAGCTTGTGTTGTTAGTCTTCATTACGAGGTTAAGAAGTGTTTTTTTTGTGGATTGAATGTCGATTCCGCAACAAGGACGCTCTATTTGATCTTCTGGTTGTGTTTTCGTTTTGTTTGACTATTCCGTCAAGATTTTAACAAGTTTAAGGTTTTGTGCATGGATTCCAGAGACCTACGCGCTTCGCATTCTGCGCCTATCCAGTGCTTAAATTTTGCCTCGTAATAGTTCATAACACAGAGATTAACATTTGGTCGAGAAATAGTTTCGGCTGTTTTCCAGTTTCCCCCTTTCAAAATACCGAGTTTAATGTTTGTCCATAGTGTTATTACGGCTAAATAGCGTGATGTTACGCTATGAAGTATGAAGAACAAATCTGTTCACAGTTGTCGATTTGTTCACCACGCCAAATTTCATTGCACTTTGACAAGGTTAAATAAGCTTTTCAAATGTGAATTTGAAAGGGGGAAACTGGAAAAGAGCCATCGTTTCGTTGTTTTGTAATATCGATTTTGGGAACTTGGTAATGAAATCATCTGCTATATTTGCTTCCCACGCATCCCCCACCCCCCACACACATCACATGAGCATCAATTTTATTGTGTAAATATGGAAATTACAAGGTTAAGTATGAATAACAAATATGCTTGTCACAGCATAATTAGTCCACGTGGAGATTATTGTAACAATCTGACAGTTTGAGCGGAAACAAAAACTGATAAAATTCATTGGTGAGGTGGAGTTATCCTCCTAATTTGATTGTTCAATGAATTCAATCGAACGGAAACAATTTTAAAATCGATTTCAAAGCCAAATCTATTTCTAGTATGTGTGGGTTTTTGTTAAGTTATAGTAAAGTAGGGTAGTGTACACTAAATTAATTTTCTAATAAAAATTTGCCTAGTATATTTTGTCGCAAAAAGTCACACATTTAGAACTTCCCTATATTTCATTATGAAACCACAAAAATTTGGGATGTTGCGAAATTGTAAATAGCCATGCTTCCTGTTTATAAATTCAATCAAATTTGCAGGTGGTCATTTTCACTGTGTCATGGGGACTGGGAGAGTGTGTTCGTGACTACACCATGCAACCGAATGGAAAAGGCTGCCAAGTTGTTCAGGCTGTGATCGAACGAATAGAGAAGAGTGCTATTTTTGTCAAGTGAGCAAGACATAGAGACTTCCCGATAATTTTCAAATCGCAATATATCCCCACCATCATTGTCATTATAATCACCATCACTTATACATGTTGCTTACACCTACTTTGTCAGCATCCGGGTTATATTGGAATTTAACATTAAAAATAATATAAGAGTTTTTTAATATTTCTATTAATTGGCTGATTTTCAAAAAAAAAAGATTAAGGTTTACAGGTCAAGACCATATTTTGACAATTTTGCAATTTTGCTGTGACTCAGGCAATATGTGAAGAAAAAACCTATATGATTTTTTAGGCACTTCTCGAAAATTTTTACACAAAAAATAAATTTTACAGCCCGCGCTCCCCCCCCCCCCCCCCCCCCCCCCCTCCCAAGCTAGCCGGCCGAAAAAGCAGGGTACCAAAAAAGTGGCGAAAGGGAACCCTTTGGGTAGTCAGGGGTCGAGTTTCTGAGAAAAAACGGTAGCGTTCCCCAGCCACTTTGCCCTTTCGTCCTAAATCCGGGGCTGCATTTATTGTTTATCAAACGGTACTTTTCTGACAAGGCGAATGTGATCACACTATTTGTTCTTATACAGTTATAAGAGTACAGTTTTGATGTAGTTTCTGTTTATAGGCACAACTTCATGCTCAACAGAATCGCTTTTGTGTTCGAGTTCGGGAAGTCTACCAAATTCATCAACAGTGGGATAGCGTATGTCAAATTGATATTGTTTCTCAATTTTGTATTGGTATCACAAAATTAGAAGTGAACGAATCTAAGTTTTTCTACCATTTCTCCCTGGTTTTGTGTGTGTGTAAACGTCATTTTGACGGTGTAGTTAATAATTTTTTGAAATGGTATATGAAAGCCTATTTGTGTTGTAAAATTGGACCACGTGAACAAAATTAGGAAATTAAAACATCAGAGGTCGGCGAAACAGCACAGTAGCCATCAAATGCAATTTATTCTGCAAATGCAAACATAACTCTTTCCTAAAATTTAAGGCAGGAAAACTAACATTCGGGTACCCGGCTAAACTTTTGGGGAGAAAGCCATTGTTCCTACCACTGAAAGTGGCGAGGAACTATATCTTCGGGAACTATATCTTGAACTTTTTTTTAATTTGTTTTTTTTTCATCAAATTTATTGAACGGTTTCAGTGATACAGTGCTGATTTAAATTAACCGGACAAAACGAGCTAAACTTGAAATTTAAAACGCGTTTTCCTCAAATTGGGTTGAGTTTAGGTGAAAACTTATGAAGATAAAACTTGCTTAAAATTTTAGCAGAATTAATATGGATTAATTTGTTTCGCAAATTTCGGGCCAACAATTTTACCGCAAAAATGGGTCATTTTGGCTTTTCTTAGTTAATCAAAAATTACGCCAAAAATGCCCAGTCGAGTACAGGCATAATTATATCAAAGTGAGCCCCTTATGTAGTCCAACAAACTTTAAGAAGGGTATATTCTCCATAACATTGTATAAGTTGATTTATTTTTGTTTGATAGACAAAAAAGGTCGTTTTTACTATATAAAATATCAGCGTTTTATTTAAAATCATTTTTTAAACGGTTTGCAATTTTTTTTTTGGAGAATACTCATTAGTCTATAGTTTTTTATTGAGGGTAACCAAGAATTTTTTCAATGAAACTTACTGTCTTTTTTTCGCTGCAGAATAAGTATTTTGTCATCAACTTCCAAAGAACTAATTTGAGCTCATGAATTCAAATTACTTGCGTTGTTTGCGATGAAGTTTTCACAGCAAGAACGTCAAAACTTTCATAAAGCGCCAATATTGTTTGGCTAGCTGGGAAAATCAATTTGTTTGACCTACAAAATGGATCGAAAACAACATTTGAACCTGAATTTGAAAATCCTACTGCTCCCTTGAAAAAAGATTCTAGTTTCTTCCCAAAGCCATGTTTTGTTGATTTCAGCGAGGTTAGCTCAGATCATATGCTTTCGGAGATTGAAAGACTTTTGTTTTTGTTATGGGTAATAAGATAATGTTGTCTGATTTACAGGGGTTTTTTGAGAATAGGCGTCGATTTAGTTTTTAGAAGTTTAAATTTGAGTTCAATTTTACCAGTTTATACAAAAGATGAGTTTTTCAGCGAATTTATTAATTTCCATCTTACTTCAGAACAAAGGGCTGTTTCTTCATTACTCAGGCTATGTTTGAGCAGTCCCAAAAAATAGCAAAAGATTTGGATCTCAACAAAGATATCCGACGAATATTCTGTGTAGACTGGTTCATGATGGGCTACGACAAAATGGTCATCCCCATGTTCTCCGGAATTGCAATCATGATACTCATTATGGTAAGTTCGTTTTCATTTCAGAGAAATTTTCTTATACTTGTGAACAGTTCGGCTGACTTAGGGTTTACGAAACTCTGATTGGAATATCCTTAAGGTAAATGCGAAACATCTTTATGCCATACTGTGCAGCAACGTTTGACCTTATTTTATGAATACTACATTCATAAATAAAACAAGACTGCTCGTATCAGGGCGAAGCCCTGAATGTTCCTACTGCCTATTAAGGTTTATGGAGCAGTAATAACATTAACAAATTAAAAGTAATTAAGCAAAATGAAAACTTTTTTTTTCTAAAATTTGAAGTTTTTAAAGAAAATCATCCCCCCACACGCCATATAAAGTACAAAAGGATAGATTTCGCTACTTGTAACAAATCAATTATGGCAAATATGCTTCGTTAAACCAATTTTGAACAATTTCTAAGACGGATTAACTCTCCGCTTACGCGTTAATAGCGCGAAATATATCGCGCGTTATTTGTCTCAAATTGGCCAAAATGGCAATCTTTAAACCCCCATAACTTTACCAAAACGATCACAAGTGAAATATCGTTTCAAATTTGAGCTCAAGACAACAATACCTTTCGAATGATATAAAGAAATTCAGTCAAAAATGGCTAGTTTAAAAGTTGAAATTTGTCTGAAGAAAAAAAACCCACCCCGAGCACAAATATTCCGTTACTTTTGTATCGAAAGTCGGAACAACAAGACTGCTCAAATCATGGCAAAGCACTGAATGTTCCGAGTGCCTTTTAAGGTCTATGGAGCCGTAATAACATGGAAAATTTAAGTGTAATAAAGTAAAATTAAAAATTTTTTTTCTAAAAAGTTTGAGATTTTTTTGTGAAAACATCCCCCCACATGCCATATTAAGTACAAAATGATAAATTTTGCTCCTATTAACAACTCAATTATGGCATATAATCTTCCTTGAACCAATTTGGAACAATTTCTATGACGGTTCAAATCTCGCTTACGCGTTAATAGCGAAATATATCGCGCGTTAATTGTCCCAAATTGGCCAAATTGGCAGACTTTAAACCTTTATAACTTTACACAAAATGATCACAGGTAAAATATCTTTTCAAATTTAAGCTCCGGATAATAATAGCTTTCGAATGACAAAAAATTCCGTCAAAAATGGCTAGTTAAAAAGTCGAAATTTGTCTGAAGAAAAAATCCCACCCCGAGCACAAATATTCCGTCACTTTCGTATCGAAAGTCGGAACAACAAGGATAGCCGGTTACTGTGCACGTAGAAAACAAAAACGTTTTCTTAAGTTGGTGTCCCTTTTTTCTGCATATTGTGATACAAATTTGAACCAAAAATTTGAACTTATGCATATTTGAAAACAAAGCTCAATTGGAAAACAAAAATTTGAAAAAAGTTTCAAAAGTTTTTTCAAAATTTACTGCGAAACTATTTTGACTTTTTCATTTTTGATTCCCAAAATTGCGTTAAAATACTTCAAAAACTACCTTTTTTGAGTAAAACTAACTTTTCAAGGCTTAAATAAAGCTTAAATAGGCTATTGTAATTACTAACTACCCTACTAATTAGCTCGTAATTAGACCAAAAATCAAAAATTTCAAAAAGGTTTCTCTCGACACTAATATCACGATTAAAAAATCTTTAATATGATATGTCACTCAACCTTGTCTGATGATTATTTGTGGTAGCTGATTTTGCGTGGAAAACAAAAAGAAGAAAAAAACTAAAACGCACCCGAATACAAAGTTCATCCCCATTTTCAATTGTCGGAACAATAAATATTTCTTAGTCAGAACTTGAATTTTTACGACCAGCCTTTTTATAAGTTTAAACATCGGAAGCTGAAAATCTCCACAAAAACCACATAATGATTATGTGGAACATCGTTGGAAACAACCAGTATAGAGTTTTGACATTATATTCTGATCTTTTAAATGCCATATTGTTTTAAATTATATAAAGTGATATTTAAATTTGTGATTGTTTCTGTTACAGGGGGACGGTGAGCCTCCAATGCGCAGTTTGATTGAGGTAAGGTTGCTTAACACCCTTGAGTGAATAAACCAGCCGAAGTTTAAGCCATAAATAAGCCATGACTTATGCAACTTCTATGTAAAGGTTACATAAGTATTACACAACAGTTAAGTGTTTTCGGGTGGTTGGTTATATGGTAGCTGATTTATACTTTGGCTGGTTTATTAACTACAAGTTTTACCAAACTTCATGGATTGTTTGAAAATTATGAAATGGTTAACAGGAACAAGCTACCTTGGCAACGGGTTACTACTCGTAAGTAGAAAGTCTGACAGTTGGCTTTACGAAATTTTGAAGTCTAATTAACTGATGGAATCGAAAATAGTGTGGCTTAGTCGCTGCGAAAAGGACTCGTAATTACCGACTGCTCACCAGTTTTTTAAAAAGGGGATTATTCCGGAAAAAAAGGCCTTTAATTTCCAAAAAGTAACCCTTTGAAGTATTCGGTGAGCAATTGGTAATGATTGCTGGATTAATGATCCCTGGGTTTGGTTTCAGGGAACTCATAACCATTTACAACCGATACATCGAACTTTCTAAGGAGTTCGACTTGAACATGATAGGGGAGAAGTGTATGCAGTGCAAACCACGTGGTACAGACATCCTCTTCGTATACGACGCCTCGGGATCCATCGACAAAACCGAGTGGAAGTAAGTCATCGAACATATCTACCTCAAATTAAAACTTACATGAATTTGCATAAATTACATATAAAAAAACATAAGGACAAATTACATAAAAATTGAATTAAAAAACGCATATGTTACATAAAAACTACATTAAAAATTTGCATTAAAAATATCTAAAAATTGAAATTTTTAACTAATAACTAATACAAAACAATTGAAAGTATCTTCGACGGACAACAAAACTAAAAAAAAAGTTAACTGACTAACTACTTAAAAAGCGCTGTTGTTTTCACTGATTAAATTGTTGTAATTCCACCGATTTTGTCATCCATTTTGCACCGAACAGTCATTAAAAATTTTTCGAAATATTGGCGAATGGTGGTTTCTTGGTAAATAAAGTTTTGGCGTTAGGTTTCATAGATTTTGAATTGAATTTTGTATATCCCTGAAAACTCATATTTGATATTATTACATTGAATTAACAACTTTTTGAGAAGACAAATTACTGTTTCCAAAGTTTCTCAACTAGTTCTGGCTTCATACACAAATTAATTAATATCATTTTTTGCTCATTTATCACGCTCTAAAACTTAAAATTGGGAAATAATTATTTTATAATAACTTTGGACAGGTATCAGAAGGACTTCATGGTTGAGTTTGCCAAAATGCAGGACCTGGGTCCGGGCCAAGACCAAACCAGAATGTCATTCATTATGTTTGGAGACAAAGCCAGAACATTGAAATGGAGGTAATTATCATTTTTGAGTTCTACAGAACCTCACACTGTTAAAATTATTAATGTTGAATCAACGATACAAAAAAAACCAAAACTCGTCATAACTTCGACAAATTTGAGATTGAAATTAATTTAAATTAATTTTTCTACAGTTAAGTTAATAAACTGCTGGTCTAATAAAATCTACCCGTCAAAGCGGAGACGTGATTGTGCCGAATGTTCTCTAACGTTTTTGGAGTGTCGTTTGAATTTAAAAAAAATCAAAGTTTCTGAAAAGAAAATGGATAATTTTTCCAAATTCTTCTCGATTTTTTTTTAAAACCATCACCCTACACGCTATGTAAAGTACAAAATGATCAAGACTGCTCGTGTTAGGGCGAATCCTTGATTATCTATATAGTTTTTTAAGGTTTATGGAGAACTTTTGATTTTTTTGAGGTTTTCGTTTCTATAACCATTCCTCCACACGCCATATTAAGTACAAACAGATAGATTACGATTTTAATCATGACAAAAAGCATGTTTCAACAAATTTGATATCATTTTTAAGAGCAATTAAGTCTCCACTTACGTATCAATAGCGCGAAATACATCGCGCCTTAATTGTCCCAAATTACCAAGATTGGTAATCTTGAAACCCTCATAGTTTTAGGAAAAATTATCACGGATAAAACACCATTTCAAATTTTAACTCAGAACAACAACTGTTTTTGACTGATATAAATAAATCCCATCAAAAATTTGTATTTAAAAATTCGAAATTTATCTGGAGAAAAAAACAACCCCGAGCACCAATATTCAGTCACTTTCTTCAAAAGTCGGAACAATATTTCGCATGAAGAAAATTTTATGTAGCCGGAGTAGCATATTTCAGTTTAGTTTAGTTGAGTTCTAAGAACAATTAAATTTCAGCTTATGCGTTAATCGCACAAAATATAGTTTTACAATTTCAATATGATGACCAATTAGGGTTACCATGGCCTAATTATCCCGCCTGCAAATTTTCATAACAGCCTTACTGTGAGGGAATTTATTTTACATGTAAAGTTTGCAGCTGGATGAAGGAAAAGAGCCAAACACGCCATATAAAGTACAAATTGATAGTTTTGCTCCTAGTAACGTAGTAATTATGAAAAAAAGCCAGCTTCAACCAATTCGGGACGATTTCTAAGACGGATTAAATCTTCTCTGACACGTTAGAAGGGCAAACTATATCGCGCAATAAATGTCCCAAATTGTCCATTTTGCCAATTTTATAACCAAAAAAACCTTACAAAAATCTCAGGCGAAATTTCTCTTAGTTTTGAGCTCGGGACCACAGCACGTTTTTCGAAATCAAAGCTTTGTAAAGTTTTATGAAAATGTTTTGGAAGTACAGATTTTTTTAAATTTTGTAAGTTTTTTAATCTTCTTAAACTGTTAGTAACTTCTGTAATGAACTAGAAATAAAAATATAAAAAAATTTTTTTGCGCTGAATCATAAAATTCTGAATCATATTACATATTTTTCCTACTAATATTTCCAAACCGGAATTTCAATGCTTTGAAAATTCGTGTAAAAATTGTATAACAGTTTGAAATCCTGATTCTATGATGTGACAATTTTGAGTTTCAATCAGAATTTCTTGAGCTAAAAAGTAATGAGTTGCACGTCTACACGTAATTTTATTCTTGACCTTTGTAATGTGCGGCGCGCGATGCGGTTATCATTGTTCCGAACATTGAAAATAGGGAGGAGTTTTTGTATTCGGGTGAGTTTTATTATATTTCGACGCAAAATCAGATAATACAAATAATCTATGGACTGGGTTGAGTGATATATCAAATTGAAGCCCTTACAGTCGTAACTCTAATCGCAACAAAAAGTTTCGAAAAAAAATTCCTTGTGTTGAGAAAAGCAAAACCGGTTTGAAAATTTCAATTTTTGGTATTTTTCCGAGCGAATGAAGCGAGAGAGCTTTTTTTTTCAATGGATCAATTGCTTCGAAATTTAGAATAGTTTAGTTTAAAACATAGAAACTTAGTTCTACTCGGCTTATGTTAGATAACTTTGATTTTTTTAGGAATTAAATTTTTCAAAACTCATGTTTTTCAATTTGCTTATTTAAGCATGAGTGTCAAATATATCTAATCTCCAGTTTTTTCAGCTCCTTTTAACAGACCACGCCAAAAAAAACGACAATAATTTTGTTTGTATTTTTTAAGAATATGGTCAAAAGATTCTGTGTTACTTGCACAATAACCGGCTATGCTTGTTTCGTTTTTCTTTTTGGTTGATTTCAAAATCTACTTTTATTTTAAGAAACGTTATTTAAAAAAACGATTCTGACTGGAGAAAAAATTAGTCTAAACGCTTTTGATTTTGATTTTTTGCGCAATGTCAGGATAAAATCTTGCATGTTAGGAATAATCCTCTCCTTTATTTTTGCAAACAATGAATTTAAAATAAAACCCTTTTTTTTATATTTAAAAATTGCTGTTTGTATATTTCTTTTTCCAGACTTAAGCACTCCAAATACGAAATCAAAACTTTGTAAAATTTTACAAAAATTTCTGGAAGTACACACATTGTAAGTAACTTCTGTAGTTAACTAGAAATAAATTCATAAAACCTTTTTCTGCTTTGATTCATATAAAATTCCTCTTTCCTGCTCTGACTCGTAGTAGATAAATTTCCAAACCGGAGAAATTTCCAAACTATGAATCATAGTAGATAAATTTCCAAAGCTTTGTGATGACAATTAGGTAAAATTTTTAATTCCTTCAACCAGAATGTATTTTGTTAAAAGGTACTTATTGAGTTTAACTTTTGCCCGAGTTGTTTTTTGCTTGACGATCGAGTTTTTTTTTGCTTGGTGTGTGGCGGCCGACGCGTTCATCAGTTCACTTTCCCTTCGTTTGATGTCAAATTCTTGGAAGATTTCAAATTTTTTGGTTTTAAGTTCAATTTTTTTTTTCAAATTTTTCAACATTGTTAGTTTGCTGCATTTTGAAAAACAGTTACTGCAGTGGGCATACTTCTAAGTCTTTTCAGTGCACAACTTTTTACTGCGACGCACTCAAGTGAAACGTAAAAACGTACACTAAAAACACACACTTTTTCAGCCAAAAGTTTTCCATAGAAAAAGTTCCTGCTCCACACTTAGATTAATTAGGAGGGCATTCAGACTCATATATAGGTCGTAGTTTTTTGAGGAGAAGTCTTAAAGTTTTTTCAGGCTCAAATTTACTTTTCACGGTTTGGCTTTTGATTTCTTTGTAAATTCAGTTCATTTCGCTTGCTGAAAATAAAACAAACTCCACTATCAAATAGCGCAACCTTAACTGTCACAAAAATTGTTACCGACTTCTAGTTTTGATAGAGGAATTTATTTTTTCAGATTTCCCAGACTGAGTCAACTATAGAGCGTCCATCATTAGTTGTTCCAGAAATTCAAAGAGCTCCAAAGGCATTATTTTTTTCTTTGAAAATTGAAAGTTGATTTACTATTTTTTGTTTACTTGCGTTCATTGAGTTTTTTCTAACTGTCTGTTGGCTATGTTTTGTCAAGATGATTAAAGATTTCTCATTCTTTTATCAAAGTTATCTCAAATTTTTCTCTGGTTGAAAAATTCACTTTATTTTTTGCGCATCAAAAAATTTTAGTGGATTTTTTGAAGGTTTTTGAAGGTTGAGTTTTTGACGTCAAGTTACAAAAGAGAAAATTAAAGCACAGCTTAATTACATCTTAGCTTTCGGGTTGACAAAAAAGCTATAGCTAAACTGCTCTCACGCTATAACACATATGCACGCCAGGAGTCTAGAAAAATGAATGACATTTCAATGCGTAGCTTCTTTGGAATACTAAATTTTATGACTATATTATTTCCTTTTCAGCATGAATGAAGAAGAGTTTTTTTTGTTTAAACCAAGTCTTGTTTTTCCAAATAATAACAATGAATAAAAACAATCGAAAATTCAAAACCCTTCTCACATCTATACATATATACACCAAAATTTCTTTTATAACAAGCAACGCAGCACTTTTTGCTGTTTTTTTTTCAGCTGTTTTTTTACTATCGAAATTTGTGCTATCATTATGTATTAGAAGTCAATATCAAATATTGTACCCTAATCCAATACTAGTTTATACGTCTTTAACGTTTAACGTAGGATCAGTTTTTTCATATTTTCATAACATCCATTCCTCATAACATAATCATAAAATTCTAGTCGATCAAATTTTTGTAAATCAGGAGCTTCTAGCCTTTTTTTCATAGGTCTACAAATTTGTAATTTACTGGCTTGCTATGAATTTGAACGCGGATAATCAAATATGTTGAGACTAACATCGTTTTTGCAATTGTTTGAAAACATTTTATTGTATTGGTATGAAATTTAAGTTTAAATTTAATACAACTTTTCCACAAAGGAAAGGACCAACATACGAGCTGTTCAGTTCTTCATGGATATCCGCTGTTGTGCCCCTGGTTATGAACTACATGCAACTTTTTTTCGTTTTCTTAGGCCTTTTCGTCAAGCAACAAGCACTGATCATGGTGGGCCTCGAACATCCGACCTTTCGATTGAGAGGCTGAGATGTAATAATTTCACCACTGCTTCCCCAACTGTCAATTGAACTAGAATTTTTTAGTTTTGATTTTTGAGTTGTCTTTTTTAACTAGTTTTCTCATTACAGTCTCTTTTTTCAGCCAGCTTGAGAATTATGCGACGGGTGTTACTTTACAAGGCGACTACCTTCAGGCGGTGAAAGATGGAATCGAGGGTTTGGTTCGGGGTGAAAAAGAGCAAACATATACCAATGGTGCCATCTACAGAGCTAGGCAAATGTACAAAAAAGGGGCAAATATTGGGATTCGAATAGCAGACAGTACTGTAAACCAAATCATGATTGTCCTTACGGACGGCCAGTGCGCAAAAAAATGGAAAGACGATCTGGACAATGAGCTTAAAAAGTTTCGAAAACAAGTGAGTGCTGCTATGAACGGCTATGTGAGACAAAAGTTAGTGATTGATGATAAGTATGATAAACGCAACAATTTTTTAGCCAGGTGTTTTTGAATTTAAGAGAAAAGTTATGATTATAAGATTCAATTGAAAGTGCGGTAGTGAACGTAACGAAGACATGAAAAGCCTTTATGATCAAACAGGTTATTGTCTTCGCAGGATCACTGGTGGTGATGATTATTAGGTAGGGATGATTTATGGGAGATCTTTCTTTTTATGAGTTTTGAGAAAAGGATTTTTCTAGACTCAGTCGACGAATGTTGTGTAGACTCTAAAATAGGCCGTGATGACTTTTTGTCCTTTTTTAATGAAAAATCGTTGAGTTTGTTCAGATTCAAATCTCTTGTGGTTTGACTGATACAACTTTCTCAAATTGGTTTAAGTTTGTCAAAATTGTCAATCATAGTTGATTTTTTTCAATAAAAAGCCAGTTTTTTTTCTGTTTACTTGAGTTCATTGACTCTTTTCCAATTCTCTTTGAGCTGTTTTTAAAATTCCTAGCGATGAACAAATCTGGTTTTGCTGAACCAAACAATTTTTTTTGCCAAAAAAACGTAAAAACTATCATTTATCATTTTTTACATTGCATTCTTAGCCAGTTAGCCAGAATATGCGTTTTGCTCTATAGAGAGCCAGTATTTTGTTTTGGAAGCAATTTTGGGAGACCGTTTGCAAATTTTCAGACGTTTTATCACTTTAAAATGTGTTTTCGAAAAAAAAGATTTTTTTTCTATACAATTTAGTTGATACAAGTTGTGTTATACAAAAAAACTTCTTTTGATACAACATAATTGACACTTTTTTAAATAATTTGTTTCAATTTTTTTTGCGAAATAAAAGCAACAAGATGTTTTGAAATATGTATAATTACCTAAGTATCAATTTACCATGAGAAAAATGGGCTTTTTAATCACATTAAGCATTTTTTTGTCAAATGGTCAGTTTTTGTCAAATGGTAAATTTAACAAAAAGTAATTAAGATAAATAATTCAAAAATTATCTAAGAACTTCGGGGTAAAATTTTTGAACGTTCTGGTCAGTGTTTTTTTTGAATCTAGATGAATCGAATTCGATTGAATGTAATAAAAAAACAATTGTAATGTAGTTAAAAAGCATGAGAGGGAGTTGTGAGTAATTTTTTAAATATCAATTTGTTGTTATAGAGAGTAGTGAACGTATTCAAAACTCTTATATGGGTCTTGATGATTTTTTTTTGCAGGAAAAAGTCTTTAATAACTAAAGATGTAAATTCATTACATATTAATGAATTTATACGTACTTTATATATGCACTTATATATGTACTTTATATATGTACTTTATATATGCACTTTTTGATTGCAATTAAAACTCATCTGCTGAAAATTACCTAAGTATCACTTCCAAATCCGAACATGGAAATGGAGCGAGAAAACGTGATCAAGTTCTAGTTTCGAATGTAGAATTTAATTTTTAGAATTCCAGCGGAATAAAAACTTTACCTATTGATCCAGTTTTCTCAAGTTGGGATAATGTTATCAAACAAGCGCCAATCATAAATTGCTCTATATATTCACAACGAAGTCACTGTTTGTTTTCTGTTTACTTGCGTTCATTACTCTTTTCCAATTTCAGTTGGCTATGTTTTTATTATGTTTCAGTTTCCACAAGTGCACACTTATGCAATTGGTACTAAGGATGATGCCTATCTGCCGGAGTTAATTGACATAGCGGGGAGTAAAGAGAGAGCCAGAAAGTACGCAACTGCTTCAATGTTTAAGAGTGATGTCTTGAGTCTTGTACAGGAGACATGCAAAAGTGTTGCTTACATACCACAACCAGCCACCACTTCGCTTCAACAGGTCAAAAACTTTCGGCTGCTGGTCTGAGATCGAATGAGAAAAATGGGCTTTTTAATCACATTAAGCATTTTTTTGTCAAATGGTCAGTTTGCTGAGAAACGCTTGTCTTTTGAGAGGTCAGAGAGGGTGTTGAAAACACTTAAAAAGTGTGATCATGATTTTATTTAGTTTTTTTCTATGTTTAATTTCTGCGGCTTGATTTTTGATTAATTTTAAAATCAAAAGAAAAGTAGATTTCGTATCAATCGGACAATGTGATTAGACTTTTCACTTACAAAGTTTGGTTGGTGGATCAAAAAAAAAGCTTTGAAATTTTAAGAGCTTTAATTTATGGTTTTATGTTTTTGAAAGTCGCAAATTGAAATGTTTCAAATAATGCTCAAGTTATGTTTTTTTTTCGGTATCAATTAGCTTAGAGACAATTTTTCTCTTTTTATGTTTGGTATAGTTTCCTCATTAAAAAAAAACAAGTGCTTTAATCCTAAATTTCTGAAGTAATACGTAAAAGTATTCAAATCAAGAGAAAATTTTTTGCGCTCTCTCGGCTGATTACTTTTTTCCGCCATACTTGGCAAAGCTTCAAAGCAGTTGTATTTTAGGGAAACCCGTCTGGTCGAAAAAGAAGAAGCAGCGGCAAGTTTCAGTATAATTTGTCTGCATCTTCTAGTAAAGTGGGCAAGTGGCAATACTACACCATGAGTTACAGCATGAACAGTGTGTTCTCCTTCAAGTTTACCAGCAAAAAATTCGAAGTGAGAGTGTACTTCTCATTTTCCATGATAGTCCCTACTGCTCAGTTCAATGACTTCTCGGCTGTGGTCAAACCAAAAAAGAGATCAGCTGTGATGCTAAAGCAGCCTAGTATGTTTGCACTTTTTTGAAAATGATCCAGCGTTTCTACATAATGCTAGTCATAGCAGGTGTTCTGTTTCTAAGAGAACCCACGGATCAAAATAGTTCGGAGCAAATCTTTTTATGATAAACGAGGTCGAGTCGCTAAATTTTTTACCGACTTCGCTGAAACGTGGAAGAAATTTGTTCTAAGTCTAACTTTTTCTGTGATCCCTTTTGGATGAACAAAAAGTTGAAACATGGTCCAACTCTAAGTCAAATTTGTCGAACACAATTCGAAACATAGTGTCGAACACATTGGCTAAAGAATGGTTGAAAGCAGAAGCGAAATTTATATGTTTTCAAAGCCAAACAAGACTGCTCGTATCAGGGCGAAGCTGTGAATGTTCCGACTGCCTTTTAAGGTTTTATGGAGCAGTAATAACATCAAATAAGTTAACGTAATAAATGAATATGAAAAAAAAATTTCTAAAATTTGAAATTTTTTATGAAAATCATCCCCCCACACGCCATATAAAGTACAAAAAGATAGATTTAGCTCCTTTTAACAAATCAATTATGGCAAATAAGCTTCTTTCAACCCATTTGGAACAATTTTAAGACGGATTAAATCTCCGCTTACGCGTTAATAGCGCGAAATATATCGCGCGTTAATTGTCCCAAATTGGCCAAAATGGCAATCTTTAAACCCCCATAACTTTACGAAAAATAATCACAGGTGAAATATCTTTTCAAATTTGAGCTCAGGACAACAATAGCTTTCGAATGATATAAAAAAATTCTGTCAAAAATGGCTAGTTAAAAAGTCGAAATTTGTCTGAAGAAAAAAAAAACCCACCCCGAGCACAAATATTCCGTTACTTTCGTATCGAAAGTCGGAACAAAAAGATGCAAATATAGAGGTGAAACATAGTCAACCTCAAAGGATACAAATGGCCCAGCCATACAAATAGTTTTTTGCCTTATACGAATAACTGGTTTTTTGGTTATTGAATAATCAAAAAGAAAATTTTAATTCCCGAGAAATTGCAATTGAGAAATCCGATGACATTAAAATTATATCAAAATTTCATTTATTCCATCATTTTATATCAATGAACGTATTGAAGGTTTTTTTGAAGGTCGGGGATGATTAAAATCATTATTATAATATTAATGTTATTAAATTAATCATCATGATTAAGTAACCAATTGAAATCGATTTATGTTGTCAAAAATATTGCCACTTTTGAAGAACTTATGTTGATTAAATTTCATTTAAGATCCATTATAATTAAGATCATTTATCCACGAGATATGGGACCAACATACGAGCTGTACAGCTCCTCACGGCGAACCGCTGTTGTGCCCCTGCTTAAGAACTACATGCAATTTTTTTGGTTATTTTTCTGGGCTGGGTAATGATGGATTATAACTGATTATAATTTAACTAAAGTTTTTCCAATTAATCTGCGAAATTTTCAACGTTCTCCACATTTCGCTCTGCACGCTGGGTTTGCAAACCTACTCACCTCTTTTTAATTTTCACATAAATAGTGGAGGGATATATGGAGGAAGAGGCGGGGTTGAGGAATTGGGAAAGTGGAATAGGTGGCGAGATTGGTTGGGGTAAACGTGTGTACAGAGGGTAAATGTTTGTGGAGGGGTATCATCAAGTGGAGGAAGTACGATTGGTAAGCTTAAGAGTGGGACAATTGGCCGAATGGTGGTGATACCGCAACTATGAAATAAATGACAACAAAATTTTTAAAAAAGAAAAAAACACTTCAACAAAACTTTTAAACCAAATGTGAATCTCGTTTAAAAATTGAAAGTATACGGAAGTATTGGAAAATCCGTAATCTTGCATAAAACCAATTATGATTAAATATAATTCATTATAATGAATTATAATCCATTAAAACTCATTATAATTCATTATATTAGCTTATTTTGGTTTATATTGATTTCTTTTTTGTTTGGTTTATAATCAATTAACAGTCCATTTTAATCAAGTTCTTAATAGTTTAATGAAGACAGACCTCCAAATTCCGTTTTAATCAATTTTCACCCATGGAACCTCATTGAGGGTTCTGTTAAATTGCAGCTACTTTGGGCTTGTCATTGCGACTAAGCACATTTTGATCATTCACTGACAAACTTAATATACTGCCTGAGTTAAGCAAAGTCCAAAGTGTTTTTTCTTAAGTGTCAACATTCGAAAAAAAAGATTTTTTTTCAAGCGGTCGAACCATGGCTTGAGGGATTACAAAACATTCAAACAGATTAGGTTGAAATATGATTATCCGGGTTGGCCGCCATAAACCGAAAATGCTTATCGTACAGTTCCATACACCGAAAGTGCCTGTCATACAATTCCATACATTGAGTGTATGGCAAAATGACAATCATATAATTCTCAAAAATCATATTAAATTTCAAAAATTATTGAAAAAACTCATTCGTTCTAATTTCTGCGGCTAGGTGATCAAGTTAAAACAGTCTGACGATAAAAAAACTAGATTTTTAATTTTGAAAAAAAACGTATATGATACAATTTCCATGTATGAAAATTGTATGATAAGAGTTTTTCCATAAAAGACAAGAAGTTCAAAAATCTTTAGAAAGTTGTTTGTAACCAAGTTTTAATCAGTTAAGGGCGCTTTGGTGATTAAAAACAGATCTTCTTACAATCCTGGTCGACATATATATCGACATCGTTGACTTATGTTGTGATCGACCCTTGTTCTTGGTCGACCCGTTGATATGCTACAATAGGTGGTAATTTTGAGAATTGTGTGAATAGTGCAAAAAATAAATTTGACAATATTGTCGTTTCATTTTAAATCAATTGTACAAGCTACTAAGACAATTTTTGTAATGCATTACTCTGCCAGATGAGATAATACTCGAAAATTTAAACTTTACTCCTCTGCTACCAAACAATTTGGCCTCGAAATAATTTATACAAATAGTTCGAAGTATTAAAAAGATCGATTCAGCATTGCGAGGCCAAACTGTGCGTTTTGTGAATTGTAAGTGGATTCTCCAACAGGCCAAAATTAGATTTGCTGCGGAATCCGCAACTTTGTTAATTTTGCTTTTTTGGATTCCACAGACAAATAGCTGAAACACTGTGTAGCTCAAAATCGCTCCAAAACATGCAATTCGCAGAATTCGCAATAAAAATTTTGAAATCTCCAAGAAAATTTGCGGAATCCGGAACTATTCGCGGAATCCATAAACAAATATTAATATGTGTTTAGTAAATCTAAGCTGTTGTGGAATCTGCAACTGTAAGTAGGATCCGCAAATTGTAAGCGGAATTGGCATATTGTTAGAGGATTCCGCTAATTGTAGGCTGAATCCAAATGAATTTGCGGAATCCACAAACATTTGCGGAATTCGCTTGCGTTTGCGGAATACAGAACAACTACCCATAGTGGCTTATTGCGGAATCCGCAAGAAAACTATAGTGCCGACAAAATTTACGTTGCAGGTATTTGTACGTGGAATCCACGGAAACTTTGTAATTGGAATCCACTTACATTTTGGAACAAAATTTTGTCCTTTCCATTGCACAGTTTGGCCTCGAAATGAGGTATTTAACTTGAATCTGCCACCTATTGTAATATATCATCATCGACTCTTGTATCAAGCCTCGACTGAAAAAGGTCAAAAAAGTACATTTGGCCGACTCAATAGAGTGCCGATGCATATTTCGACACGCGACACCTCTAACCTGGAGGAATTATGGAGTCCTAAAATTGTAAATTTGATTAAGTGGTGTTCTCTTATGATTGACTCATTTTCACAAAAGAGTGCGGATATTTAATATATCTTTAAATGATAAGTTTAACTGCTGTTTCGTTTCAGGTACTTTCCTTGATGACATATGCTCAGGTATACACCATTCTTTTTTCGCAATCTATCAAACCAAAAAAAACAGTTTCTTTTGTTTGGAAGCATTAATTTTCAGATGACCCGACTCCTGCGCCTCCGGGACTTGCGACGACGACTACCCAGCCTGACTTCGACTTCCAGAAGACAACCACTCGCAAAAAGAAAACAACAACAACAACCAAACCTCGATTAACACCTCCCCCAACTAGCCCTAGACCCCCCTCGTTGGACTGGGGAGTCCACATTACGGTGTCAATCTACATTGTGTGGTGGGGAGATGTGGTCAAACCCAAAACGAACCCAACAACTACTACAGGTAGATACAGTTATTTGCCCCTAAAACCTTTTATACAAAGTTTACGATCAGGTGGTAAAAACCCCTACCCCAAAACAATTGACGTAGGATAAAACTCGTTTGATTGATATTTTTTAACAGCCAATCATTTTTCAGCTTTTCTCATTTTTATCGATTGTGCGAACTTGCTGACTAGTTTTAGAAATTGATCAGTCATCATGTGAACTGGTTAATTAAGACGCAAAATTTTTCCTGTCCAAATTTGTTTTCTCCCGTCTCTAAGTTACGCGGAAAAAATTATTGCACAGAAGCAAAGCGTAGCTTTGCTTCACTTGCGATACAACACGAACGTTAAAAACATGAGAGGTCTAAACAAATGAAAAATGTGGAAAAAGACTAGATCTACCAAAATTTACATTTTTGTAAGTCTCATGGGAATTATATTCTAGGCACACATGCCAGACATTTGAGTATTAAATTAACACTGGAACAAAACTTAGGAAAAGGAACCAAAGCCAAAAAACTAATTTGCATATATTTCTAAACGAAACAAGGTTCGGTCGGAACTCAAACGTCTGACCTTAGTGTGAAAGGCGACGGCGTTAACTCAAGGCGCAGTGTGATTAAATCGGCAAGTTGTTGAGTTTCGATAATAAAACAAGTAATAAAAGCAAGTAAGATTTCTAAGAAAAGTTGAAAATGGGAAACGAAATCTAGTTCCCGATTACAAGTGTTTTGATCTAGCAAGTGTAATAATGCGTTCTGTAGCCTGAAATGTTGTCAAATAAACTATTTTGATGTGGCTCTTGAACAATGAATTGAGTCATAAATTGCATAAAAATCATAAATTCCTCAATATTCGAATTCAATACTTGGCCAACCTGTGCCTCTCTATGACGCATAGGTTGGTGCGTGTCTTTGTGTAGTCTAAAAATAAAACTTTTCGGCATTTTTTTGGCCTGATTAGAGGAAAACACAAGAAAAATAAGCTGAAAAACACTCTTGCTTCGGAATCTGCCTACAAGCACAAAAAGGCACAGTTTGGCCTGATGTTAACTATAATCTTTTTGAATTCCATTTTAAAAAATTCAAACAAAACTTCTCTTATCAGGGAGAAACAATTAGTGTTGCGACTGCCTGTTGAAGTGTACGGGTTAATTTTTGCTTCAAAACAATGACAAAACTTTCGAAAAAAGGAAAATTTGAAAGTTTTTATTATGTTTTTGAAAAAACATCCCACCACACGCTTTATGAAAATCAAGTTGATATAGTTCGCTTATAGAAAAGTAATGTATGAACCAAATAGAACGCTTCAACTTAATTTTGAACGGTTTTTGAGACGGATTAAATCCCCGCTCACGCGTTAATGTCACGAAAATGGTCAACGGGCAACTTTTAAACCCTCATAACTTAACAGAATTGATTACAGGCAAAAATTCTTTTAAAGTTTGAGCTCATGACTTTAATATTTTTAATATGATACAAAAAATTCAATCAAAAACTGCTAGTTAAAAAGCCAAATTTGTCTTGAGAAAAAACCACCCTAGCTCAGTCAAACAGTTCTTTTCTTCAAAAGTCCAAAAATGAGTCTTGCTGCAGTTTTGTAAATTGTTCCAAAATGCTCTGATTGTACAGTTTTTTTTTGAAATTCAAACCTCTTCCAAATTTTGTCGATACTGAAAAAAAAAGAATCATTTGTCTACATTTATATTAAAAAAGTTGGTATTCATTTCGAACATAGAATGCTAAAATATCCAGTGGCTTCATTATTATCAGATTAAAGCTATACCTGACAATTACATGCGACTAAGAAGTGACAATTACCTTCCCTTGCCAGCATCTAACCCGAGTAAAAACCATCGGAAATTTACTCGACTAAATGGATTTTTTTGCTTTGTAAAATAGTAGCCCTCAGTTCATTTCCCAATCTTTCAATCGATTAATTCTCACTTTTTGGAGACTAATAAAAAAAATTCCAAAATCAATTTATTTCATTGACCAACAGTTGGCTTATAAGCTACGCCCTTGCTCAAATTTCGACATGTTTATCTAGTACTTTATGTCAAACCAGATGTTTCATGATTCTAAGAGACTAAATTTCTTCAGTATGTGGGATATCACAATTTTGAAGCCAAAAGAGTACACTGAAAAGCACAAGCTGAGATCTATTGATGCTGCCTCGTTTGAAATTGAGTTTTTTGTAGGCATCAACTCTTTGAACTCGTTGTGGTAACTGTAGCAGCAGATCAATGTCTTTGAAACTAAGTCTACGAAATCTGAACTGTGCCGATTTCAAAAGTTACAGTCTATTTCTGAAAACTCAGATAAAATAGTTTCAACATTCAGCTTCAGAATTTTGATACAAATTTTTACCTAAGCCATTGTACAAACAACTCAATTTAAGCTGTTTGACGACAGTGTTAACTTGTGTGACACGAATAGAACTACCGTAGCCAATTTCTACATGTTTTTACACAAAAGCCTTAGAAGCATGTTACTCAGTAGTGGATTTAGGGGGAGGGGGGCCGGTGGCGGACGCCTCCCTTTTCAGGGATTCGACCCCTTGCCGACCCAAAGGGTCCCCCCTTTGAACTATTTTGAGATATCCATTTTTGGCTGACTGACCTTAAAATTTTTCTATTGGCGCCTTTGGCGCCAGTCTATACTAATTTTGAGGGGGGAGCGCGCGCCGAAAAAAACGCAATTTTTTGGTAGAAATTTTTCAAAAAGTGCCTAAAAACGCCTTTTTTCAAAAATTTGCCTTCCGCACAGAAAATTTGGTTAGAGCTCAGAAAATCAATTTGGTCGCCCTAAAAAATTTTTTTTTGAAAATCCGCCCCCATCACCCCCCCCCCCCTTCCCCCCTCGAGAAGTTCCCATATCCGCGCCTGATGCTACTTGACCAATTTTTCTTCATTCGTTGGATTATCATATTTAACTAAAATTCATCTAAGCATGTTGTTTTTCCCATGTTTTTTGTCATTATTTGCTCATCACACATTCTGAAAATTATTTTCAGAAAAACCGACGACTCGCCGACCCACGACAAAACGGTGGACCACGGAGCCTACGACCACGACCACTGTGGGTTCCAGCACAGGTCAGGATTCAGGGGTTGACACTACCACGACCACAACGACAACCACCACGACACCGGAACCGACAACCAAAGCAGCCCAGCCGACCACTACTACAACCACAACGACTAAACCGAACACTACGCCGAATGGAGGGGCTTCGTGGAGCACGGTGTCCTCTGGAATCAGCGGCGGCGATAGTGCCGGTGGAGGTGGCGGTAGCGGCGGTGGTGGAGGCGGTGGAAACGGTGGTCAAACAACTACAGGTGCCTCAAAACATCTTTTCCGGGTCTAATATACGAATTCGAAGTGGTCGAACCAGATGCCATAGTTCGGCCAAAAATCCATAGACGTGCGGGACCTATAATCGAACTCAAAGTCGAAATATAATTCGAACTGAAAGATTTTTTTTCAAAAAGAAATGTCGGATTTACTGGTTGCATCAGAGTTGTGACATCAAAAAAATAATAATTAGCTTCATAAACAGTGATGTTGTAAATCTATGAAACACTCGAGGAAAATAGTACGTTAATAACGAAAAAGTAGTTGCCGGTGTTTTTCTTTAAATATTGGTAAACTGTTTCCTCTATCGATTTTTCTAGACGCTCTCATAAAATATAAAAAAAATTTGGTGCCGACGACTAACGACTAAAAGCGCATGATAATTATCAATAATTGCAAGTATATATAACAATGAATTGTTCGTAGTACCTGAACTTGTGCTCAAAAATCAAAAACCTGAATCCAGGGTTTCTGCGAAAAGTTGGTATCAGGAGCATTAAGTTTAAATTTTCAAAGGTTCGAGTGGTGACGGGGGTGGCAACAACGGCAATGATGATGATGATGACGACGATGATTCAGGTGGCAACCAGAAGAAGTCCACTACACCGAAAATTGATCTGGACGACAATGGTGCGGCCTCCTCTCTGGATGAAGACGGAGGGGGCGGATCGGTTCCAGACTGTGCCAATAATGACACTAAGTGTCTAAATGTGAAAAACCAGACAGATTCAATTGACAACACTGTCGAAGAAAAAGAAGTGAGTCGTCTTTCAAAAGATGGAGCTGAAAACTTTTTAAGAGTGTTGAACGAAGCTCAAACTCTTACATAGGTCGTGATAGTTTTTCTTTCGGTAAGTATCTTAAAATGGTCTACTATATACAAAGGTGCATTCATACATAAAAATGCATTAATGAATGCCTTTAGTTATATGTGCATTTTTGTGCAACTCAAGTTATTGCTAGAAGTACACAAAATTTGCTCTTCAAGTATTGGATTTTTGTCGCCCTCTACGATATGAAACCTGTTTTTTTTTAAACATGGATTGTTGTTATTAAAACGGTGTAATTTATGAAAGTTTCTTGAAAGAATAGGAGATCGAGTTTCTGACATTTTTCGTTTCAATTATTAGAGCTTATCATTTTTCGAAGCGTAAAAACAAATAATCGTTGAGATGATTATAATTTATCTATCTACTCCTTGGATAGTCTATACATAGCCTCTATATAGTTCATACAAAATCCATCGCATAAAACATAGTGCATAGCCCATAAAACCCTTACTCTCTAATAAAACTATTATTTTGAGCAGGTCGGTTTTTTGAAAAAAAAACATATCAGCGCTTTGTCTAACATTTTGGTTTCCTTGAAGATGAAGGTCTCTCTTTAAATCAAATTGGAAAAAAAGTGCCAAAATTGTAGCTTCAATTAATGTTTTTTTTCGTTTTTTTTTCTAAATTTTTCTGATTTTTAAGTTTTTCATTATAAGGAATGCAAGTGATTCACTCAAAAACCAAAGCGCATACAAATTTTGTGTATGGGCTGTTTTAATTGAGTGTTTTTTTTCGGTTTTCCATGCAAAATTAGGTACCAAAACAGTAATCAGATGCCCCGCTGTGGAGAAAACTATTTTATATGATTTTGTTTAATAAAAATGATAAAACAACTTTAAATTCAATGTGGTTTATTTTGATAGATAATTTACAAATATGTTTATGCCACTTTATTATTTATGTAAAACTTGCCTGGTTTGAAAACGTTTTATTTCATTTTATTTCAAGTTCATTTCTTTTCAAGTTCATTTCCATCACAAAGCTCAGATCTTACAAATGCAAAAACAGGGATATTTGTTCATAGCTGGATGTTAGGTCGTGGGAGAAAAAATGAACCGTCATGATCATTTTCCACAAATGGTATTAGTTTTATAGAAAAGTGTCACAAAGAAAAACTTTTGAATTTCAAATTGATTAAACATGATACAACAAAACTTGGCATATTACAATTGCTAACTTGAGTTTATTACAATTTCCGTGCTGTAGGTTTGCTAAAATTTGAAATTCAAAATTGGAAAAAATTGCATCCAAATTGGTTAACATTGTTTTCTTGAAAAGCTTGAACGGTTCTCATGGTTATGCTATTGTTTTAGGATGATATAGACAATATGAATTTGGACTACGACACAAATGGCATTTTTGCTCCTCAAGCATTGAACTCAGGTCTCGAGTAAGTTTGATTTTCATTTTTTTTTCTGATTGGATATCTGGCAGGGACACTTCCTTTACTCGATTAAACTTACTTTCACCTTATTTTTTATTCGCAATTAAAATTGCTTTTAAATTTTATTGTATCGCGCGTTGGAATCAATATTGCCACTATAATTTTTTCGGTTGGGTAGGAATAAATAAAAAAAGCCATACAATTTTTTTATTTAAAAACTTTAAGACTGAACCAGTACATATTTTCAAGTCTAAAAAGTATACAAATGTTTAGAAAAAAGCTGTGTACAAAAATTAAACCAAGATTACTTCAATGTTAAATTTAAATGAAGTAACTTCACAATGTTTCAGGCAAGCAGCTCGCTTTGCCTTCGACGATATTATCAAACCCGTCAAAAAGATCATAACTGCAGCACCAATTCTAATCATAGTCAATGAGAAATGTTGTCATTCCTGAGAGAAAAAGAGCAACGTGTTTATTTCTTCATAAAACGACAACTGGTGCATAGAAGAGGTCAAAAGGTCATCGCAACTTATTATTGGAACCAAAATAGGCAGAATTACTATGTTATTTGACCAGTACGCTCTTCTACCGTTCCCTCTTTTTAAAAATACTTCTGGGTGCATAAATTCTAGGCACCAACGCTCATGAAATTTAGAAAACGTGAACAAAATTTCAAAACACAAAAAGTGCGGTTGTAGGAGGGGGCTGGGGACGGGGAGAGGTAAAAGAGCCAAAATATATTATTCAACGTAATTGAATATCTATATTTATAACGTACAAAGCGCGATCTCAGCGAAGCAAGTTAATTGTCCCACAAAGATTCATATTCAGGAATCAAATCAATTTGTAAACGATTGTTCACTGTGCTAAGTATCAAAGCTCAAAAAATTTGTTTGTTTTGTTTTTTCTTAACAGTCGAAGCAGTGCTATCTAACCGATATTAGCAATCAACCCAGGAGTTTTTAAGTTCATTTGATGTTCCGAGCACTAACTGAATTACCGAATTGTGGAAGGCTATTAGCAATGAGTTTTTTTCATGTCCAACTTTTCGACAAGCAAAAAAACTCCCGAGAAAGTTCGGTAGTTGGATGCAAACTTTGTTATCAATATAAAAACCAAAAAGGCGCCAAAAAATCAATACTGTTTATTCGGTGGCCAGTCATAAAGCAGAATGGTCTAAGAGCAAATAGGTCCAAGAGCAGAAAAAAAGAAAAATGTCAACTTCTATAAGCTAATCGGTAAAATAATTATCAGAAATGTTGAAAATATCAAAGCAACGAACATTTTATGCATAGTTTGAGCAATTTAATCAAGAATTTTAGTCAATTCATGCATAAATTATTCGTTTTCTTGGTGTTTTTTGACGATTCTAATAATTGTTTTATCAATTAGCCCGCACATAAACCAATGTAAGTCAATATTTTTCTGTTTTTCTGCTCTTAGACCCATTCTGCACTTGGACCATTCTGCTGATTGCTCCGCCTCCTGTTTATTTGGATACCTTTGTGAAAGCGACCGTTAGTTGACGTACATACCTCAAACCGCAGTGTTTGTTGAGCTTGAGTGTGGTATTAAAGTTAAATTCTTTTTCAAATGATTTTAGGAGAATGATTTGAAAACTTTCTGAAACTGATTTGAAAATGAAGTTGAAAAGCTCTTTATTTGCCTTTCCTATCACTTCAAAAACTAATCACAGAAAAATATTGTTCTTCTTATTTTTTTAATAATGCCGCCGTTCAACTACAGAAAAACATGAATTCGGATGTATCTGCTCGAATTATCAAAAAATATTCGAACACTATTTAGAATTGTGACGAACGCAAAGTCGAACACGAAGTATGGTCAAAACATATTTGAACACAAGGTAGAATACAAAGTGTGATCGAAAAATAGTCACAAAATCAAAGCAAGACTGCTTGTATCAGGGTAAAGACCTGGATGTTTCGATTGCATTTTAAGGTCTATGGAGTAGTGTTCGCTGTACGCAATTGGCTGACATTTTGATAAAAATGAAAAATAATTGAAAATCAACCCTTCTAAAGCTATTTAAAATACAAAGTGATACATTTGGCTGATAGCGAAGTATTAAAAAGACAGAACAAAAGGCTCGCATTAATTCAATTTGGAATAAATTATAAGACGGATTAAATCTGAGCTTTCCGCGTTAACAGCACGAAATATATCGCTCGTTGATAGTCCCAAAATGACAATCTTTAAATCGTCATACGTTCACAAAAAACTATCATTGGTAAAACATCATTTTAAATAGCTCGCTCAAGACAACAAAACTTTTCAAATGACATGAACGCTATAAATACAACATTGCTAGTTCGAGCCAAAAACAAAAAATACTGATCTTTACTGACTTTTAAGTGGATTTTTGCCATCAAAAGATAACACAGAAGCAAAATGTAAACAAGACTGCTCGTATCAATGCGAAACCCTGAATGCTCCGACTGCCTTTTGAGGTTTATGGAGCAGTAGAAACATGAAAAAATTAAATGTAATAAAATAAATTGAAAAAAATCTAAAATTTGAAACTTTTTTTTTATAGAATCATCCCCCCACACGCCATATAAAGTACGAAAGAATATATTTCGCCCATTGTAACAAATCAATTAAGGCAAATAAGCTTCCTTCAAACAATTTGGAACAATTTCTAAGAAGGATTAAATCTCCGCTTACGCGTTAATAACGCGAAATATATCGCGCGTTAATTGTCCGAAATTGACCAAAATGGCAATCTTTAAACGACCATAACCTTACGAAAAATGGTCACAAGTGAAATATCTTTTCAAGCTCAGGGCAACAATAGCTTTCAAATGATATTGAAGAATCTCGTCGAAAATGGCTAGTTAAAAAGTCGAAGTTTCTCTGAAAAAAAAACCACCCCGAGCCTAAATATTCCGTTACTTTCGTATCGAAAGTCGGGACAATAAATTTGCAGATATTTAAACATGAAAATAAGCTTGGCTCGCATTTTAAATGCGACCCATATGAAACAACGCCAACGAAAAGCATGCGCCGTGAGGTTGAGAAAGATATGAAGCCTTTTTGTGAGTTAAGGACAACAAAACGTCTTCAAAAAGATGCTAGAAATTAATCAAAGCAAACGTAAACCTTAAAAGTTAGAATATCAGTTATCAGCCAAACAGAAAAATAAAAAGCAAAACCCATATGCCAGTTGTCTGTAGCAAAACAGCTCAGTTTTTTTTATTTGCATCAGCTATTGAGCAATTTCCGTTTTTTGAGGATAACATCTGTTATAGAGCTAATTTACACTCATAGGTAGCCCCTTTTTTGAGGTTCAAACTTTTTCAAGCCTATCGTGAAGTCTAAAACAATGCCATCACAAAGAGTTCAAAAAAAAACAAACGACTCAGATATTAGTCTTAAGGGTCAATAGAAAAAATTTTAACAGAACAAAAAAGACAATATTACGGCTTATCTTGACCTTATTCTAAACAGAAATTTTAAAATTAATTAAGAAAAAAAAAGCAATTTTTTTTTAAACAAAATTCTCCAAATAATTTTATAAAATTCCGGAAAATTATATAAATCGGTAGCTTGTTAATGTTTGTCGAAAAAAAATTTCGCCGAGAGAAATCAGAGAGAAATTTCTCTCGACCGTTTTTGGTCGAGAGAAATCAGAGGAAATATGAGTGTTTGCTTTTGAGCGAGATGCTGTGGATTGTTATAACCCAGAATAATATTAAAACAAAAAAGTGCCATTTTCAATATATAACTGATCAGATCTGGTAACTAGCTTGTTATATATTAGGCGACTCGTAAAACTTTGAAGGCCTAGGGAATATTGTGTGCTAAGAATATCAGTTCAAAAAAGACTGTTATGATCGGAGCACTTTTTTAAAAATGCCATTGAAAAAGTTATAAGGAGTTTTTTTAATTTTCACTAATTTTTTGTATTTTTGATTTTTCAAATTTTCTGTGAGCAGATTGTGTTGATCAGAGATAAAACTCAGATATTGCAATTAATTTGCTTCAAACTAGTCAAATTTGCGGGAGATTAACCTGTTGTGAAACTAAAACATATGAATTACTTTTTCTTGACGATAACAACTGATTTTGAAATGCAATGAAATGGATTCAAAAGCAATAATTCAAAGTTTTTAATATACCCCGCTAATACCTCGCGCGAAGTTAAATTAGCTTATCTAAAAGTGTGCAATGAAATGTTTGCATCACTTCATAGTCTCTCTTCAACGCTCGTCATAACCTTGCTAAAAACCGAACAATCGCAAATTTCTTATAGTTTGGGAGGGAAATCTTGCCAACTAATTTTTGAATCCAAATCTGCTTTAAAAAAAGTTGATACAAAAAATGATAAATTTTCTTTGAACTGCATATATTTAGAACATAGTTTGAAGATTCTAGACTAGAATTTTGTTCAATTGCATGGAACACTATGATCACAAAGTTCCATGCAAGAGTATGAAATGCTGGTCCTAGAATCTTCAAATTGTGTTCTGAATATATGCTGTGCGGGGAAAATTAATCACTATCATTACGACGCCAGACTCGGTTTATAACCAAAAAAAAAACAGTTTTAGGGCCTTGCCTTTAAATTCCAATACAAAAAGATTTCAATGTCTTCACAAAATTCAACAAGGCTGCTCGTATCAAATCAAAGTCAGTATTAAATAGACCAAAGAGCATGCCTCAATCAAATTGGGAACGATTTCAAACACGGACTAATTTTTTGCTGAAGCGTTTGAAACAAGTCGAAGTTTGTCTGGAGAAAAAAAACCACGCCGAGCTTAAATATTCCGTATTTTCTTTAAAAATAGTCGGAACTATAACAAATGACTAAAAATTACACAGTTCCAACTATTTTTTTTCAGACATGGAATTCACAGCTATGTGCATATAATAGCAAAATGGTGGGATCGGGGGACATTGTTGTTGGAAAGCCAGAAACACTTAGCGTTCTAATGAAACGTTTTTGTAAATTTTGCTTGTAAGAAAGATTTGAAACGAACTTTACATTCACAATAGAGACTCACAAATGAAATCGCTTACCATTCATTGGCTCTGAAGCATTTTCATAAAAACATCAATGACTTTCTACTATAATTACAAGATTTAAAATGAAGCTAAATTTGAATATTTCCAGGACAATTATTTACAAGTTGTGGTCTAAATAATCTCGCTTTGATGTTTTCTGACTACGCTGCACGACTTTATTGGTCATTCTTAGACACCTTTGGAACCTTCATAAGCTTCATTTTCGCCAAAAACGGTGGCTTGTTGGTTCCACATTTCGGAATAGATGCTTCCAGAGGTGTCTATCAATTCTTGATGAGTTCCTCGCTCAACTATGACCCCGTCTTTGAGGACCATGATCATGTCCGCATTGACCACAGTGGACAATCTGTGGGCTACTACCAGAGTGGTCCTGTCTTTGCTGACGTCATCAAGTGCACTCTGGATATTTCTTTCTGTCTGAGTGTCCAGGGCAGAAGTGGCCTCGTCCAACAGAATTATTTTAGGAGCCTAAAAATAACTTCTAAAAATTTTTAAGGACGATCAAAAATCGGATGAAAGTCTCAAAAAGACTTTAATGTAAGGGTCGACCATGAAACTTGTATGACCTTGAGAATAGTTCTGGCGATTGCCACCCGTTGTTTCTCTCCCCCACTAAGCTTCTGCCCCTTTTCGCCGACCCTGGTCTCGTAACCGTCTGGGAATGTGTGGATGATCCTCTCGTGGATGTCGGCTCTTTCGGCTGCCACCTTCATTTCCTCCTCGCTTGCATCTGGCCTTCCGTAGTGGATGTTGTAGCTGGATACAAAACGAACAAGAATGGTCGTTTGCATGCAGGTAGCACTACTGATAGTTTCGGCCACAATGATACACGAAAAGAAGTCGAAAACCGAGAAGAAACGTTGGATACTTTTTCATTGCATTTTTTGGTTCATAGCTCTAATGAAATACATTTTTTTGAAAATTTCTTCAAAAGCGGTGAATTAAAACTAACATCATGAGTGGTAGAATGAGTTGTGATTATAGCTGAATTAACATTAGCATTGAAAGTAGAATTTATGTTTGAGATCAACTTCTATTCAGAAATTGTCCAATTTATTTCGAAATCGGAAACTTTCAGATCTTTTTTAGACCCTAAGAGAACAAAGTTGAAGTTTTTCAGAATCGGAATCACGAATGATAGGGCTCCAATATTATATTGCACTTAACGGCTCTTTTTCCTCCCCCCCCCCCCCCCCCACACACACCTCACATATACATCAATTTTTGAAGTAACAAGGGGTTTTACAAGGTTAAGTATGAAGATCAAATATGTTTGTCATAGCCTAATTAGTCCGCATACCAAATTTTGTAACAATCCCATGATGTGAACAAAATTTTACTTTTAAAATTTCGCAGGTGGGGGGGGGGAAGGAAAAAGAGCCCACTTAACTCCCTACGAGTTTTCTCAGAGGAGGCAAGATTTGACTGGAAAAAAATTGAACTGACCTATTTCGGTTTATTTTCTTCCCATTTTTCGGTAGCGTAGTCTCCTTTTGGCAACCAAAAGGTTGGTGGTTTGAGGCAGGGGCGGATATTTCCGTGGGAGGGGGTGGGGTGAACCCAATGCCAGAAAAACAAACAAAAACTATTCACAAAACGCAAAAAAAAACCATAACCATATTATTCCTAGCCCGTGAACAACAGCGGATTTGCGAAAAAAATCTAATTTGATCTGTCGTTTTTTTTTGCGGATAAATATTTTTAAGTTGAAAATCATCAGCGACAGCTCTTAACTGCGAATAAGGCGGAAAAATGATTCACAAGTAAGATCCTACTAGTGCCGAATGTAGGCGCAAAAAAGCGACAACAATACTGTCGCAACAATTTTTTCAAGATGATTCAACATGACTCACCCATATTTTCAGCATGACTCACCCAATTTCTTCAATATGACTCACCCAAAATTTTCAAAATGACTCACCCAGTATTTTTAACATGACTCACCCAATTTTTTCAATATGAAAAACCCAATATGGTTATTTTTCCTTTCCCCCCCCCCACCTGCAATTTTTGATCTTTTAAATTACTGTTCACCTTGTCCAATTGTCATGAAAATTGACATGCGGACTAATTAGGCCATGACAAACCTATTTGGTCATCATAATTAAACTTATAAAACCACTCGTTAGACCATAAAATTCATGTTGGTGTGAGGTAGGGGGGGGAAGGAAAAAGAGCTCCCAATATTTTAAACATGACTCACCCAATTTTTTTAAAATGACTCACCCAATTTTTTCAATATGACTCACCCAATTTTTTCAACATGACTCACCCGATTGTGTCACTGAACAGAACAGTGTCCTGCGGAACGACCCCGATGCTCTTGCGGAGACTATGCTGGGTCACTTTTGAGATGTCCTGTCCGTCTATTGAAATGCACCCGCCTTGGATATCGTAGAAGCGGAACACCAGCCGGATCAAAGTACTCTTCCCAGACCCAGACGGACCAACCACTGCAACAGTTTTTCCCGCTGGAACCTGTAAAATATGAGCAAAACTATATTAGGCAAATTGAGACAAGGCAAATTGAGACCAAACTTTTTTTTTGTATGGCATGTTTATGTATGCCTTGATCAATGTCTGATAAATTATAAATTCAATTTTTAAAAGTAACCATCTTTGAAAATGTTTGCCAAAATTTAAAAGTTTGATACTTTCGTTATATTATATGCGTAAGACAGAGTTACTAGATTTCAGGCCGTTTCCAATGCAATTATAATGCAAGACGGTCAAACCATTGTTTACTCAACTTTGAGTAACCAGTATTTTGTCACTTGAGTTCGGTTACGAACACAATCAAAACATTTGGAGAAATTGAAATGTAAAAATTCAACATTTTTATTTTTTATGGAAAAATGGTATTCATACAATTTCCATATGTGAAAAATCATTAATCATAGACCGTTCATGCAATTTTCTGTACTTATGGAATTGCATGAAAAGTGTATGACTAGTGTTTTGTTATATATAAAAATTATCGGATTAGCATTTTTGGTCAAGTTGGGCTTCATTCAATTGTTTTTTTTTCTTGTCATTTTTTGTTTGCAGTTTTTTTTAGCTTGATTCAAAGTTCAGGTTGCAGCATTTTTAGTGGCTGCATTTTTGGTTGCTGCATTTTAAAATTGCTGCATTTTTCGTTGCTGCATTATAAAGGTTGCTGCATATTTGAGTAAAGATTGCTGCATTATCTAGGTTGCTGCATTTTTGAGTAAAACCAGTCCAATTTTCATTTACATTTTTTATCATTTGAGGGTGTTATAACCGAAAATACCCATAGTTTGTAGCAAAGAAATATGCGGCGGTCACGAAAGTGGCACCGGTCGTGGTAACTTTTGCTAAGATCGTATCAATTGCGAACACTTTTTCTTCGCTCGCGCCGTTCGCGGAAATGTTCTTTTTTCGAACGTTCCAGTTGTGGGTTTTATAGTGGAGATTTTTCCCCGGCAACAATACAGTTTGAGTTTTATTAAAAAAATTCCCCAAAAATGGCTAGTTACCCACCCCGCGCACAAATGTTCCGTTACTTTCGTATCGAAAGTCGGAACAATAAGCTTTCAAATTTTCTAACAAAACTGTTGAGAAATTGAATCACTAGCAATTTCGTCGTAATAAAATCTAGTTTGATCAAAAAAGTCAGTGTAAAAAGATTCCACATTTTGTCAGCGAAATCCGTAAAAATTTAGTACTATCCGCAAGGGATTATTGTGCGTTTTGTTACGGTAGTACACATTGGCATAAACATTATAGATAGTTGGGTAAAATTGATTTAAGCAAGTTATCCCAAAACAAATCAAAAGATGCTAAGACTTGTAAACCTCGAAACTTTAATTTTGTCAATGATTCGTGAATTAATTTTTGAAAGTTTTAGCGGTTACAAATCACTGGTAGAGAACATAAAGCAGTGAATTTTTGAATGGAATGTTTCGGTCTTCTATCATTTTTGTAAGGTGCAAATAGTCCCAAATACCTAACCTTTTGACAAAAACACTCAAGAGAAATGAAAAGTTCATCCTCGAATTTTGCATGATGGAAAAATGGTTGTCATGTCCTGCCTGAAACACTTACAACTTGGCTCTGAGAGGTCTTAGGTGGTTTTTGAGACCATCATAGGGATCATGTCTGAGACTTTTCTGGGTGATGTCGGTCAAGTTATAGCCGAGGTGAAGAATGCTTGGCCGTAGAATTCACTTGGTGGTGTTGACGCCGTGAAATTTACACTCTTCATTTTGGCACTAATTTGACCGACATTCTCCAGAAAAAGTTTGTGGTGGAAGTCCATGGTGATCTCAAAAATTAAAATTATTTAATTTACAGCACTTTTGTATCGCACCTGAAATCCTAGCTACTTCTTTAGAGGTTTTTTTATTTTGTTTTGACATTCGTCAATAAAAGCCCGTCGTTTGATTTGAAGCAGACACCAAACCAATGGAGTTTTTGATTCACCAAATAATCCGAAAATAACGTCAGCTTGATGAAAAACTTCCGACGGTGATTTCAAAAGTCCATCGGAAGCAATTTTTCTACGTTTCGAAGGCGCGTTCAATTGACTCTCTCAAACCCCCCTCTCTGTCGATGTTCAACAAAAAAATTCCGTCCTGCGTTTCCACCCATTCATCTCCGACTCTTAAAGATTCGATGTTTTAAGGCATTTTTGACTTGTTTGTGTATCATTGACAATACAGTGTCAGTTTTTTATATCCGGAACCAGGAAGGATGTATTTCACTGGTTCCGGCTAAAATTTTGAATTTCACGGAGAAATAGTTGAAAAACTGTTTTGCTCAAAATTGCTCCAAAAACATGCAACTTCACGTAATCCACAACAAAAAATGCGCAATCCAGAACAGTTTGTGTAATCCACAAACAAATAACATTTCTTTGTGTTTAGTCAGCTTAAGCTGTCGTGGAAATAGCAACTGCAAGGGAAACCACAAATTGTAAACAGAATCTGCAAACTGTAAGCGGAAACCGCAAATTGTAAGCGGATTCAGCAAATTGTAAGCAGAACTGCAGATTGTGAGCGGAACCCGCATCAATTGGCGGAATCCGTTTGCATTAGTTTTGCAGAATCCGGAACAACTAGAAACTCTAGATCGACGCGGAATTCGCAACATTAATAACGTGCCGACAATTATTACGCAACAAAAATTTGTGCGCGGAATCCACGGAAATTTTGTAAGGTGAATCTACTTACTTGTTGACCTTGTTTGAAGACTTGTATCTGGATTCCAGTGACCTATAGACACCAAATTAACCACCTATCCCGTGCACAGGTTGGCCTCGTAATTTCACTTTTATTGCATATCAGATAAACAAAATTTGTATTTTGAACCTCGAATTTTGTTCACTTACGGACGCTGCGTGTCTCGAGATGTTCCAAAAAATTTGCATGATAGCTGTTGGTGTTCTACATCATTGGACCTAAATTTTTACCGCTGCCTCATAGTGTTAAAAATAAACCTTTGAAGTTTTTTCCTTGAAATGAAACAAATCTCAAAAACTCCAAACAATTAGCAACATGCTGGTTGCTTCAAGCTCGATTTTTTCTCAATAAGAAAAGCAAAACCGCAAGTCAAATACGCGACCTCGGAGTCCAACAAACCGTGCCGAAGAGCTCAGGTTTTAATACAATTTGAAGTGCAGTTGCAGGACTGAAATTTTGAGGCTGAAAAACAATTTACAGTCGAACGCAAAATCAAAACTTACCTAATTTTGGTCGAGAAGCGGAAACATAGAAACAATCGGTTTAAAGGTCTAAAACTAATAGAGCATTGCGCGAGCACAGTCGAAATTGGGTTTTCTGTTTTTTGATCAAGTAAATTGAAATACACCGAGACAGTCGGAACCCGCCATTAATTTATCTAGTCGGCCAAAATATATTAAACTCGGTTCGAGAAAGCCAAAGCAAAAGTCAAGAATTTCGAACTTGGTATCGCTTTTTTGTAAAAGTTGAGCATAAACTAAAACAAAATTCAGAATTTGAGAATGGTCTAAGCTACACTATGAATGACAAGTGAACATGTCTTCACCTTTGATTGCTGATTGCACGTGAGTTAGCCAATATTGTTTTCATACAATGCAAAAAACTTCTGAGATTATCGTATTGGTTTGAAACTATTTGAAACTATTTATTTCAATTATATTCTATTTCCCTGTAAAATATTAATTACTTAACAATCATGATCCATGAATAAATCTTAATCTAGATCCGTAAACCTGAAACCCTAGTGGTTCAGAGAATTGATAAAGATTGAAATCTGTTGCTTTTTTTCTCTCCTCTAATCGCAGTAAACTAGTATATCTCTAGATCTATTGATACTAGGAAATATAAGAGTAAGACTAGGATTGGTATTGGACTAAGGAGTTGCACGAACTTATCCCGCCAGAAATAAGATAGGGTGACGAAAAGATGGTGTACCTTATCTGAAAATACTGAATGAGTGAGCCACCCCAGGCGTAAACTGAATAGTTAATTCATGAAAAACTATTATTGTTTAATTCATGATTGTTAATTCATGAAAAACTATGATTGTTCAATTCATGATTTTTAATTCATGAAAAACTATGAATGTTTCATTCAGCATTGCTACTTCATGAAAAACTATGGGTGTTTCATTCAGGATTTTTAATTCATGAAAAACTATAGGATGGAAAAATTTAGGATGGACAGAAACCTACAAACCTGCTTGAAGTATCGGCAAAGTTTTCGAAAGAGTTACTAGCAAGATTCGGTAGCTAGCGACAGGCTAAAAATTTTTTACGCCTGAAGACAGGATCCATCACCTCAGGGCTAGCTACCAGAGAGCTAGCAAGAGAACGACTCTATCCACAACAACATTTACTATAAATCTGAAACAAAAACAAAATATTAAGAAACATCTAGAATCGTTAAAGATTCGCGAACAAATTTTTGACAAGGACACGAAAATATTGGAAATAAAGAGATATTTCTTAGAACAAGAATGAAAAGTTAAAGAATTGTAGAGCCTCAGATGAGACAAAATTCTTTCACGATACTATAGAAAGAAAATCAAAACCAATGAACTTAAAAGTTTCCAGATTTTTTCCAATATTAGCCGATGCGGGTTTATTTTGTACAATTATTGAATTCTTGGATTTCCTGGAAAGACACCTAGCAAATGTTTAGGCCTGATTGTCAAAGGTGGTTTTTGAAGGTGATAAATTTTCTTAAACAATCCGACAATTCAAGTTTTCCGTCACTTTGGTAATATGAAAACTGTAGGTTAAAAAACTTCATTTTCAAAAGTTTCAAACTATATTCCAGTCTTCCTGACAGGGTTCGTGGATGTTTCCTTTCAGGAAGCCAAGAATAACCCTGAACTCTGAAACAATCATGGCAGGAAGTCCTAGTTTTTCTCTCTGGCTACTTAAACCCGGGTATCGAATACTAAAAATCACACACAGACTATCGATTTTACCCTCCTGCAATGAAGTACAAAGTTTGCTCTGAAGTACAAAGCTCGCATCTGCTTAAGCAATGAAGATTGCTTTTTATAGAAGTGCAATTTCTTCTCTAAATGCCACAAGACAAGGGCGTGATATTCAAGTATTCATCCATCCATAAAATGACAGCTCTTATTTATTTCTCCGATTCAAAGTTTTCTGAAATAAGAATATTTTTATATGTCGACCAAGTTGATTTTAAGAGCTCTACGAAAAATTATAAAATCCCTTTTTGATCTGCAGACAATTTTTTTAATTTTTTTGAAAAATGCAGTTTTTGGGTCTTTTCGGAAAACATTTATGAAAAGTTTTTGTAAATTTTGCTTGTAAACAAACTTTACATTCACAAGAGAGAGTCACAAATGAAATTGCTTACCATTGTATGACCTTGAGAATAGTTCTGGTGATTGCCACCCGTTGTTTCTCTCCCCCACTAAGCTTCTGCCCCTTTTCGCCCACCCTGGTCTCGTACCCGTCTGGATGATCTTCTCGTGGATGTCGGCTCTTTCGACTGCCACCTTCATTTCCTCCTCGCTTGCAGCTAGCCTTCCGTAGTGGATGTTGTAGCTTGATACAAAACGAACAAGAATGGTCATTTGCATGCAAGTAGCACTATTGATAATTTCGGCTACAATGATACATGAAAAGAAGTCGAAAACCGAGAAGAAACGTTGGATACTTTTTCAAAGCATTTTTTGGTTCATAACTCTAATGAATTACATGTTTTTGAAAAGTTCTTCAAAAGCGGTGAATTAAAACTGACATCATGAGTGGTAGAATGAATTGTGATGATAGCTAAAATAACGTTTGCATTGAAAGTAAAATTTATGATTGAGATCAGCTTTTATTCAGAAATTGACCAATTTATTTCGAAATCGGAAAATTTCAGACCTTTTTTAGACCCTAAGAGAACAGACTTGAAATCTTTCAGAATCGGAATCACGAATGATAGGGCTCTAATATGATTTTGCACTTAACTCCCTACGAGTTTCTCAGAGGAGGCAAGATTTGACTGGAAAAAAATTGAACTGACCTATACCTTTATTTTCTTCCCATTTTTCGGTAGCGAATTCTCCTTTTGGCAACCAAAAGGTTGGTGGTTTGAGGCATGGGCGGATATTTTTGTGGGAGGGGGTAGGGTGAATTTTCAAAAAGTGTTCGGAAATTTTTCTGGCCAATTTTTCAAGTCGAGTAAATTGATCCGTGCTTATTACATAAAGGCGAGACAAACTTTACCCAATACCAGAAAAACAAACAAAAATTATTTACAAAACGCAAAAATAACTATAACCATATTATTCCTAACCCATGAACAACAGCGGATTTGCAAAAAAAAATCTAATTTGATCTGTCGTTTTTTTGCGGATAAATATTTTTAAGTTGAAAATCATCAGCGACAGCTCTTAACTGCGAATAAGGCAGAAAAATGATTCACAAGTAAGATCCTACTAGTGCCGAATGTAGGCGCAAAAAAGCGACAACAATACTGTTGCAACAATTTTTTCAACATGATTCAACATGACTCACCCCATATTTTCAACATGAATCACCCAATTTTTTCAATATGACTCACCCAATTTCTTCAATATGACTCACCCGATGTTTTCACCATGATTCACCCAATTTCTTCAGTATGACTCACCCGATGTTTTCAACATGACTCACCCATTTTTTTCGAAATGACTCACCCGATGTTTTCAACATGACTCACCCAGTTTTTTCAAAATGACTCACCCGATGTTTTCAACATGACTCACCCAATTTCTTCAATATGACTCACCCGATGTTTTCAACATGACTCACCCAATTTCTTCAATATGACTCACCCGATGTTTTTACCATGACTCACCCAATTTCTTCAATATGACTCACCCAAATTTTTCAAAATGACTCACCCAGTATTTTTAACATGACTCACCCAATTTTTTCAATATGACTCACCCAAAAACTTCAACATGACTCACCCGATTGTGTCACTGAACAGAACAGTGTCCAGCGGAAAGACCCCGATGCTCTTGCGGAGACTATGCTGGGTCACTTTTGAGATGTCCTGTCCGTCTATTGAAATGCACCCGCCTTGGATATCGTAAAAGCGGAACACCAGCCGGATCAAAGTACTCTTCCCAGACCCAGACGGACCAAACACTGCAACAGTTTTTCCCGCTGGAACCTGCAAAATTTGAGCAAAACTATACTAGCAATTTTTTGACTATGTATATAATTTTGACTGATTTATATAATTTTATGTATAAAGTTTTGTATGTTATTTTATTTTGACTAAGTACTGAGAGATATTATTATCTTGAGCTCAAATTAAAAAACGATATTTCAGCTGTGATCATTTTTCGTATAATTATGGGGGCTTAAAGATTGCCATTTCGGAACAATTAATGCGCAAAATAGTTCGCACTATTTCCTTTTTATTTACTACAATTATTTTTTTCATGTTATTACTGCTTCATAGACATTAAAAAGCAGTCGGAACATTCAGGGCTTCGTCCTGATACGAGCAGCCTCACGGGTTAGCCTTTATAGACCAAAAACTTCACTCCAATCATACACTTCTATAAACTAAGTTTATGAAAAAATACTCATACAAATTTCATAAAATTTGCAAAAATGGTGCCATCGAATTTTCGAAGAACTTTTTTTTCGGCATAAAATTCGGTGTTTTTTTCTTATTAACAAAGAAAAAATTTTTTTATCAAAAAAATGCTTATTATACAAGTTCCATATTCGGAAATTCTATGACTAACAATTTTTTGATGGCGACAACAAAAGTAATTTTGAAATGTCCCCCAAATTTTCAGTTTTTTGCGGAGACTTTTGAGATGTTCTTTCCGTCTATTGAAATGCACCCGCCTTGGATATCGTAAAAGAAGAACACCAGCCGGATCAAAGTAATCTTCCCAGACCCAGACGGACCAACCACTGCAACAGTTTTTCCCGCTGGAACCTGTAAAATATGAGCAAAACTATATTAGGCAAATTGAGACAAGGCAAATTGAGACAAGACAAATTGAGACTATACTTTCAAAAACCGCAAAAAACTTCTATTTTTTTTGTATTGCATGTTTATGTATGCCTTGATCAAGGTCTGATAAATTATAAATTCAAATTTTAAAAGTATCAATTTTTTAAATTTGCCAAAATTTAAAAGTTTGATACTTTCGATATATTATATGCGTATGACAGAGTTACTACATTTCAGGCCGTTTCCAATGCATTTATATTGCGAGACGGTCAAGCCATTGTTTACTCAGCTTTGAGTAACCAGTGTTTTGACACTTGAGTTTGGTTACGAACACAACCAAAACATTCTGAGAAATTGAAATGTAAAAATTCAACCTTTTTGATTTATGGAAAAATGGTATTCATACAATTTTGATATGTGAACAGTCATTAATCATAGACAGTTCATGCAGTTTTTTTACTTGTGGAATTGCAAGAAAAGTTTATGGTTACTATTTTGCCATATATAGAATTGTATGATTAGCGTTTTTGGTCAACTCGGGCTTCATTCAATTGTTTTTTTCTTCTGATTTTTCGTTTGCAGTTTTTTAGCTTGATTCAAAGTTCAGGTTGCTGCATTTTTAGTGGCTGCATTTTTGGTTGCTGCATTAAAAAATTGCTGCATTTCTGGTTACTGCATTATAAAGATTGCTGCATATTTGAGTAAAGATTGCTGCATTATCTAGGTTGCTGCATTTTTGAGTAAAACCAGTCCAATTTTAATTTAAATTTTTCATCATTTGAGGGTGTTATAACCGACAATACCCATAGTTTGTAGCAAAGAAATAAGCGGCGGTCACGAAAGTGACACCGGTCGTGGTAACTTTTGCTATGATCGTATCAGTTGCGAACACTTTTTCTTCGCTCGCGCCGTTCGCGGAAATGTTTTTTTTTTTCAGTTCTGGGTTTTATAGTAGAGATTTTTCCCCGGCAACAATACAGGTTGAGTTTTATTTAAAAAATTCCCCGTAATGGCTAGTCACCCACCCCGCGCACATATGTTCCGTTACTTTCGTATCGAAAGTCGGAACAATAAGCTTTTAAATTATCTAACAAAACTGTTGAGAAATGAATCACTAGCAATTTCGTCGTAATAAAAACTGTTTGATCAAAAAAAAGTCAGTGTAAGAAGATTCCACATTTTGTCAGCAAAATCCGTAAAGATTTAGTACTTTCCGCTAAGGGATCATTGTGCATTTTGTTACGGTAGTCACATAAAACGCGGTTTTAAGGATTTTGCAAAGAAAACGCAGTTCTTGCGACAAGCTCTGGTTGTGATGAATTATGATTATTACAACTTAAAAAGCTTGATGTGAAACTGGCATAGAAAACTAAAAAAATTCCAACTGACAAAAATTTCAAAAAAACCCACAACTGCCAAACAATATGTAAATATTACAAATGGTTTAAGCAGTCTAGTTTTTGGAAAGAAAGAAATTGATTTAAATTAAGTTGAAAATAAGGTAACCGAAATATTCAACAGAAAAAAAATTAATTGTTTTTCAATTCAACAAGTTTTGGCAGATTTCTGAAATACTATCCCAGTACTCGTCGTTATCAAGCAACTGGACTTCAAATCTTTATTTCACGTTAAAAATCAATGCGTTTAGGTTTTTCCATTTGTTTCGTTGAGGAAAATCATAATTGTATTCCAATTGAAATAGCCTAAAAGTTATCTTGTTTCAATTTGTCAGGTTTTAAAAAACAAACAAAAATTTGGGCGACTTCGACAGCCCACGGTTGCAATCAGCCAATTGTTGTAGCCTTTTTTATTCTCAGAGTGCTCTGCTTGGCATAAACATTGTAGATAGTTGGGAAAAATTGATTTAAGCAAGTTATCCCAAAACAAATCAAAAGATGCTAAGACTTGTAAACCTCGAAACTTTAATTTTGTCAATGATTCGTGAATTAATTTTTGAAAGTTTTAGCGGTTACAAATCACTGGTAGAGAACATAAAGCAGTGAATTTTTGAATGGAATGTTTCGGTCTTCTATCATTTTTGTAAGGTGCAAATAGTCCCAAATACCTAACCTTTTGACAAAAACACTCAAGAGAAATGAAAAGTTCATCCTCGAATTTTGCATGATGGAAAAATGGTTGTCATGTCCTGCCTGAAACACAAAATTATTACAACTTGGCTCTGAGAGGTCTTAGGTGGTTTTTGAGACCATCATAGGGATCATGTCTGAGACTTTTCTGGGTGATGTCGGTCAAGTTATAGCCGAGGTGAAGAATGCTTGGCCGTAGAATTCACTTGGTGGTGTTGACGCCGTGAAATTTACACTCTTCACTTTGGCACTAATTTGACCGACATTCTCCAGAAAAATTTGTGGTGGAAGTCCATGGTGATCTCAAAAATTAAAATTATTTAATTTACAGCACTTTTGTATCTCACTTTAAATCCTAGCTACTTCTTTAGAGGTTTTTTTTCTTTTGCTTTTGACATTCGTCAATAAAATCCCGTCGTCTGATTTTGAAGCAGACACCAAACCAATGGAGTTTTCGATTCATCAAATAATCCGAAAATAACGTCAGCTTGATGAAAAACTTCCGACGGTGATTTCAAAAGTCCATCGGAAGCAATTTTTCTACGTTTCGAGGCGCGTTCAATTGACTCTCTCAAACCCCCCTCTCTGTCGATGTTCAACAAAAAAATTCCGTCCTGCGTTTCCACCCATTCATCTCCGACTCTTGAAGACTCGATGTTTTAAGGCATTTTCGACTTGTTTGTGTATCATTGACAATACAGTGTCAGTTTTTTATATCTGAAGGAAAAAGGATGTATTTCACTGGTTCCGGCTAAAATTTTGAATTTCACGGAGAAATAGTTGAAAAACTGTTTTGCTCAAAATTGCTCCAAAAACATGCAACTTCACGTAATCCACAACAAAAAATGCGCAATCCAGAACAGTTTGTGTAATCCACAAACAAATAACATTTCTTTGTGTTTAGTCAGCTTAAGCTGTCGTGGAAATAGCAACTGCAAGGGAAACCACAAATTGTAAGCAGAATCTGCAAACTGTAAGCGGAAACCGCAAATTGTAAGCGGATTCAGCAAATTGTAAGCAGAACTGCAGATTGTGAGCGGAACCCGCATCAATTGGCGGAATCCGTTTGCATTAGTTTTGCAGAATCCGGAACAACTAGAAACTCTAGATCGACGCGGAATTCGCAACATTAATAACGTGCCGACAATTATTACGCAACAAAAATTTGTGCGCGGAATCCACGGAAATTTTGTAAGGTGAATCTACTTACTTGTTGACCTTGTTTGAAGACTTGTATCTGGATTCCAGTGACCTATAGACACCAAATTAACCACCTATCCCGTGCACAGGTTGGCCTCGTAATTTCACTTTTATTGCATATCAGATAAACAAAATTTGTATTTTGAACCTCGAATTTTGTTCACTTACGGACGCTGCGTGTCTCGAGATGTTCCAAAAAATTTGCATGATAGCTGTTGGTGTTCTACATCATTGGACCTAAATTTTTACCGCTATTTTTTAAAAACACGAATTTTCATGTTCAAATCTAAAATTGTAAAAATCAATTGAGACTCTTTGGGTTGTATACCAGAGGTTTTTACTAGAAATCTTTACATTTTACCTTAAAGTAAAATGTACTTGGAAACTTCTTCAGAAAAAAAGATGGCATAATTTAATCAGTGTTGTCAACAAAATAAATTTCCATATCCTTTTCAGATTCATTGGCGGTGAAAAATAATTACTAGGCGTTAATAGCGAAAAACGAAAGACTAAAAATTGCAGCTGCCTCATAGTGTTAAAAATAAACCTTTGAAGTTTTTTCCTTGAAATGAAACAAATCTCAAAAACTCCAAACAATTAGCAACATGCTGGTTGTTTCAAGCTCGATTTGTTCTCAATAAGAAAAGCAAAACCGCAAGTCAAATACGCGACTTCGGAGTCTAACAAACCGTGCCGAATAGCTTAGGTTTTATAAAACTTTGATGTGCAGTTGCAGGACTGAAATTTTGCGGCTGAAAAACAACTTACAGTCGAACGCAAAACCAAAAGTTACCTAATTTTGGTCGAGAAGTGGAAACATAGAAACACTCAATATAAAGGTTTAAAACTAACAGAGCATTGCGCGAGCACAGTCGAAATTGGGTTTTCAGTTTTTTGATCAAGTAAATTGAAATATACCGAGACAGTCGAGCATGCCAATAATTTATCTAGTCGGCCAAAATATATTCAACTCGGTTCGAGAAAGCCAAAACAAAAGTCAAAAACTTCGAACTGGGTATCGCTTTTTTGTAAGAGTTGAGCATAAATGAAAAAAAAATTCAGAATTTGAGCATGCTCTAAGCTACACTATGAATGACAAGTGAACATGTCTTCATCTTTGATAGCTGATTGCACGTCAGTTAGCCATCTATAGTTTTCATACATACAATAAACTTCTGAGATTATCGTATTGGTTTGAAACCAGTTTGAAACTTTTTGTTTCAATTGGGTTCTATTTCCCTGTAAAATATTTATTACTTAACAATCATGATCCATGAATAAATCTTAATCTAGTGGTTCAGAGCATTGATAATAAAGATTGAAATCTGGTGCTTTTTTTTCTCTCCTCTTACTTCGCTCGCAGTAAACTAGTATATCTCTAGATCTATTGATACTAGGAAATATAAGAGTAAGATTAGGATTGGTATTGGACTAAGGAGTTGCACAAACTTATCCGACCGAAAATAAGATAGCGTGACGAACAGATGGTGTACCTTATCTGAAAATACTCTATGAGTGAGCCATCCCAGGCGTAAACTCAATAGTTAATTCATGAAAAACTATGATTGTTTAATTCATGATTTTTAATTCATGAAAAACTATGAATGTTTCATTCATGATTTTTAATTCATGAAAAACTGTAGGATGGAAAAACTTAGGATGGACAGAAACCTACAAACCTGCTTGAAGTATCGGCAAAATTATCTCAAGCGTTACTAACACGATTCGGTAGCTAGCGACTGGCTAAGGATATTTTTACGCCTGAAGACAGGATCCATCACCTCAAAGCTAGCTACCAGAGAGCTAGCAAGAGAACGACTCTATCCACAACAACATATACTATAAATCTGAAACAAAAACAAAATATTAAGAAACATCTAGAAGCATTAAAAGTTCATAAGAATCGCAACCAAATTTTTGACAAGGACACAAAAATATTGAAAATAAAGATATTTTGTGGAACAAGAATGAAAAGTTAAATAATTGTAGAGCCTCAGATGAGACAAAAATGAATGAACTTAAAGTTTCCAGATTTTTTCCAATATTAGCCAATGCGGGTTTATTTTGTACAATTATTGAATTCTTGGATTTCCTGGAAAGACACCTAGCAAATGTTTAGGCCTAATTGTCAAAGGTGGTTTTTGAAGGTGATAAATTTTTTTAAACAATCCGACGATTCAACTTTTCCATCACTTTAGTAATATGAAAACTGTAGGTTAAAAAACTTCATTTTCAAAAGTTTCAAACTATATTCCAGACTTCCTGACAGGGTTCGTGGATGTTTCCTTTCAGGAAGCCAAGAATAACCCTGAACTCTGAAACAATCATGACAGCAAGTCCCAGTTTTTCTCTCTGGCTACTTAAACCCGGGTATCGAATACTAAAAATCACACACAGACTATCGATTTTACCCTCCTGCAATGAAGTACAAAGTTTGCTCTGAAGTACAAAGCTCGCAACTGCTTAAGTAATGAAGATTGCTTTTTATAGAAGTGCAATTTCTTCTCTAAATGCCTCAAGAGAAGGGCGTGGCATTCAAGTATTCATCCATCCATAAAAATTCACCTCTTATTTATTTCTCCGATTCAAATTTTTCTGAAATAAGAATATTTTTATATGTCGATCAAGTTGATTTTAAGAGCTCTACGAAAAACTATAAAATCCCCTTTTGATCTGCAGACAATTTTTTAATTTTTTGAAAAATGTAGTTTTTGGGTCTTTTCGGAAAACATTTAGCAAACAATTTGTGTAGGTAGGCCCAAAATGGTCGCCGTTAAACATTAGCGTAGGTAGGCCCAAAATGGTTGCCGTTAAACAGTAGCAAGGTGGGGTCACTTTGGGTGGCGAGGGCGTGGAATCCTGGAGTGTATTAGACGATTACCCTGCTGCCCACCTAAATCCGCTTCTGCTTATGGCCATCATTTCTTGGTTGTTAATTAACTTATGAACATTTTTAAGCACTTTCCATTTCATTTAATTTTGAAGAAAGATACTGGAAAGAAAGAAAATGACCAATGATGTCCCTGGAGGGGGAATGATCTGACCTTGAATGAGACGTTCTTGAGGATAGGCTGGTCTGGTCTATAGTGGAAAGTGACGTCATCAAACTTTATCTCTCCTCCTTCGATACTCAAAGCTGCACATCCCTTGTGATCAGTGACCTCCACCTGAAATAATAGGTTCGAATACCAGCGGTAACAGTTTTTTGCACAAGAATACATCTTTGCATAGTCTACAGCACAAGAAAAGTCTATTGCATATTCCAGTAAAGGAATCATCCAATAAGTCACTACTTCCTCAGGGATTCGACCCCCTCACCAAGCAAAGGGTCCCCCTTTTCATTATTTCATAACATCCATTTTCAGTCGACCAACGCTAAAATTATCCTGAAGTATATACTTACTTAATAAAGTATAAACTAATTTATACTAATTTTGAAGGGCAGCGCAGGCCGAAAATTAGCAGTTTTTTGGGCTAAAATTTTCCAAAAAGCTCATAAAAAATCCTAAATCAGCCCCTGCTGCGGAGCATTGAAATAGTATAAGACATTTTTTTGAAATTAAAAATTGTAACCCCCATTCTACAATAGTTAATACTTTTTATGATGTAACCAGTGCTTTAAAAGGGGTTGGGCATGAAGACCAAAAACCGGATGTTGTGAACAAAATTTTTGCCAATGTGGGTGAGGTCGGAAGGAGGGGAAAGCCACAGTAAAAACAAATAAAAAGAAATCATCTTCGTGTTAATTAAAAACATAACATTTCACAAATTATGATCTTTTTTAAAAATTAAGCATCGGTCAAAATAGTTCTATTGAACGAGTGGTTATTAGATTGATATTAGGACGGGGAAAAAGGAGGATAAAAACAAAAAACAAACTTTCAACCAATGAGAATTGTCTGGAACCGTTACGAAATGTATTCCCGGGAAATTTTGCGACAAAAATTGAAACAAAAATTTTGATAAAGTGCCCGTATCAGGGTGAAGCCCTGAATGTTTTGTAAAATCAATAAGATTATTAAAAGAAATCAAAAATTTTGATTTTTTCAATTACTTTATCATTTGCTACACTGATGTTGTGAACACAAAGTAAAGATCAAACCGACGTTTTGTGATTCCGATAACGCAGTAGTAATAACAAACTGTATGCTTCAGTTCAATTGGGAACAATTTAATTCAAATCAAAACAATAGGAAAAAAGATAATAGCTAAAAAACTGTTTTGAATGTTGATCCGACGACTTGGATCTAAAAAAATATATTTTAGATGAGATAGATAAACATTTGGTCAAAAAGCTGAAGAAATAAACAACCCCGAGCAAAAACATTTCATCACACTCTTCGAAACCCGAAAAAAAATGCGAAAAATTACGATAAACCAACTTTGCAACTGGAACCAGTTCTTAACTAGTAATTATAAACCAATTATGTTATTGATAAAATAATCTCTATAAAAATTACTAACTAACCAATCATATTTCATCACTAACTTTGACATTTAGTTGAAAAGTGCTGAAACTACATGTAGTTTCAGCACCAGAACAATTTGAATAAATCTTAGACTACAGTTGTTCTCCTTCTGGATAAACTCCAAAAACTAACTCGTAAATACTAGTGTACACTAGATCTAATAAGGCTAGGAGATATAAAAGTAGGATTAAGATTGGTATAAGACTAAGAAGTTGCACGAATCTATCCGGACGAAACTAAGATAGCATGACGAACAGACGGTTTATTTTATCTGAAATTACTCAATGAGTACAGTATCTCGTACATAACTCACAACAAACTCATACCAAAGTCAAAATTATAGAAAAAGCTCAACTATCCAATACTTTTCATTTTGTCTAAAACAATTTTTTTTTAAGTTTTCATCTTTTTTAGGGGCAGATCTCGATTTTTTCTCATGTGGAAAAAGGGGAGAGGAAAGGGAGCCGAGCAAAGGCATGCAAGTTTGATAAAAAATTTTAAAAGATTTTCTTAGATTGACCTAATTGAGTTTCTGAAAATTCCCATATCACTAAAAATATTCTGTTTTTACAAAACTTTCTGCGCCACACGCAATGTTTTGGAAAAAAAACAGACCAAAAAAGCGTTTTAGGTTTTTTTGGATAGTTTTGAGGAAAAAATACAGTTTTGCTCCCGTCAGAGTTTTGCTCCCCGTCAAAAATTAAAGATTGGCGCCGAAGTTCAGCCAGCCAAAACTCGAGGTTTTGAAGTAGCACCAAAGGGGTGAGCCTTTGGGTAGTCAGGGTGTCCAATACCTAAAGAGAAGGCCGTCTGCACCCCCCTAATTCCTCCATTTGGTTTTCTACAAAATGATGAGAAAGGAAAGTACAAAATCTAATTGTTTCATTTTTGGAGAAAATGGTGAATTATTTTTTTCTCGGGTTGGTTTTTTTCCAGACCATTTTAGTTTTTTCAACTAGCCATTATGATCAAATGTTTATACCATCTTAAGGCCAGAAAGATCTTCAACTCAGTTGCGGGCTTCTTCCTCCCGCCTCAATTTTGCGGTGTAACGACTAAGTTTACAAGTTAAATGAGAAGACCAAAAATGTTTGTCATGGCATAATTAGTCGGTAAGTCGATTTTCATTACAATCGGACACTGTGAGAAAAAATTGAATAAAAAAAATTGACAGGTGGGCAAAAAGAAAAACAGCCCTAATTTGATCACAAATTATAAAGGTTTGAAAATATGATAAATTTATTACTATAAACCAAATTGAGATAATTAATTCGATTTATTTTTCATTTTCTTTAAGCGTAAGCGTCAAAATGAATTTTTCCAACATAACTGAGGCAATCAATTTGCTTACTTTAAACGCCAGTACACGCAAATTATATCACTTGACACTTTTCATAACTTACAGGGGTTAAAGTTAAGAAAAGAAAACTTCAAGAAAATGTTCAGTTTTTTTTTCATTTTGTTTTGAATATTTTGAAGATTTATTTTCAATCAAAAATGTCGTTTTTAATGTAGGAGCGCTTTGAAAGCAGAAATTAGGAAGCTAAGAACGAATCCAATTGTCAACCATGAACATCATCAGTCTTGTCTTGGTGGTTTTTAAAACGCTTTCAAGTGAAAAAAAGTATTGCATCCTGATACTGAGTGCTGAAATTATTTGTCAAACTAGATCTAATAAGGCTAGGAGATATAAAAGTAGGATTAAGATTGGTATAAGACTAGGAAGTTGCACGAATCTATCTGGCCGGAACTAAGATAGCGTGATGAACACACGGTGTACCTTATCTGAAATTACTCAATGAGTGCAGTATCTTGTACATAACTCACAACAGTCTCATACCAAAGTCAAAATGATAAAAAAAAGCTCAACCATCCAATACTTTTCATTTTGTCTAAAACAGTTTTTTTTAAATTTTCATCTTTTTTAGGGGCATATCTCGATTTTTTCACAGGTGGAAAAAGGGGAGAGGAAAGGGAGCCGAGCAAAGGCATGCAAGTTTGATAAAAATTTTCAAAAGATTTTCTTAGATTGACCTAATTGATTTTCTGAAAATTCCCATATCAACAAAAAGATTCTGTTTTTACCAAATTTTCTGCGCCACACGCAATGTTTTGGAAAAAAACAGGCCAAAAAAGCAATTTAGGTTTTGTTGGATAGTTTTGAGGAAAAAATACATATTTTTTATGGCGCGCTCCCCGTCAAAAAGTAAATATTGGCGTCGAAGTTCAGCCAGCCAAAATTTGAGGTTTTGAAATAGTGCCAAAGGGGTGAGCCTTTGGGTAGTCAGGGTGTCCAATACCTAAGGAGATGGCCGTCCGCGCACACCTAATTCCTCCATTTGGTTTTCTACAAAATGATGAGAAAGGAAAGTACAAAATCTAATTGATTCAATTTTGGAGAAAATGGTGGAGTATTTTTTTCTCGGGTTGGTTTTTTTCCAGACCATTTTCGTTTTTTCAACTAGCCATTATGATCAAATGTTTATACCATCTTAAGGCCAGTAAGGTCTTCAACTCAGTTGCCGGCTTTTTCCTCCCACCTCAATTTTGCGGTGTAACGACTAAGTTTACAAGTTAATTTAGAAGACCAGAAATGTTTGTTATGGTATAATTAGTCGGCAAGTCGATTTTCAATACAGTCGGATACTGCGAGAAATTTTTAAAATAAAAAAATTGACAAGTGGTAATAAAAAACAGCCCTAATTTGATCACAAATTATAATGGTTTGAATATATGATAAATTTATTACTATAAACCAAACTGAGATAATTAATTAGATATATTTTTCATTTTCTGTAAGCGTAAGCGTCAAAATGAATTTTTTCCAACATAAATGAGGCATTCAATTTGCTTATTTTAAACGCCATTACACGCAAATTATATCACTTGATACTTTACATAACTTACGGGGGTTAAAGTTAAGAAAAGTAAACTTCAAGAAAATGTTCAGTTTTTTTTTCATTTTGTTTTGAATATTTTGAAGATTTATTTTTAATCAAAAATGTCGTTTTAAAGTAGGAGCGCTTTGAAAGCAGAAATTAGGAAGCTAAGAACGAATCCAATTGTGAACCATGAACATCATCAGTCTTGTCTTGGTGGTTTTTAAAACGCTTTCAAGTGAAAAAAAGTATTGCATCCTGATACTGAGTGCTGAAATTATTTGTCAAACTAGATCTAATAAGGCTAGGAGATATAAAAGTAGGATTAAGATTGGTATAAGACTAAGAAGTTGCACGAATCTATCCGGCCGAAACTAAGATAGCATGACGAACAGACGGTTTATTTTATCTGAAATTACTCAATGAGTACAGTATCTCGTACATAACTCACAACAAACTCATACCAAAGTCAAAATGATAGAAAAAGCTCAACTATCCAATACTTTTCATTTTGTCTAAAACAGTTTTTTTTAAATTTTCATCTTTTTTAGGGGCAGATCTCGATTTTTTCTCAGTTGGAAAAAGGGGAGAGGAAAGGGAGCCGAGCAAAGGCATGCAAGTTTGATAAAAATTTTCAAAAGATTTTCTTAATTGACCTAATTGATTTTCTGAAAATTCCCATATCAACAAAAAGATTCTGTTTTTACCAAATTTTCTGCGCCACACGCAATGTTTTGGAAAAAAACAGGCCAAAAAAGCAATTTAGGTTTTGTTGGATAGTTTTGAGGAAAAAATACATATTTTTTATGGCGCGCTCCCCGTCAAAAAGTAAATATTGGCGTCGAAGTTCAGCCAGCCAAAATTCGAGGTTTTGAAATAGTGCCAAAGGGGTGAGCCTTTGGGTAGTCAGGGTATCCAATACCTAAGGAGATGGCCGTTCGCACACACCTAATTCCTCCATTTGGTTTTCTACAAATCGATGAGAAAGGAAAGTACAAAATCTAATTGATTCAATTTTGGAGAAAATGGTGGAGTATTTTTTTCTCGGGTTGGTTTTTTTTCCAGACCATTTTCGTTTTTTCAACTAGCCATTATGATCAAATGTTTATACCATCTTAAGGCCAGTAAGGTCTTCAACTCAGTTGCGGGCTTTTTCCTCCCACCTCAATTTTGCGGTGTAACGACTAAGTTTACAAGTTAATTTAGAAGACCAGAAATGTTTGTTATGGTATAATTAGTCGGCAAGTCGATTTTCAATACAGTCGGATACTGTGAGAAATATTTAAATTAAAAAAATTGACAAGTGGTAAAAAAACAGCCCTAATTTGATCACAAATTATAATGGTTTGAAAATATGATAAATTTATTACTATAAACCAAACTGAGATAATTAATTTGATTTATTTTTCATTTTCTTTAAGCGTAAGCGTCAAAATGAACTTTTTCCAACATAAATGAGGCATTCAATTTGCTTATTTTAAAAGCCATTACACGCAAATTATATCACTTGATACTTTACATAACTTACGGGGGTTAAAGTTAAGAAAAGTAAACTTCAAGAAAATGTTCAGTTTTTTTTTCATTTTGTTTTGAATATTTTGAAGATTTATTTTTAATCAAAAATGTCGTTTTAAAGTAGGAGCGCTTTGAAAGCAGAAATTAGGAAGCTAAGAACGAATCCAATTGTCAACCATGAACATCGTCAGTCTTGTCTTGGTGGTTTTTAAAACGCTTTCAAGTGAAAAAAAAGTATTGCATCCCTGATACTGAGTGCTGAAATTATTTGTCAAACTAGATCTAAAAAGGCTAGGAGATATAAAATGAGGATTAAGATTGGTATAAGACTAGGAAGTTGCACGTATCTATCTGGCCGGAACTAAGATAGCGTGATGAACAGACGGTGTACTTTATCTGAAATTACTCAATGAGTGCAGTATCTCGTACATAACCCACAACAGTCTCATACCAAAGTCAAAATGATAGAAAAAGCTCAACCATCCAATACTTTTCATTTTGTCTAAAACAGTTTTTTTTATATTTTCATCTTTTTTAGGGGCAGATCTCAATTTTTTCTCAGGTTGAAAAAGGGGAGAGGAAAGGGAGCCGAGCAAAGGCATGTAAGTTTGATAAAAATTTTCAAAAGATTTTCTTAGGTTGAACTAATTGATTTTCTGAAAATTCCCATATCAACAAAAAGATTCTGTTTTTACCAAATTTTCTGCGCCACACGCAATGTTTTGGAAAAAAACAAGCCAAAAAAGCAATTTAGGTTTTGTTGGATAGTTTTGAGGGAAAAATACATATTTTTTATGGCGCGCTCCCCGTCAAAAAGTAAATATTGGCGTCGAAATTCAGCCAGCCAAAAATCGAGGTTTTGAAATAGCACCAAAGGGGTGAGCCTCTGGGTGATCAGGTTGTCCAATACCTAAGGAGATGGCCGTCCGCACACCCCTAATTCCTCTATTTGGTTTTCTACAAAATGATGAGAAAGGAAAGTACAAAATCTAATTGATTCAATTTTGGAGAAAATGGTGGAGTATTTTTTTCTCGGGTTGGTATTTTTCCAGACTATTTTCGTTTTTTCAACTAGCCATTATGATCAAATGTTTATACCATCTTAAGGCCAGTAAGGTCTTCAACTCAGTTGCGGGCTTTTTCCTCCCACCTCAATTTTGCGGTGTAACGACTAAGTTTACAAATTAATTTAGAAGACCAGAAATGTTTGTTATGGTATAATTAGTCGGCAAGTCGATTTTCAATACAGTCGGATACTGTGAAAAATATTTTAATTAAAAAAATTGACAGGTTGGAAAAAAACAGCCCTAATTTGATCACAAATTATAAAGGTTTGAAAATATGATAAATTTATTACTATAAACCAAATTGAGATAATTAATTCGATTTATTTTTCATTTTCTTTAAGCGTAAGCGTCAAAATGAAATTTTTCCAATATAACTGAGGCAATCAACTTGCTTTTTTAAACGCCTTGACACGCAAATTGTATCAATTGATACTTTACATGCTTACGGTGGGATAAAGTTAAGAAAAGAAAACTTTAAGAAAATATTCATTTTTTTTTCATTTTGTTTTGAATATTTTAAAGATATTCAAAACAAAGTTTTTAAAGTAGGTGCGCTTTGAAAGCAGAAATTAAAAAGCTAAGAACGAAGCAAATTGTCAACCATGAACATCATCAGTCTTGTCTTGTCTGGTTGTTTTTAAAACGCTTTCAAGTCAAAAAAAGTATTGCATCCCTGTGGAACCTGATCTAAACTACATTTTATGATTGGATAAATTAGATATTTTACCACTGTAAAGTATTTAATATTAACCAATCATGATCCATCTAACTAACAACCCACTTATTTGTAAGTGCTGGAATTACTTGTAATTTCAGCACCAGAGAGATTTGAATTTAACTTAGAAATTAGTTGACTCTCCAAGAAGACTTCAACAGCCGCAATAAACCAGTATACCCTAGATCTATTGAGCCTAGCAGAGACTAGTTAAACACCCTGAGACTAGATAGTATAAGAGTAAGATTAGGATCGGTATTAGACTAAGAAGTTGCACGAATCTATCCGGCCGAAAATAAGATAGCGTGACGAGCAGACGGTGTACCCTATCCGAAATTACTCTATGAGTTAACCACCTCGGTTCTAACTCATCTGGTGCGACCATAAGTCTCGAACAAGACCTTAATAGCTTAGAATTAACCAAAAATAGATTAGAAATTAGACAAAACATTTTTAAAATGTTACACGACGATAATTTAATCGAAATGTCTCTACGACTCAATAGATCAAAGCCAATATTCCAAACGATAAGAGAACTACCCGGAATTGGAAGAAGACCTCGAACCAGAGACGACATACGACAAAATAGATACTTACCAAATAGTTATATGATAGTACGGCAAAAGCCAACACAAACTTTTAGATTTAAAATCTTATCAGCAATGAATTTAGATTTTCATTTGCAAACTTAAATCTTGAAGTCAATCTTCATGATCATTTCAGGCGCTAAACAAAATATTAATATACAATAACGATTGATAAAAAGATCTCAGATCGTTCTCCTCAAATTCTGCAGTATTCTATAAAACATATTTGGAAAATATTTATTGAAAATCAAAAAAAAAATTAGTAGCATGACAATAAACTGTTACTAATCATAAATTATAAAATTGTCCCAGCTTCATCACCTAAAACATAACAGCAATCATAAACTCACTAATATCATTAAAACACTAAATCTTTTCCTTAAACAAATTTAAACCATTTTAAACTTAAATTCACTTAATTTTCAAATCAGATCATCAAGGCTTATCCTTGGATCTTAATTCATTTTCTATTCAGTTAAAATTTAAACTTGAAACTTGATCATCAAGGCCTATCCTTGGATCAAAAAGAACAATTTTGTTCTCCCCCACCCACTTAGCTAGTGTCTAACGACCTCAAACGTCGATTCACTATCCAACCCTTTCAAAAAACCCAAGACTAATAGAAATTTTTCAACAAAACTAACCATTCAAATTAGGATAAACAGTGAAAAACTTCGGTTATTCATCCTTCACTTGAACCCTCCTCTTATCAAGACCCAGGATGAATCATAGACTTAGTAAGTTTAAAATAGTATCTAACGAACTACTCGCGTTCTAATTATACCTGAACCTTGTGGATCGATTTACTATTCTCCAACCCTTGAACACAATCACTACCCCTAAGTAAGATTAAGTAAGTTAACACCTTAGCTTATACTAGCCACGAGAAAGTAAAAATCATTCTTCGGAATCGATATACCTTTCTCTCCAACCCTGAACAAATAGACCCAGGTTAAGCTAACCAAAAAATCGTAAGGACTAACAATTTAAGAAAATAGAAATCATCTAACAACTTTTTGCATCCTAAACCTTATGTCATTTAAAAATCTAGGAAACAAACAAACAATCGTTTTGCACAACTGTGAAATAGAAAACAAAAAATACGACCTTGTAATCACACCCCACACACAAACAGTTGGATATATTAGAACAAAACGACAAACACTAAAAAGAAAAATAATAACTAAACAAAGACAAATAACACGAAAAAGATTTTCCAAAAATAGAAACGCATTTTCAGAATCAGAAGCCAGCAATTTAGACGAACTCTATAAATTAAAAGAATCTATAGACAAAAATTGCCCCATACACAATCAATTATATTTTTCTGACTCAGAAACAACATCAAATTCATCAAAAAGAGGAAAAAGACGAATACAAAAGCAATATAAACACAAACCAGTACATTTATACAACTGGAATCAACCAATTAGACACATTGATAATTACATATTAACAGTTATCAAACGAAAAAATGAGCTCAACACACACCCCAGGTGAAGAAAGTCCAGATGATGATGATATCTTCCCCTTCCTCGTAGATGCACCCACTGATAGAGGACAGCATATACTATGCAAGAATTTACTACTAAATTTATTTGAACCCGGAATCAGCCCATGTACAGCAGAGTTCCCCGATGTAAAGATCAAAAGACAAATTATTGATCACTATCTGAAAGATATATGTAATTTGACACAACACTACGGAATCTACACCATAGAATTAACCTCACCAAACCCGAATCACCGCAAATATGTAATTCAAACAGAAGACCTTGATTTAGAATTTTCAAAAGTATTCTCAGAATATATAAAAAGCATACAATATCATAACTCACAAAGAGCAAACTCCATATTTACTAATGAAGTTTTTGCAATAATATATAGTCATATCTCAATATTAGAAAACGAAATACCAATCTCAAATGTCTCACCGACAGAGACATCCAAACATATAAAGGTACGACATGAAATCACACTATTTTCAACTTTTCTACATATAATTAAAGAAAATTTCACCAAAGATGATGTTTCACAACATACAAAACATGACTTACAAAAAATTTTGGCATGGTTTATAATAGATTATTTCACACATAATATAGATTTAATTTCACAAGCAAGAAAAAATTTTAGACCTCAAAATTCAAACGATGATACCGCCATCACAGAACAGTCAGACTACGTTTGGGACCCCGAATGGTCTCATTATGCATTTATAAATATCCCACAATCAATTGCAAGCCAAGCAATAAGTACAATATCTTATATAAGAGATTATGTAAGAGTAGTACCATTAACCATTGACGCAACACCATTAAACTACAATACATTTTTACCTGATACTCGAAATAACAGTTTAAATTCGACCGTCATACACAATGAAAACCTTAATGGAACTAGAAACCTCACTCAACAAGATATTCAGACACCATCACACTTCATAAATGAAGAAATTGTCCAAACAACAACAACTACACAACAAAGTATTTCACCAATACGTCCAAATTTAACAACACCAAGAAATACGAACACTTCACTAGCACAGGTAACCTTACAATCAACCGTTAAACCTTCGGTTGCTCCAAAATATTCACAAATGGATTACCAAACATATAGAACCATGACAATACCGTCAAAAACATGCAGAACATTCACTTGAAACAATTTTGCAGAACATAATTATAATTATACACATTCATCAAAAACAAACTATCCTCCACGAAATAATAATGATAATCAAATCAGATCTCGATATTGGAATAATCCAATGGCTACAACCAATTCAGTAAATTTTCAAGCTAATCCACATCCTCCACAGGATTATAGTGAAAATTACCCATTCTTTCAACAGAATAAAAATAAAAAACAAGCACCTCATCAAACGGATTACCTATCCTCTGATGATGATCATTTACAACCAGATATATTTGCACCATATACCCAAGAATATCACGGACAAGGAATGCAGAAACCATATACACATCATAGAAATTTTTCTCCACACCACATAGATACACAAAATCAACAACCAATACAAATGCAAAACCCAATTAATACACAATCTTTTCAACCAATTCAGCCACAAAACCCAATGATTACACACTCATATCAACCAACACAAATGCAAAATGAAATACCACTTCCATATTATCTTCAACAACACGAAATAACAAAAAATCAACTTTCTAATTTTTCACAAATGCCAAATGCAGCAGAATCATTACAAATGACAATGAATCCATACCTTATGGGTGGATCATCAATAACATCAAACAAACCATTAATGGTATTCACAGGAACAGACCCTGAATATTCTGTAGAAGAATATTTAAATGCAGTAACAGCAAATTTAATTTTAAATATAGGACCTGAACCAATTAATACGCCACTACATCAAAACTGGATACATCGACGCACAGCGTTGATACAAACAACCCTAGACGGCGCAGCCCAGAAATGGTTTTCAGTATTGCCTATAGAAATAAAATCAAATTGGAAGAGATTTACACAAGAATTTTCAAAAATGTTTGACTCCGAAAGAAACAAACAACAACAAAGAGTTTTATGTAATGAAATTCGCAGATTACCAAATGAAACCATCAAACAATTAGCAGTACGTATCGAAACACTAGCTCGAAAAGCATATTCATTAAATACACACGATTATAAAAACACAAAAATGACAGAAATCTTAATGATGACCTTAACACCTCAATTAAGGAAAATAGCAATAAAAAAGAGAGCATCCCATCCCTCCTCAATTCGAGAGCCCGATTTAGATTTTCGAAAACTAGTAGAAAAGCTAGAGCAAGCAGAAGTCACAATGAAACTTGAAGAAACAGAAAATCTGAAATTACAATATGTTAATCGAATTGAAACAAATACCACAAATATCAATAATATACAGGATTCAGATACAGACCTCGTTGAAAAAATCACTGAAATACTCACTATTTATGAAAAACACCCAAACTTTAAAGGCAAACCATCTTTCAAAAAATGGTGTAATTATTGCCGACGATACGGACATAGTATTTCCGAATGTAGACAAAAACAACAGGACAATCAAAACAAACCTCAAAAATATAAAGAACCAAATAAATCATTCTATCAATACATGAAGAAAGATCAAAATCTACCAAACAAAAATGTATACAGCAACAACAGTTCAGGAAAACCACTTCCGAACAATACCAATTACACGAGAAATCAATCACCATATAACTCAAGTTATAGAGGAAGATCACCAGAACGAAGAAATACACAAAATTCGTCACAAAATCATTACAATAGACCAAATAGTCGAAATAACTACTCCAGATCAAATTCAAATACAACACAATTTGTTTCTAGATCTAATTCCCAATCAAGAAATAATTACTATCCAAACAATCAATCACGAAACTCATCATACAATAGAAATAGAAACTACTCCAATAATCGGAATAGAAGTTATTCAAACAATAGAAACCAGAATTATCCGAACAATCGATCAAGGAATAACTCATATAATAGATCAAACTACAACAGACCAAACAATAATTATCAAAACAGATCACGAAATAATTCACAAAATCGACATTCAAGTTATAATACTCGTTATAGAAATTATTCCCAATCACCACACAGGAATAATAACCATTATAATAATTCTAACAATCGCCACAGAAGTAGTACACCTAAACATCAAAGAAATATTAATCAAGTACAATCAAACCCAGAAACGACATCAGACCCCCCAGGTATTGATGACACAGGAAATAACGAACTACAACTAAATCAAATAAACTGTGAATCATCAGATTCAGAAAGTGATACAGAAAACACTACCTCCAGAAATATGATAGCAATCGAAAATGACTACGAACCTATTATATATGAACAACCTTTTTCATCACATATATACGAAAATCAATTAGAACTCCTTCACAATTATTATATTGAACCCATCCATTCTACACAAACGGCACAAGAAACTAACGAAATTAACACTACAAACCAATCCAATGAAAAAGACAAAACAAAATGCTTGAATACAAATCACATCTATCAAATTATACAAAAAGAACAACCCAAAGAAAAAATTTGGACAATACCATTTCTTTTAGAAAGTCCAAGAAGCAAAGAATTTCAACCACCAGATCTTGAAATTGATTTTTTAATTGATTCAGGAGCAGAATCAAACATAATAAACATTCCCACATGGAATGAGATAAAATCACTACACCCAAAATTAACACCCCTTGAAACATCCAGTAAACTAGCAACAGCACAAGGATCAACATTAGTAAACTATGGAAAGATTCAATTATTTCTTCTCCCCACAAGAACAATAGAACAAAATAAAATTTTAAATAAACCGTTTAAACAAATATTCCATATCACTGATATTAAACACAATATCATTGGAATACCATTTATCTCTAAATATATACCAACAATCAACATTTTGAATAGTAAAATACTAATCAAAGATAAATACACAAAAACAAAAGACACATCCCTAACATTTTTTCAAAGATTAAATAAACAACCACCATTCTTTTCAAAATTTTATCCGATATATAATCAACAAAGAAAACACCTGAAACCACTATCAGGAAACATATATAATTTTTCAATAAAACAAGTTCACCAATATGATAAAAAACAAAACAAACAACAACTCTATATGTCAGATTTTGAATTCAAACCTATCCATAAGTTTTTCAAAATCACAATCTCATCCATAAAATATTTGAAAAACTCGAATTCAGATATTATTTCTCTACATGTATACAACAATACACCCTATCAAGTAACACTACCTTTAGGACTTTTAGGCTATTGCGAAACCAACGCTACGATATCACCAGTACACGAAAAAGCATACCGCGTAAATAATATACTCCAATTATTAGATATTTGTCAATCTACAATTCTTAATGAAGAATTATCCATAAATAATATAATAAGTAATGAAAAAAGAAATACAGATTATTTCACAAAAACTCCATATTTCAAACCTACATTCAACATAAGTAACTACACAGAGAATCAACAGAAATTTTTAACAATGTTTAACTTTCAACATTCACAAATAACGCAAGACGAATTTGATAAATTAGCCAAACAGCTAATAAAATATTCATCAGTCTATGCAACATCTAAATTTGATGTTGGCAAAATCAGTTCATCACTACATCTCCCATTAAAACCTGACGCAGTTTTCAAAAAACAAAGAGCAAGTAAAGTACCAATTCATTTACACGATAAAGTGAACAGATTACTCGATATTTTAGAACAATACAATATAATCTCACCGGTAAACAAAGAAGAACAACCAAAAGGTAACACATTTATCAACCCTGTTATCATCCTAGCAAAAGGAGAATCATTAAAAATAGTTCTAGACGCTAGATATCTTAATTCACTAATAGACGAATCAAAATGCAATTGGCCTATTGAACCAATACAAGTTATTTTAACAAAAATAAACGGAAAATACTTTACAACCGCAGATATGAATAGTGCATATAATCAAATGCCACTAGATGAACAATCGCGACGCTTAACACAATTTGTTATTGGAAATCAGCAATATGAATTCAACCGCCGATTCTATGGAATATCCATAGGACCAGCAGCATTTTCAGCTTTTATGAGCAAAATTTTTAGACCACTAATACTCAAGAAAAACGCAATCACTTATTCAGACGATGTTTTTATGCAATCACAGACAAAAGAAGAAATGTTTAAAGTTTTAGAACATTATCACAAAATACTTCAGAACGAAAATCTGAAGGCCGCCCCCGATAAATCACACTTCTTTTTAACACGAGTTAAATTCTTAGGACATAATAAAGAAAGAAAAACAATCACCCCATTAAAATCACGCATTGATGCTATTCAAAAACTCCAACAACCAACAAACAAAAAGAAAATCCAAGAATTCCTTGGAATGTTAAATTTTTTAAGTAAATATGTCTATAAAATGCAATTATACCTAAGACCATTTTATAATATACTTAGACAACAAAATCATTTTGAATGGAACATAGAACATCAAGCACGATTTGAAGAAATTAAAAAACTCCTAACTGAACAAATTTCGAATACAATTCCAGATCCAAATCAACCATTCTATGCAATGTGCGATGCTTCGAATTTTGGCATCGGCGCAGCATTATTACAATCACACAATGGCACAAACAAAATGAATCTTATATCAGCAAATTCTCGATTATTCACTCAAGCAGAGCTACGACTCTCAACTCTAATGAGAGAGTGTACAGCTATAATATATACACTAACAGAATATGAATTTCTGATACTTGGATCAAAACATCCAACAGTTCTTTTCACAGATCACAAACCAATCATTTTTCTCTTTACACAAAAATCTAATCCAAATCACCGAGTTTATAGATTTCAACTAATTCTTATGAAATTTCCAAACTTACATATAGTTTGGACAGCAGGAAAAAATCTTGCATTACCAGACACATTAAGTCGAAATACACCACCTGAATTACTTACACGTAAAACTACAGTTGAAATACCTAAAAATATAAAATTCTACCTTGCAGAAAACGAAACATCACCCCGACTAGAATGCAAATATGCAGTAAAAACTGACGTTGAGCAATCACAGATAAACAATCTACAACACTTCCCACTCTATTTAGATTGTCAAAATAATCACTACGAAGTTGATCTACTTGGAACATCAACTTTCAAACCAATTCCATACTCACAATGGATAAACAATAACACCCAACAAAAAAGAGTAAAACAACACTCGCATAAAAAAGACCTTTTTCCATTAATTGAAAAAGAAAACCTAACTGATAAAATAAATTTATCAGGACCACAAACAAACGATTCAAAATACACAATAAATCAAGTATTTGACCTCCATGACCCACTTGATACAATTCCTTTATCTAAATTGGAAATAGAAAACATTTTTCTCCCCCCAACAGATAAAATTACAATTAATACCTTGAAACAATATCAAAATCTTGACCCAGTAATTAGACAACTAAAATCATGGCACAAATATAAAACTAAACCCGTCAAGGCAGATACAACTATTTTAGGAAATAAAACACTCCTCCGATATTGTCGAAAATTCAATAGTACAACAATTAACGAAAATACAGACCTTCTAGAATACAAATTAAATGAATCTACAGTTCCCTGTCTCCCTCTAAGTATGATTCTTATAGCTTTTAATATTTCGCATACACAAAACATTAAAGGACACTCTGGATTAGAGAAAACATATTCAAATTTCATACAGAACTTTTATTTTCCAAATGCACCAATTTGGATAAAAGTACTATGCAATGATTGTATAGTATGTCAGCTAAATAAACCTTATCCAAATCAAAAACAAATAGCACAAAAACAAGATTTTAAAGGACAAAGTTTGTACTTTAACCACCGTATTTCATTTGATACAAAAGGACCAATTTCACCCTCATCCGAAGGAAATTCCTACATTATGGTAATTGTTGACGCGTTTACACATTATGTAGCACTTAACCCAGTACCACATTGTAACGCTTATTATGCTTACACAACACTATATGAACACTGGATAGCCAAATTCGGACTACCAGAAATTCTAGTTACAGATAACGGTACAGAATTCATAAATAATGAAATTATCACACTATGTCATCTATATAACATCAAACACAAACCACGTACATCTCACGCACCTTGCACAAACGGCTTAGTTGAAGGTATGAACCGTTCACTACAAGAATATCTTAGATGTATCATCAATGGAAATGATACAAGATATACCGAATGGTCAGCAGATGTAAAACTATTTCCCTTAGCATATAATTCACAAATCACGACAACTCTCGGAATGTCACCATATGAAATGGTTTTTAATCAAAAGCCACGCAAACCGATTATGTTTACAGCAAACTCTAATAAAAATGCACAAAGTTATTGTCAACCGAATAAAGAATCAATTTGTTACAACTTACCTTTACATACACACGATGAAGATCATTTTCATCACCCACAAATTCTTAAATTAGCCTCCGGTACACACACCGAATGGATTTTAAATAGAGATAAAAAACACAATGAAATTTACCAAAAAGTAACAAAAAAGTTGTTACAAAGACAAAACATTAATGAACAAATAAATTCACGCTTTACACCAGCCTCCGATTTAAAAATTGGAACATTTGTTTTAATACCCAATTTTAACACTCAAAAAGGAATCTCTAAAAAACTACAACCTCTTCGTAAAGGACCATACCAAATAATTGCCAAACCCACAGATGTCACATATAAAATTACCGACTCAGACAAAAAAGAAATTGTCCAACACCGAAACAACCTATTACCTTACTACCCAAAAGAGTACGCACTACGCGAACTAACTCAATTATATTCTTTCACAGGTTTAAAAGTTATTCAAAATTATCCACATACGGAAAATAAAACAAAGGAACAACATGACATTCACCTCGAAAACCAAAATAAAAAATCAACTACAGCAAAAAACAATACAAAAAAGCTAGATCAAAATACACCACAAAAAGAAAGAAAAAATAGAAAAATGATAGAAAAAATAATATCTCAAGAACAAATCGACAAATCAGAACATAGAGAGTCATCGCGACTTAGAAATCAACCACGAAAAAACTATAAAACATTCATTCCACAATCTAAAATCTTAAAGAAAGTCGAATTTCAAAAACAGCTTTAAATTTATATTTAATAATTTTTGCACCTCTGAAATATTTTGAACTTTCATTTTTCAAAATAACATGCTGACAAACACGCAACGATTCTAGTTCATAATTAGCCAATAGGATTCATCCAATCCGTCACCTTCTCTAACTCTAACACAGATCAACTAGACGAACGCTATTAAACTCCAGGCATATCTATAACTATAACTTTGCGACCTCCAGGTCAAAAATAAGCAAACCATTTCAACTTGACAACTAAAATAAATATCACCATAATATCATAACCCTCCCTTATCTAGTAAACCAAAGATCAACAATATTTCCCCAACCCAGACCTCAAATACCCCCCAAACAAATATGTTAAACTAGCCTAAAGTAAAAGAACGACCATTTTAATTAGCCTAAAGTATAAAAATCTCAAAAATACCCCAGATCATTTGACAAATGAAAATAAAGACAAAGAAGACCTCCCGATCACCATAAAATTTGCCCCCAACAATTTTTCACAAAACTCGACCAACTTGTCAAAAAACCAATAAATAATTCGACCACACTTGAAAATTGCCTCAAACAACAAAAAATATTCGATCGAGAAGCCATTTCTTAAATGCTCTTCTCTCGACCAGTTACCATATTTCTAAACATTTTTGCAAACTTTTTCACAATAATTAAACCTTTCATCATATTTCTTTTTGATATCTTTGAATCTTTTCTAATAATCTTAATCATTTTTTGCAATATTTTTTTAATTTTCTATTCCATATTTGAACTATACCTCCAGCTTTCATAAAGCTATTGACTATATCCACAGGTACGATTCACAAAACTTTTCTAAATGATACGAACCATTTTTAGTAGAACAGATATTTTTTTACTATTTGTAATTTTTATAACATTTCTATCATCCCTCATCTTGACAATATGCAAATGTCTAAAGAAAGCAATTATCACATTCGCCCTAGCAACAATCCTCCTAATACTTTTTCTAGAAGAATACTACAATAAACATAAATTTTTCCACTAAAAGAATAGATCAAAAACCATCAAAAATTGCTAACCAACAATCACATAGTCAGTCTTCACCGACATCATCCCAAGAAAACCCGACACCACCTTCAACTACCCAAAACCCCCAAACATCTACACGAATTTCTTTTCAAGATAACCCATATACCTTTGAAGAACGACACGCTCGCTTATCAGAACCACTAGAACCAGTTCAACGACAAGCACCTCTAAGCAAACCAACATATAACTTATACCCAACACTACCACAAGAATTCAGTAGAATAAGAAATCCTAGTCAAAACCAAAATACAGTCGAAATAAATAGACAAATTATACATCTTCGACGAAACAGAAATTTTCAAACTCCCCGAGTTCATTTTGATATACCTCAATCCCCATCACAAAGCACACCAGAAAACCCCATTGGTATATTACCAGAAACCCCTACGCTTCTTTCACAACGTAGCACCTCAAGCCTACCATCAGATTACTTAGGTTCAACACCAACATCTGAACAAGTACGTGAAAATCCCTTTAACCCTACAAACCAAACATCACGACTACCATACTGGACAACACATTCATTAACACAAGGTGAACCAAATTTAATCAATGATCCAATAGACATTTCTACGGATACAACAACATCCTCATCACTACCAGAAACATTATCACTACCATCAACACCATCAAAAAGCCAGATTTCACCACCACCTTTTAACTTAAATTTCCCAAATAACCTCGACGCTAGATATCGAGAACAATCATCAACAAATATTCCTTTAAGACTAGACTGGAATACATTCACAGCACCTCCACCATTATTTGGACAACACCTAGAAAGTAACCGACTCCACAATTGGGCACTAAATAGACTACAATATAGACAAGACATTCATGAAGACATTCGTGCTCATAACATCCAAATACTCCAACAGAATAGTCTACAATTAAAATTTGAAATCACGGTAAAATTAAACAATATTACTCAACATCCCTATCCATTAAATCCACCAAATATAACAGCTCAATCCCTACCACCACCATTTATAACAACTGAAGTAATATACAAATACGACAGATATACCAAAAAGACAATTGGTTACATCACATTTTATAACCCATACTCAGGATTGTCATACACATGTATATTCTAAAAATTTTAATTTTTCTCCAACTCCTTTTTCTAATAACCTCAAATGAAAACATAAACCCTTCCCCCCGCACAGGACCCCAAGATTTATTAGTAACACATTACGATTGTGACGAAAACGAACAAAAAACATTACACAAATATGCAATAAATCAAGTATCACAATGCGAAACAGAACCACAAGCTATAGAAACAACAAATGTAATAGCGACACTTTATCCAAAAGCCCGAGCAACAACAGTTAAAGGATATAAATTCACAGCGACATTTTCCGAAAAGAAAGTACATTGTTCACAAGTCTCAAATGGAAATAAAAACCGACTTGACCACGAATCATTCTACCAAAGTAATATTGAACGACTTCTACATCTCAATCCCGAAGATTGTAAAAACGAGTTACTAAGACTCAATATCACAAGAAATAAAAACACTGATAGAAAATTAGTATATTTCCAAGTTTTTGCAGATTCTGTACATCAAGCAGAACTTGAAAGATATCAAGGACATATAAAATTAGATGAAAAATACCCATACAACGGCGCACACGGAAGATTAACTTATGATATACACGATAAACACTGGATACCACACATTGGTATAAATGACCCATCAAACTGCAAAGCAGACACAAAAAATAAAGGATATCAAGAAATCATGTTTTTTTATTGGAAAATACAAATCGAAAAAATACAACTCACACGCGATTTATCAGACAACACAATGATCTATCAAGGAATTAGATTACCTTGTAAAAACGACCAAGGCTATTGTGACCCTACAACACGAACACAAGCAACAATTGTTTGGTTCCCTGAAGACACATGTACAACATTTCAAGTAGCAAAAATACACGCTCGTATGATAAAATTTCACGAAAAATATTTCATACAATCAATTCCATACGACCAAGTCCATCCGTCACGAAGACAAAGTTCTAATTTTAGAAACATACACAATATAGAAAATAAATTGACACGTTTTCAAATATATCAAGAAACAGAACTTGCATGTAAATACAGAAATCCACTTCACAAAACACAATACTCCGAGATATTAGTTGAATACGAAAAAGGATTCGACATGACCACTGGAAAAGTAAAAATCGACCCATACGCCACAAGTCACCCTATAAACGAAGGAACATCATATATACCAGTTGATTTTCAAAAGAGTAAAAATCAACCTGGTGGACATTTAAAGCCCCATGACACTAGAAGCACACGTTTACAAGAATTATCACTAATGAATAGTACATATTTCGGTAACATCCACTATGATATTCACCTAGATATGAAATTAGACTATACAATTAGCCGAACTTTTCAAGAAATGTCACTATCTGAATTAGAAACACTTCACCAGCTATGCGAATTAGAAAGGACACAAATCCTACAATCACTTGCACTAGCAGTATTAAAAATACCCTACGCAGGATATTTACTATCAGGAAATAGATCAAATTTTTTAGATTATGAAGGAAACATTTTATGGTTTTATACCTGTACCAAAAAAAGTATCACCACTATATGTTTTTGAAGATAAACGATGCTATAAAAGAATCCCTATCTTTTATAAGAATAAAGTACACTTCGTTGACACACTTTCAAGACGAACCTATTTCTGGGATACCGCAGTCCCATGTGGATCAGAAAATAGCCACAATGTAGTTCAACTGAACCCTGATGAAAATAAATAATATCTTCTTACTCCATATCCCACATTAATGCAATCACTCAAAAAATTTTCACCTGAAAGCATTAGAGCTATTGTTCGAAACCCAAATATTGACTTACAATCAATTGGAATATATTCAAAATCCGATATACAACATCACATTAGAACACAACAATTCCAAGAATTATTAACACAAATGGACACAATACAAAGACAATCAATTGACCAAAACTTACGCAAACTTGCCGAAACAGCAGGATTTGCAGATATTTATACACAAGACTATAGCGGATATTTTAAAGACATTAAAGACTATATATATCTAAACGGTGAAAAATACCGACCACAAGATATTTCACCTATAAATATTTTTAGCTTTGTTACACTAAAAAATGAAATTCTCGATTTTTTAGGATGGCCCTACTACATCTTAGAAAAATTGACTATTTTATACGCAATGTTTAACTTTATAGGATTTCTTTTTTCGCTTTTAAAAGGAATCTATAATACATGCGCTATACACACACAAGTAAATAGACAAGCAAGTGTAGCACGCATACTATTTGCAGGATTTTTTGGAATTTTTTCATCATCAATAAACAAAATTCTTTAAGATGCACAAATAAAGGAATACAACACAAAAATAGCAACAAGACAGAACACATACGACGAAGAACATAACAATGTAGACATTACGCCTACAGCACCACAGTTACCACCACTACCACATAACCATCCATTATCACTAGTCCCACGAAATTTTCGAAATTTAGCAATAACAAATAATCCAAATTTTAGACCAACCATATCACAAAGTACCATTCAACATATAATGACACACCATCCCCTAGACGAAAATACATATGAACAAATTATAGAACAACCCCATACCACCGCTTTTCAGTCTCAAAATAATAATTTTTTTAGCCCACGATGAGCCGACAACTTGGATCCCTACACCGCTCAAATTCACACCCAACCAACCTCAACACTCCAATTACAATAATCCCACTTTTTGCCTTCCCACCACCCGATTTCCCAACCAGTAATATAACATCAGGCATGAATTCAGACACTAATTCACACATCTCAGTTTTATACTCCATCTCACAACTCAATAACCCAGATATTGAAACCCCTGACGAATTTGCAGACTCTGAACCATCTCCATCCAATAATTTTCAAACCAATCCCTCAGTTTTTTCGACACCCCCTTTTCAACCACTCCCATCCATTTCTACACCATCCTATGCTTCACAAGTTACCCCAACCTACTCCTCATTTCATTCAGACCGATCATCCAATTCTCCAGATACTCCCCAAATTTCCCAGGAATTAGATAATTTTATCACCTTACAACAACAACCCTTCCACCTTGAAAACCCCACTATAAATCAGATTTCATCCACAATAGAATCATCAAACCCACCTACCCCTACACCCTCTTCAGCTTATACCGCATCATTAGCACCATCATCTACATCCACCGAATCATCACTTAGCACTAATAGAGCTTACCGCACTTTCAAAAGAAAATTCCCAAACCATCCATTTCCAACAAAACCAGGAACAACACGTGAATATATCAATCATCCAAATCACACTAACACGAAAGAATTTTTAGCAATCACCTTACCTTCATTTCCACAATATACTTTGAACACCCCTTCAGATACTAACGATACACGTAGCTTTTTAGATGAACAAGTTTTAATGCCTACACTTCATTGGACATCATATTATCATTTTACTAACCCCCTTTGTCTACCATTATCTAATACTCACATCGATATAGAATGAAATCAAGATATGCTATATCGACTAACTACACCACTAACACATAGACAATTTACTTACATTGGATATAAAAAATCACTAAAAACATACACTGCACCCCGAGCTAACGAATATACGCTAGAATATTACAATCATAATATCATCCGAACTAACCAAGACCAATTTTTAGATGATGATCCCTTCGCTAACCCACAAATCACAGAAAAATTTTTCATCAAAACACCATATGTTTTTACACTCAATATATTTGATCGCAAATTCGACCACATCATTTCTGAAGCACTAACCGACACACAAGCTTACGAAAGTTTTAAAGAAAGATTTCAATTATTTTCACTAACCTTTCATTTCCTTGCACCACATGAACGAGATTTGCACTGCTCACACGACATTATGTTACGCACTAAACAAACCCACACATATACATATTACCGCTTTATACAAAATCACTTTGACCTACACACTCCATCAAGACAACCACACCATCGTTTTCAATTTATTAACTCTAAATACACATCACCATTTTTTCTTAAATTCACATATTGCATCAAAGATACTAACCTTCACGGTATTCTTTGCAATTATGATCCCATAACACAAATGTATATTTTTTGTCCCATCACAAAGACCTTCAACGCAGAAGAATCCAGACCCTTCCTCATCCCACATGAATTTGTTCAACCTATAGAAATCCCCATATTAGAATTCATCCACAACACTAAATATAACCACAAATTATATAATCTCATCCAAAACACACCTTATGATTTTGCAGTTGGCACTGAAGAACTAAAAACCATTAAAGCACTTCAATTGCTTTGGCCACTGCTTCAAACTAAAAACATCATTCGCATATTAGCAAAGTTACTAACAAATTCCGACATAAACCACGACATCTTCCCCCACGGTTTTTTCCCCGACGACTAATAGGTAAGTATAAAAAATATATATTCTTAACTAATAAATTTAAAATAAAACACTAACCATTCTTTATCCATGTTTTATTTAGATTTTTAGTCTTCATCTCACGATCATCTGCAAAATACACAAAAGAAAAATAAAAAATAGAAAACTTCTTCAAATTGTTCCAAACTCTAATAATCTTTTGCACCAGCTAAATTAAATAAAATTCATACAAATGTAATAAATTAATTTATAAATTATTTCCCTAAAAGCAGTAATTCTAATAATGATGAAAATTTGTAACTTAATTTGTCCCCAAAACAAGCAATAAAATTGAAATTCTATGTAGTAAATTAATAAAACGCAAATGCAGTACTGACCTTTTGATATTTTCATTCACTCGCACAAGAATTCTATCCAAACTCGCACAGCTCGCCCACGAAGAATTGTTTAAATAATGAATTTCAGTTTCAGGCTTTCACACTCAACAACTCTAACACACGATAACAAGTTTCAAACTTTCCTTTAACCCGGTTGGAAAGGAATTATATACTAAACAAAACTAACCAATGCAGCTTACTAAACACCACAACACATAGAATAACAGCATGACTAAGAAAAGGAAACCAACGGTACCCAAACCGGATTAACCCAGTTTAAAACTGGATAATTTATTCTTTTGAAGACTATTATAAAGTCTAAGAAAGAAATAATAAAACACAAAAAAGTCGAAAGACAAACCCAAACCAAAAACAATTTGATTTTTGAAAAAAGGACACAACCAACGAAACATAAGAAAAACCACAATAAACCCAACATAAAACGTTATCACATAACAGGACCCCTCACAGAAACCACACGAAATCATACTCGCACTCCTGGCCTAACCCACCAGAGAGGACGTCCTGAGCATGCTCTATATCCGGCCTAACCCACCGCGCTACATCCACGCTTTGTGACCACACTCCTATTTTTAATAAGAGGTACTCAAGGGTGAGTAACTCTTCAAAATAACTGAACTAAAACAGAAAGCTTTTGTGAAAACAACTAACCAAAATCATAACTAAAATACTAAACTAATAAAAATTTTATAAAATGTAAATTATATCTTGCAGTATATAGATCAGCATACAACACTAAAGACGAACATCCAAAGACAAAATGACCCCACTACACTCGAAAAAGAATGGCCAACCACAATCAATATGCCGCCCACAATCACAACTCAAAGGATTTAGAGTACGACTTGACTTCGCAGAAAAGGACTTCATTGAACTAGAACAATGACCACCTCGATGTTCAAGTATACGTACAGATCCGAGTAACCAGGCTTCCCCTCCACGCACAATCTCCACGCCATTCCCAGACAAGGTCAAACACAAAGAAGTTCTCTACATGAAACGAAAAAACCTGTCATAGCCAACCATTCTGAAATCAGATTTGAGTTTTTTGCGAAAACCCAGTCATTGTCATTAGAAGACACAACGATTGAATCTGGAACTTCTCTAACAAGAGAACCCAGACGAAATATGATGCTCGCCAAATACCAACGTCCATCATCCATCTTTTGAATTGCAGAAAGACTATTCTAAAAAACTCTGTAAAACCCGGATGGGTGGAACCTGATCTAAACTACATTTTATGATTGGATAAATTAGATATTTTACCACTGTAAAGTATTTAATATTAACCAATCATGATCCATCTAACTAACAACCCACTTATTTGTAAGTGCTGGAATTACTTGTAATTTCAGCACCAGAGAGATTTGAATTTAACTTAGAAATTAGTTGACTCTCCAAGAAGACTTCAGCAGCCGCAATAAACCAGTATACCCTAGATCTATTGAGCCTAGCAGAGACTAGTTAAACACCCTGAGACTAGATAGTATAAGAGTAAGATTAGGATCGGTATTAGACTAAGAAGTTGCACGAATCTATCCGGCCGAAAATAAGATAGCGTGACGAGCAGACGGTGTACCCTATCCGAAATTACTCTATGAGATAACCACCCCGGTTATAACTCACTCAGCTCAATTCCAAAATCATATTTTACCTATGATCTTTTCGCAGAATTATGGGAGTTTAAAAGTTGTCAATTATGTTTCGAAGTGTGTGCGTGGAATTATTTGTTACATCACTCATCCGAATAGTATCAGTGTCCCATTAGTCCTATCGGGTGAAGATTGTAAACATTTTTCATCTTGACGGTTTTGGATGATCTAAATTTGACAAAATTTTGTCGAGCCAGTCTCAAATTTCTCTGTAGTTGAGCTGTTGAGGATCAGACTTGGAAAGGTCATGACTCAGTGTCACCGCTCTGAATTGCGCCAAGTCGGTCGCGCCTGGCAATTTTCGTCGTGCAGATTCAATCGGCTTAGGGTTTTATCAGCTTTTTCAATAAGATTCATCGTCTCCTTATGACTTAACGTAGGAGCTATTTGACCGTCTATATTCTCTCCGTGCAGAGAAAATGAACATTAAGCTTGGGTGTGGTTTTGTTTTGCAGAAATGGGTACCACCAATTGTCACGCGAGTGTTCGAGTATTATAAAGATGGTGAAGTTGTTTTGCATTGAGCTGTCATGCCGGTCTTTTGAAATTAGAACAGAGCTTAGCTTGTTCGAGGCTAAATATTTGTCTAAATCAAAAATACATAATTTCTAAACATATGACAAACATATTCGTGAAGCAAATTTGGACAATAACTCCCATAACAAGAAAAGTTTAAAATAAATAAAAAAAATAAAAGGGAAAAATTAGCCGTTACTCAGCAAAAGTGTGGAAAATTTGAACGCAATTTTTTAGATAAAATACCACTATGCATTCCAGACACGGAGCTCGAAATCATCTCCAAAAGCGGACCTCTTTAGCAGTGGATTCCGCATCAACGGTTCACTATATAACCTAATACCAATTGGCATCTGTTTTAAATGACCACAAGCTAATTCAAAGCTAATACAAGACTGCTCGTATCGGGGCGAAGCCCTGAATGTTCCGACTGCCTTTTAAGGTTTATGGAGCAGTAATAACATTTAAAAAATTCAATGAAATAAAACAAAAAAAAATTTTATGAATTTTTTTAATGAAAATCATCCCCCCACACGCCATATAAAGTACAAATGGATAGACCTCGCTCCTTGTAACAAACCAATTATGGCAATTAAGCTTCTTTTAACCAATTTGGAAAGATTTTTAAGACGGATTAAATCTCCGCTTACGCCTTAATAGCGCGAAATGTATCGCGCGTTAATTGTCCCAAATTGGCCAAAATGGCAATCTTTAAACCCCCGTAATTTTACGAAAAATAATTACAGGTGAAATATCTTTTCAAATTTGAGCTCAGGACAACTATACTTTTCGAATGATCTTTAAAAAAATTCCGTCAAAAATGGCTAGTTAAAAAGTCGAAATTTGTCTGAAGAAAAAAAAAACCCACCCCGAGCTCAAATATTCCGTTACTTTCGTATCGAAAGTCGGAACAATTAGGCTAAAATCACAAACCGAGAAAAACAATAAGTTGAACTTCTCAAGTGAGAAAATTTTGCTCTGAAATTTGTAATATTTTGCGCTAGCAGCAAGAGGTGATTGATTTAAGGCTTCACAAGATACAAATTTTTATGTTTGCTTAAGTAAGATTATCAGATTTTACACATAACACCACGCACCGAGCGCCTATGGATCATAATTTATTATATAGTCATTTTATAGTCGGTATCTAATCCATATAATCCATTATAATTAATTATACTCAATTTTAATGGGTTTTTGTTAGTATAATATACAATGAATACCAACCCATTATTGCCCGCCGCAAACGAGTGGCTGCTCGGAGCTCTTGTAGGAAATACTGCCTTGTTAATAGCAAAAAACACGGTCTAGAGAAAGCTGTTTCATCAACAAACGAGGTTTTTTTTGTTGGCTCATCAAAAAACTGAAGAAAAATACGCTTGAAACATGGTTACAACTCAAAAACGTTTAACTTACCCATAAAGCGCGACAATACAATGATGCTAAACCAACTCTTAGCAACTCTGCAGGACATTAATCTCATTGCAACCGAAAATCAAACCAAATTACCGAGGGAAAAATTTTGTCCGGGGAGATACTTCTGCCAATCAGAGGGCAGAAGTTTTAGTGAACAAAACTAAGAAATGGAGTCAAAATGAGAACCGTCACCAAGTGAACCGTCACGCTTAGACTTCATTATAAATTTGCTAAAACTACGATTTGAACCTTATGTAATCGATTATTTTCTCTTTTTAGTGAGTGCGGGCCGGAATATGAAAACACTAACACGCAGCTCAACTGTTTTTTTTGTGGTTTTCAGTTGGTTACCGAATTAAAAGAAACTGTAATTTTGCACTTATGGCCACCAGCGGATTTAGGGGGGGGGACGCAACCCACGCCCCCTCTCGGGGACCCGACCCAAGATGGCTTCGAAGAGTTCCGTAATAACCCAGTTGTTCAATCTTGTTTCCAAATCACGGCATCCGTGTTTATCTGTCAAATTGAACTATTTAAAATTGTTTTGCAGTGCCTGTGATATTTTAAACTCGGTAAACTATTGTTCCAAAATTTTGCTCAACTCAATCCGCTTGTGTCTCATTTTTCGCTGACGTCACATAAGACTGTTGTACTTCCTGGTTTTTCAATCAAACAGTGCAAACATACGTCAATCAAAATTCAGCGCAGTCCTTGGATGAACTCGCAGACGTCTCAAACAAGACATGCAGACTTTTATCAAAATACCAATACCCAGTAATACTCAGAAAAAAGAGTAAATGATAGATAATAACGAATTTTTATTGTCAGTCTCCATAAATTTCAAAAAAAATTGATTATAATTGATTAAAAATGGATCATAATGTTGATTTTTTTCGAAACAATAGAAATCATAATAATCAATTATAATTGATTATAATCGATTATTTTTTGAAAGTCTGTTTCTCAAAATTTATTGAATTATAATCCATTATAATGGATTATAATCCAAAATTATTTTTTAAAAAAACGTCGTCGCTTCATTTCGTTTTATTTTTTTATTTTTTTTTGTGGTTTTCAGTTGGTTACCGAATTAAAAGAAACTGTAATTTTGCACTTATGGCCACCAGCGGATTTAGGGGGGGGGGGACGCAACCCACGCCCCCTCTCGGGGACCCGACCCAAAAGGTCCCCCATTTCCCCCCACTATTTTGAGATTCCCCCACTATTTTGATGTTCCTCATTATTTTGAGATATCACTTTTTGGCTAACTAACCCTTAAATAGATTTTTTTTTTGAGGGAGGTGCATTTTTTTGGTCAAATTTTTTCAAAAAGTGCCTAAGAATGCCTTTCTTTTTGGCCCGTTTTTTCTAAATTTTGCTTGCGGTGCAGAAAATTCGACCAAAACAGGTCTTTTAATGCCTTGGGAGAGCTTGGAATCAATCTAGTTAACCAAAAAAAAGGTGGACAAATTTTTCGAAAATTTTTTGAAAATTCCCCCCCCCCCCCGCCACTCGAGAAAATCCTAGATTTGCGCCTGCTTATAGCTTAAACTTAAATTAAATTTGATTTTTACAGAATAGTTGTCAAGCAGAATAGCTAAATTATAATTCGTTTGAATTGATTTTTTTTGTCAGATAATATTTTGATTAAAAAAAGGATTATAATCATTTTAAAACAGATTATAAGAGATTTTAAGAGATTTTTGATCGAATTATCAATTATAATTCATTAAAAAATATTATCATTATAATGGATTATAAATTGTTAAAACATCAGAAATTGGCGCTTAGACTTCATTATAAAATTGCTAAAACTACGATTTGAACCTTATGTAATCGATTATTTTCTCTTTTTAGTGAGTGCGGGCCGGAATATGAAAACACTAACACGCAGCTCAACTGTTTTCGTAGAACCGTATATAACAATTCCAAGTGTTCTTATGCCAATGCCATCGACCACAATGCTCAAAACCAACCTCTCTGTCTGTAATTCACTTTTTCATCTGTTCATTATTCCGACTTTCGAAACGAAAGTAACGGAAAATTTGTGCTCGGGTGGGTTTTTTTTTCTTCAGACAAATTTCGACTTTTTAGCTAGCCATTTTTGACGTAATTTTTTAAATATCATTCGAAAAGTATTAATGTCTTGAGCTCAAATTTGAAAAGATATTTCACCTGTGATCATTTTTCGCGAAGTTATGAGGGTTTAAAGATTGCCATTTGGGCCAATTTGGGACAAATACGCGCGATATATTTCGCGATATTAACGCGTAAGCGGAGAGTTAATCCGTCTTAGAAATTGTTCCAAATTGGTTGAAAGAAGCTTATTTGCGATAATTGATTTGTTACAAGGAGCTGAATATATTCTTTTGTAATTTTTATGGCGTGTGGGGGGAGGATTTTCATTAAAAAATTTCAAATTTTAGACAAAAAAATTCATTTTGTTTTATTATATTTAACTTTTTAATGTTATTAATGCTTCAGAAACCTTAAAAGGCAGTCGGAACATTCAGGGCTTCGGCCTGATACGGCAGTCTTGTTCCAAATTAAGGTATGAAAAAGTCTTGAACACTCTGATTTTAAAGTTTGACCACTTAGGAAAGATTGTTAACGCTCATCAAACACTGCATTTTTCTGATAGCTTTTTTACTTTTCGCTTCCAGTTTTTCAAATCTCATGGCTCGTTTAGATAATTATCATGTAGCCTAGATTCAGAAGTTATTGCTTTGCTAAGCCAATGGTTAGCTAAAATGCAACCCCTTAGACTTAGATTCTGGGTCGTACTAATTTGTTTGATTGATTGATTGAGTTATTTTGCCGAAGATAGTGTCTTGAAGTTTGGGTGGAACTATGACTAAAACACAATGGTACCGACACACGTGCTAAGGAATTCATGATGCGAACACTTTTTTTGTAAAGAGCTCTTCTAAAATACCAACAAAACTAAACTTGAGCTTAGTGAAAAGTACGGTAAACAGGTAAAAACTACTGCTGATTTTTTTGTCTTTCAAAACTGAATGGTTGAAAACATAAATTGTTCACAGAATTATATATGATCAAAATCAAAAGAATGTTGACCTAAATGATGTGAAGTTGTCGTTCAGACAGACTATGGGCATCCGCTATGATTCTTCGTTTTTCTTTTATGTCTTTTTGTCTATTATTATCCTTTCTATTTTTATCCTTTTTTCATTTGAATTGAGTCTCGTTTCTCTTCTGCCTTCAGATAAGATGGTAAATGCGGCGACACTGACTTTTTGACGTGGCCCTGAACAAAACTCGTTTTTTTACCTTTCATTTTGTTTTTTCTTTCCTTTTTTATGAATTTTCTTACAATTTTTTTTCTCTAAGAAAGTAGTTTTTCGTATATAAAATAAGAAGAGAAAAAAAACTGCGCCAAACATTGATTTTTTTTGAAAATGAAAAAATTCTCAGTACTTTGCTAATTAACTATGGTAATTACAAGATGATTATGGTACCTTGTCAGCGCCCTGATTATGTTCAGAATCACTCTTGCCGACCTGCTGGTCTTGAAACCACTTGCTGAGCTCCGCCTCATCCATCCATTTCGGAATGCATCCATCGGCAACTGAAACTCAAGAACGAGATATTTTGAAGTGGGCACTTGAAAAATTCGATGGCTTGTTCGTTTGCATATAGTTTTTTGAGCGTACTTTTTTTAGCTAAAATTTCTTTAAAAAGTCAAAACTTGTCTGTTTTTTTTGGTGTTTCGGGAAAGCTATTTTAGTTCTTCATAATTAACCTTGAAAAAACTAATCGTTACACCATAAAGTTCATGTTTGGGTGAGGTGGTGGGGAAAAGAGCTTTTTGGTCTATCTGAAAAATAATATGGCGAAAGTTTTGATATTTTTTTTGAAACCAACCACTTCCCTCCTGCTCAGTAAAAAAATTCCAGATCCAGACATTGATTCGACCTATTAATTCAATTTACAACCCAAATTCACTTTTACTGGAAGTTTCAAATTAAGCTTCAAATACAGATCGCCAAGTAAAATTTTCTAACAAAACAAAAATAAAACCAATTGTTTAGTCACATAGATTTTCAAATTACGCTATAACAGGTTGATAGTTTTGATTTATGGTTTGAAATCAGTCTATGTCCTTTTTATGAACATAATTGATTGACAGCTGAATTCTGAATTTGATTGTGTTTGTAGATGAGGATGGGGTGAAAACAAACTTACCGTTGTATGGTTTCACTTCTCCCTCTTCGTCCGGGTAGGGGAGGGGGCAGGGGTTAGGAGGGGTGGGGTAGGGATTCATTCCACTGGGGTTATTTCCCCCCTCATTGTCCATCGCAGCCTCTAGTTGCTGGTCGATCTCATTCATCACTTCCTTGTCTCCCGCCCCCCCAGAATGGGGCGAAAGGGGAGGGGATACCTTCTCAGTGTGTCCGGGCACGACGGAGGATGGGTACTTGTTGTAAGCGCCCATTGCACCGTTGCCACCTAAAATTTCATTGTTTTGTCAAAAAATAAATCAATCAATGCTTTGAATTTTTAGTTATTGCAACATTCACACTTTAAGTTAGCTAATGTTTCTACGCCCGGACGGACTTGAGATTTTTGCGAGGAGGAGGGGGGATTTTCGGCGTTTAGGTTAAGAAAAAATTAGGTCGACGAAATGAATTTTCAGAACTCGAGAAATTCAAAATTTAAGGATTGGTTTGTAAACATAGACCATTTTAAATTCTTTTATTGGAAATGTTTATTCGAGATGAACTTAATTCTCCTAGAACGCCCAAAAATCGATCTTAGTTTAATTTAGAGCACACTTTTTTTTGATGTTAAGAAAGATCTTAACCCATTTTTATTACTGCAAGGTTTGCAGAAAAGACACAACTTGTTTGTGTTTTTTTTTTAGAAAACTGGCCTTTCGATCAGTCTCAAGACGAACTGAACATTTTTTTTCTCCGCACTGTCAAAAAAGGATTAAGATCCTTTTTACTGTCAAAAAAGTATGTGGAACAAGTTGAGATCGAATTTACTATCAAACTAGAGTGCTCGTATATCAGGGCAAAGCCTGAATGTTCCGACTGTCCCTTAATTCATATCGAATAGTTTTTGAGGATAAAAATATTGAAAACCTATACATTTTGGGCAATATCTAAGTGTAAAATTTTGTGTCGTACAAAGTTAATACGACCAATTAGCTAGCCTCAATTCAATATGGAACAATTTCGTTGTGCGGTACGCGTCCAGACAGTTTGGTCGAAGACAATTCAGCCGATTTGATATTCAGTCAAAAGTATGCATACAATTCAGCCAGAGACATAATTTGCGATAAGTCGCGATGCATAAATAATTCGCGTTACGCTCTCAGCATTATCAATAAGAACTCTTCAAAGCGCTCATACTTTAGTCCAGAACATGGCAAATTTGGCAAGTTTTAAACCCCTAGAACTATAAAAAAAACATCGGAGGTGAAATATCTTTTTACATTTGAATTCAGCAAGTCGATATCTTCAATCGGGTATAAAAAAATTTCGTTTAAATTATAATTTCGATCGGTTAAAATTGACTGAATAAAAAAAACCACACCGAGCATAAATATTCCGTTTTCTTCGAAAGTCGGGACAAATAAGTGGGAAGTGAAGAAAGACGTTAAATGGGAAGTTAGGCTAGATTTGGACTATCCTGATATTGATTTAACTTGATCTTTTTCCAAGCTTGGAAAAATCATTTCAAATTGATTCTAAGTCAGTTTAAATTTATGTTTTTGTCTTTTTATAGCTTTGTTTTTTTGGAGTAAATGAATCAATTTAAGTTAATTTGAAACCAATTAATTCGGTTTTAATCAAGTAATATCGATTTTCATTCTTCGATTTATATAAGTAATATCGATTTATTTTTTTATCAAAAAGTAGGAAGGTGAAAAAAATAGACAGTTATGATGGAATTGGATAATTTTAAATGAAATTAAATTGGTCTTTTTCCTTCTTAATGAGAATCAATTCAATATGATTCAACAATGATTTAAGTCTATGTTTTTGCCTCTTTATAGCTTTTGAGAGATGTTTATTCGATTTAAATTGGTTTAAATTCATTTAGTTCGATGTAAATTGTTTTTCACCCAACCTATTTACATTCATTTTTAATACAGATTTAATATTTAATAGAAGACTTAGTTGTTTTTCGTTGTTGAGATATACGAAAACAAACTTAAAAAATTTTATTTTCAGTTGTGTATGTTCGTGCTGAAACTTGAACTGAAAAAGAAACTATAAATTTATTTAGTGCAAATTAGTGCAAAGATTAATTTTTTAATCAAATTTGGCTATTGTTAAATAAGTAACTTCAATTTTCATCTCAGTTTTTATCTCAAGACAAAGTTCCATTAACACGCAACTTTTCATAGATTGTTTGGCTTCAAATTGAGCTCAAATTGAAAGATAAAATCCACAAAAAGAGACTTCTGATTTGAGATTTTTGATTTGTTCACAAAGTTAACAGGGCCTCAAAAGTTATGAGATAAATAAAAAGTAATTTTTACCACTTTTCAATTAACTCGTAGCTCATAGGGGAGTCTTAAACCAAAAGGAGGCTCAAAAAACACTCCAAAACAAATTCAAGCGAGTCAATGGACCCAAATATTGCAATAACACACACAGAGCTTATCATTTAGCACTTGATTGTTTGTGTAAGGTGGACCTATATCTTTTTACTTCCAATATTTTAGGGCGGTACTTCAAAAGTTACTTCAATCAGTCTTTTTGTTCCGACTTTCGATACGAAAGTAACGGAATATTTGTGCTCGGGGTGGGTTTTTGTTTTCTTGGCGTGTGGGGGGATAATTTTCAATTAAAAAATTTCAAATTTTAGAAAAGTTTTTCATTTTTTTTATTTCATTCAATTTTTTTATGTTGTTTATGTTATTACTGCTCCATAAACGTTAAAAGGCAGTCGGAACTTTCAGGGCTTCGCCCTGATACGAGCAGTCTTGTTTGGTTTTCATTACTACGTCTTATAAAAGGAATGGTAAAAATATCGCTCTGAAACTGAGTACATTGTGAAACTGGGGAATGGTTAAAGAACAGAGCATCCCTTTTTTACATATGGAGCCTCAAAAAATTTCAAGCTAAAAAAGGATCAAAATAAAGTCTGATACTTATCCTCACTCTATGTAGAGGGGTTTAATGGGTGTATCCTGAAAATCAGAACTGAGTAGCAGCGGTTTTCTTCGATAATAGTATCTCGCTAGAATGATACAACAGACAAAATGAGTGACAAAAATTGAAATTCAGAGTGATAAACTGAAACAAGCGATTTTTAAAATAGACTTAAAGTTAGCATAGATCTAACGATGAAAAAGCACTTGTAGTTGGGAGATGTTTCGATCGCGACCTGCCAGTTTTGTCTTGACATTCAGATTGAATTTGTCAAGGTCACAGAAATGGATTTACTGCTTAAATAATGGAAATACCACAGGCATCCAGATGATGTGACAATATAGCATCTCATTTGTTTTCAGGTGTCTTATCCGGCCAGTGAGACGCCCTGTTATCAGAAAAACTCAAAAAGTTCTTAGTTGTAAAATTTTCACATCATTGTGTTCGACTTTTTTCTTTTCTATCTTGTAGCTTCTGCAAAATTTTTCTCGCAGGTTGGTCATTCTGTTTTTTTTGTGTCATCTCTCGCCGCTGGAACAGTCGGTCTCGATACGGCCATGCACTCTCGTGCCGTATGGTAATTGATAGCTGAACTCGCGCCCATTAATCTCGTTCCTCTCCTTAGAGATTCTTCGATGCCTGTTCTAATTTGGTTACTGTTCAGACTATTTTGTTTTGTGTTTCTCTTCCATTGTCAAAACCGACCGCTGCTGTGGAAACTTCGTAAGGTGTGCTCTGGATAAGGTTAAAAAGCTTGTGAATATATTTAGTATTGTGTATAAATTCTAAAATTGAAACTTCGACAGGTTGTATTTATTCGTGCGGGACAATTAGTGGTCGGGATTTTTCTACATTGAAAGTTTTGGTTAGGGTTAGGGTTAGAATATATACATCTGGGTGATGGGATCATAGTTGCGGAGGATGCCTTGAAAGTTAGTATTTTTAATGCAATATGTGAAGTTAAGAAAAAACGGTGATGTGTATTTGGAGTTAATGAATTGATATCGATGATGGGGTTGTCGTGATGGTGTATGTAAGTCAAAGTGATTTTGTATGATTTTATAATAAGTGTAAGTATGTGTCTGTTTAGTTCTCAACATGATGTCGTGTGAACAGTGCAAATCTTGTTCTTTTGGTGTCAGGAAGTGGAATTTGAGAAGGTTTCAAATTTTTCGTAAAATGAGTGTGAAAATGTAAGGTGTTCGGATGAAAAACTTTTCGGTTAGTTGCGGGCTAGCAAACTTGTCGTCATCGAGGAATTGATCTTGGTTACGTCGGATGATTTTATGGTCGTAGTGCTCGATGGAATATTCGTTAGCTCGGGGTGCGGTGAACCTTTTTAATAGTTTTTTGTATCCTGATGTGTAAATTGTCCAGGTGTTAGTGCTGTAGTTAGTCTGAAAAGGTCATTTTAGTTCTTTCTATTTCTTGCAGTGTGTTAATGAGTGGTAAACAAAGTGGGTTTGAGAAGTGATAATATGATGTCCAATGGAGTGTGGGGATTAATACATGTTCATCGACATAGTGGGGTTGTTCAGTGATAGGGTCGGAGTGAGTATATGTATATTGAGGGAAGAAGCGTAAAAATAATTGGAGAATTTTGGTAGTATTTGTATGGTCAGGATGGTTTATGTAGTCTATTACTATTCCGGGTTTGGAGGGAAACGGGTGATTGGGAAATTTTCTTTTGAAAGTTCTAAATGCACGGTTAGTACTGGATGATGATTGGATTGATGTTGAGGATTGGGCTAAAGAAGGGGTGTAATCTGAAGAAGGTGTGGGAGTTGGTGAGTTTGATGTCTTTATGTTTGATGATGTTGTACTTGTTGTTGCAGTGTTATTAGGTTGTTTAGTTCGTATGATATGTGTGTTATCTGGGGAATTGTTGTTTGAGCGTTCATTCGTAAAAAGGGAGTATGTTGGTGTCGCTTGGGAGATATGAGAGAGAGTAAAGGGGGATTCACTTTTGGCATGGGAGTGGATGTGTCGAAAGGGGGGTTGAGAAAATGTGGACGGGCAGGGTTCTGAACTAGCAAATTCGTCAGGGGTTTCTAAATCTGAATTGTCGAATTGGGAGATTGTGTGAAAAACTGTGATGTCTGAGTTAGCATCAGAATCCATGCCGGATGATGTGTTAATATGGGGTGATTCAGGTGGCGGGAAAGCAAAAAGTGGGATGATGAGAATGGGGTTTTGGAGGTTGGCTGGATGGGAAAATGAGCGGTGAAGGGATCCAACTTGTCGGCTCATCATGGGCTAAAAAATGATTGTTCTGAGATTGAAAACTTGTGGTATGGGGCTGTTTGATCATTTGTTCATATGTATCGTCACTTTGAGATTGTTGTGTTATTATATCGAGAATTCGACTTTGTATATAATTAGGTCCTGAACTTGTAATACTTGTGAGTGCTAAATTTCTAAAATTTCGTGGTACTAGTGATAATGGGTGATTAGGATGTAAACTTGGTAATTGTGATGCTGTGGGTGATGCGTTTGTATTGTGTTGTGATTCGTCATATGTGTTTGGTGTAGTTGATAATTTTGTATTACAATTGTGTGCATCTAAAAGTATTTTGTTTATTGATGTAGATAAAATCCCAAAAAGTCCTGCAAAAATTATACGTGCTACGCTTGCTTGTCTGTTTACATGTGTATGCATTGCGCATGTATTATAGATTCCTTTCAATAGAGAGAAAAGAAAGCCGAAAAAGTTAAACATTGCGTATAATGTAGTCAATCTTTCTAAGATGTAATAGGGCCATCCTAGAAAGGCAAAAAGTTCGTTTTTCAGATTTACAAAACTAAAAATATGATTGATGATATATCCTGTGGTCAATATTTTTCGCCATTTAAATAAATGTAATCTTTAATATCTTTAAAACACCGCTGTATTCTTGTGCGTAAATGTCTGAAAAACCTGCTGTTTCTGCAAGTTTGCGTAAATTTTGATCAATTGATTGTCGTTGTTTTGTGTTCATTTCTGTAAGTAGTTCCTGAAATTGTTGTGTACGAATGTGGTGATGTATGTCGGATTTAGAGTAGATACCGATCGATTGTATATCGATATTCGGGTTGCAGGCAATAGCTTTAATATTTTCAGGTGAAAACTTTTTAATGGTTGCATTAGTGTTGGCTATGAGTAGATAGTATTTGTCTTCGTCGGGGTTTGATTGTACAACATTGTGGCTATTTTCTGATCCACATGGGACTGCTGTATCCCAAAAATAAGTTCTTCGTGAAATCGTGTCAACAAAATGTACTTTATTTTTATAGAATATAGGGATTCTTTTATAACATCGTTCATCTTCAAAAACATTCAAAGGTGATTCTTTTTTGGTACAAGTGTAAAACCATAAAACGTTTCCTTCATGATTAAGGAAATTTAATATATTTCCGGATAATAAATATCCTGCATATGGTATTTTTAGAAGTGCTAGTGCGAGTGATTGTAAAATCTGCGTTCTTTCGAGTTCACATAATTGGTGTAGTGTTTCTAATTCTGATAATGACATTTCGTGAAAAATTCTACTTATCGTGTAATCTATTTTCATGTCCAAGTGTATGTCATAATGAATTGCGCCAAAATATGTGTTATTCATGATTGATAGTTCTTGTAAACGTGTACTTTCTGTATCTTGTGGTTTTAATTTTCCACCGGTTCTTCCTGCATTCTTTTGAAATTTTACTGAAACGTATTCATTCATCAGTATATGAGTGAGTTTTCATCAGTATATGAGTGAGATGTAGCCATTTGGTGTATAATTAATTTACCTGTAATCATGTCGACACCGTTGTCGTATTCGACAAGAATTTCTGAATATTGTGTTTTGTAAAGTGGTTTGTTGTATTTGCATGCAAGTTCTGTTTCTGGGTATATTTGGAAACGTGTTAGTTTATTCTCTATATTGTGGATGTTTCTTAACTTATGATTAGTATTTCTAATTTGGTCAGCATTTACATCTTCAAACTTCTACAAGAAATGCGTGTGGATGATTGAGGGTTGCTGGTTGAGTAGTTGTTGGAATTTCTTGAGACGTTGTTGGTGGGGACTGATGTGGGGGTTGTTGATTAACAGTTTTAGATAAATTTTCAGAGTTGAATTTTTCATGAAGAAATTTTATGTTTACTATAGTATTCTTCAGAAAAAAGAAATAAAAGAATGGTTGCTGAAGCGAATGTGATGATTGCCTTTTTTATACATTTGCATATAGTCATTATGAGTGATGTTAAAAATGAGAGAAAAATTATGAATAGTGGAAAAACATCGGTTCTATTGAACAGGTTTGGAAACATTCAAATTAGTTATTGAATTATTGTACCGGTAGAGGTTATCAAGGGGAAAAAATTTTGTTAGAAGAATTATTAATGTTTCTAAAGTATTGGCTAAAAATACTTTGAAAATTTTAGACATGTAGAAAGTTTTATAAGAAAGATTGAAAACATTTGTTTGAGTTTGTCGACCGTCGCAGAAAGAAACATTTAAGAAATGATTCATTTTGTCGAATCTTTTTTAATTTTTTGGGGCTAAATTCGAGTGTAGTCGACTTATTTATTGATTTTTTGACAAGTGGGTTGGGTTTTGTCAAATATTGTTGAAGGGTACATTTATGGTGTCGGGGATATCTTCGTGGTTTTTGTTTTTATTTATGGAATGATTGGGGATATCTAAGAAATATTTGTACTTTAAGCTAAATGATCATGTGCTTTTTGTTCTTTAGGCTCATTTAATATTTTTGCTTGGAGGGTTTGTGAGGTCTAAGTTGGGAAAATATTGTTGATCTTTGTACGACTTGATAGGAGAGGGTTGTAATATTGAGATTGTGTTTATTTAATTTGTCAATTTGTAGCGGTTTGCTTACTTTTGACCTGGAGGTCTTAAAATTATAGTTATAGTTACGCCTGGAGGTTAATATTTGTCGACTAATAAAGTCGTGTTGTTATAATAAAGGTGATAATTCGGAATGATTTCTGTTGGCTGATGTTTAACTAGATCTGTTCAAGGGTTTTTCAGCATGTTATTGTGAAAATGTGTATGTTCGAAATGATTAAAAAGAAGGTGAAAAAGTAAAAGATTAAAGTTGTTTTTGAAATTCAACTTTCTTCAATATTTTAGATTGTGGAATGAATATTTTAAAGTTTTTTTGTGGTTGACTTCTAAGTCGTAATGATTCTCTATGTTCAAATTTCTCTTTTTGATACTGTGGTAGAATATTTTCTGTCATTTTCGTATTTTTTTCTTTCTTTTTGAGATGTTTTTGTCTCTGTTTTAGGAGATGTTTGGTGAACTAATTTTTTTTGTTGGGTTGGTTTTGATTTCATGTGTTTGTCAGCGTTTTGATTTTGTTCAATATCTGAGTTGTTTTGAACAATTTTAAAACCTGTGAAGGAATATAATTGAGTTAATTCACGGAGTGTGTATTCTTTTGGATAATATGGTAAAAGATCATTTCCATGCTGAACATTTTCTTTTTTACTTGAATCAGTAAATTTGTATGGTACATCAGTGGGTTTATCAATTATTTGATATGGTTCTTTTCGGAGTGGTTGTAACTTTTTGGAAATTCCTTTTTGTGTTTTTTATAAATGTTCCGATTTTTAAATGTTCCGATTTTTAAATCTGTTGCTGGTGTGAATTGATTTGGTTATTTATGTTTTGCCTTTGTAACAATTTTTTTGTTATTTTTGATAAATTTCATTGTGTTTTTTTATTTCTATTTAAAATTCATTCGATGTGTGTACCGGAAGCTAATTTTAAAATTTGTGGGTGATGAAAGTGGTATTCATCATGGGTATGTAGTGGTAAGTTGTAACATATTGAATCTTTATCTGGTTGACAATATTCTTGTGCGTTTTTATGGGCGTTTGCTGTAAACATTATTGGTTTTCGTGGTTTTTTGTTAAATACCATTTCATATGGTGACATTCCTAGTGTTGTTGTAATTTGTGAATTATAGGATAAGGGGAATAATTTTAAATCTGTTGACCAATGGATTAGTCGAAGGTATGAACCGTTCATTACAAGAATATCTCAGATGTATCATTAATGGAAATGATACACGAAACACCCAATTATCGTGTATCACTTCCATTTATGATACATCTGAGATATTATTGTAATGAACGGTTCATACCTTCGACTAATCCATTTGTCAAAGGTGCATGAGATGTACGTGGCTTATGTTTATTATTATATAAGTGGCATAGTGTGATAATTTCGTTATTAATAAATTCAGTGCCATTGTCTGTGACTAGTATTTCGGGTAATCCGAATTTAGTTATCCAGTGTTCGTAGAGTGTTGTATATGCAAAATAAGCATTACAAGGGGGTACTGGGTTGAGTGCTACATAGTGCGTAAATGCATCAACAGTGACCGTTATATATGAGTTTCCTTCTGAGGATGGTGAAATTGGTCCTTTTGTGTCAAATGAGATTCTATGATTGAAATATAGATTTGTCCTTTAAAATCTTGTTTTTCTGCAATTTGTTTTTGATTTGGGTAGGTTTTATTCAATTGGCATATTATACAATCAATGCATAATACTTAATTCTAAATTGGTGCATTTGGGAAATAAAAATTTTGAATAGAGTTAGAGTATGTCTTTTCTGATCCTGAATGTCCTTTAGTATGTAGGGTATGTGAAGTATTGAATGCTATTAACATCATACTTAAAGGTAGAAAAGGTATTTTAAAATCAGGTGTTTGATATTCTAAAATATCTATGTTTTCATTTATAGTGGTATTATTGAATTTTCTGAAATATCTAAGGAGTGTTTTGTTTCCTAAGATTGTGGTATCAGCTTTGGTTGGTTTAGTTTTGAATTTGTGCCATGACTTTAGTTGTCTGATGACTGGGTCGAGGTTTTGATATTTTTGTAATTTTTCTAGTGTAATTTTTTCTGTTGTTGGTAGAAAAATGTTTTCTATTTCTATCTTTGATAGGGGTATTGTGTGTAAGTGGGTCATGAAGATTAAAAACTTGATTTATCGTGTATTTAGAATCATTTGGTAACGGTCCTGATAAATTTATTGTATCAGTCAGATTTTCCTTTTCTATTAAAAAAAATGGGTTATTTGTATGTGGTTGTTGTTTAGTTCGTTTTTGTTGAGCGTTATTTTTGATCCAATGGAAATATGAAATCGGCTCAAATGTAGATGTACTTAGTAAATCAACTTCATAGTGGTTGTTTTGACAATCTAAATATAGTGGAAAGAGTTGTAGATTGTTTATTTGTGATTGATCGATGTCAGTTTTTACTGCATATCTACATTCCAATCGTGGTGAAGTTTCATCTTTAGCAAGATAGAAGTTTTTATTTTGTGGTATTTCAACTGTTGTTTTTCTTGTTAGGGGTTCAGGTGGTGTACTTCTACTAAGAGTATCAGCAAGTGCAAGGCTTTTTCCTGCTGTCCATACTATGTGTAGGTTTGGAAATTTCATTAAAATTAATTGAAATCTGAAAACTCTATGGTTTGGGTTTTTTTTGTGTGAAAAGAAATATAATAGGTTTGTGATCCATAAATAAAATTGTTGGATGTTTTGATCAAAGTATCAAAAATTCATACTCTGTAAGAGTATATAATATAGCTGTGCATTCTCTCATAAGAGTAGAGAGTCGTAATTCAGCGTGTGTAAATAGGCGAGAATTTGCTGATATGAGATTCATTTTATTTGTTCCATTGTGAGAGTGTAGTAATGCTGCACCGATGCCAAAATTTGAAGCATCGCACATTGCATAAAATGGTTGATTGGGGTCTGGAATTGTGTTTGAGATTTGTTCGGTGAGAAGTTTTTTGATTTCATCAAATCGTGTTTGGTGTTCTGTTGTCCATTCAAAATTTTTTTGTTGTCTAAGAATGTTATAGAATGGTCTTAAGTATAACTTCATTTTATGTACATATTTACTTAAGAAGTTTAACATTCCAAGCAGTTCTTGGATTTTCTTTTTGTTTGTAGGCGGCTGGATTCTTTGGATTGCATCTATGCGTGATTTCAACGGGGTTATATTCTTTTTTTCTATAATGTGTCCAAGAAACTTTACGCGTGTTAAGAAAAAATGTGATTTGTCTGGGGCTGCTTTCCTGTTTTCGTTCTGTAAAATTTGATGATATTTTTCTAGAACTGCGAACATTTCATCATTGGTTTGTGATTGCATAAAGACATCGTCTAAGTATGTTATTGCATTTTTCTTGAGTATAAGTAGTCTAAAAATTTAACTCATAAATGCTGAGAAACCTGCTCGTCCTTTGGATAATCTATTGAATTCGTATTGTTGATATTCGATAACAAATTGTGTTAATCGTCTTGACTGTTCATCCAGTGGCGTTCGATTATATGCACTATTCATATTTGCGGTTGTGAAGTATTTACCGTTTGATTTTGTTAGAATTACTTGAATTGGTTCTATAGGCCAATTATATTTAGATTCATCAATGAGTGAACTGAAATATCTAGCGTCTAGAACTGTTTTCAGTGATTCTCCTTTGGCTAAAATAATAACAGGGTTGATAAAGGTGTTTCCTTTTGGCTGTTCTTCTTTATTTACTGGAGGTATGGTTTCATATTGTTCTAGAATGTCAAGTAATCTATTAACTTTGTCATGTAAGTGGATTGGTACTTTGCTTGCACTTTGTTTTTTGAAAAATGCATCAGGTTTTAAAGGTAGATGTAGTCGTGAATTTAATTTTCCAACGTCGAATTTAGATGCGGCATAAACTGTTGGGTATCTTAATAGTAAATCGGCTAATTTTTCAAATTCGTCCTGTGTTAATTGAGAGTGTTGAAAATTTAACATTGTTAAAAATTTTTGTTGTTCTTCTGTATAGTGTGATATTTTGAATGTCGGTATAAAATATGGTGTTTTTGTGAAATAGTCTGTATTTCTTTTTTTGTTGCTTATTATATTATTTATTGATAATTCTTCGTCAAGAATTGTTGATTGACATATATCTAATGTTTGTAATATTTTATTTACTCTATATGCTACTTCTTTTGTAGGAGAAGTTGTTGCATTAGTTTCAAAATATCCTAGGAGTCCTAGAGGTAGGGTTATTTTATATGGCGAAATATTGTATACATGTACAGAAATATTGTCAGAATTCTAGTTTAGTTTTTCATGTATTTTATGGATGTAATTGTTATTCTTAAAAAATTTATGAATTGGTTTAAATTGAAGGTCAGACATATAGAGATGTTGTCTGTTTTGATTTTTCTCATATTGATGAACTTGTTTGATCGGGAGTTCATAAATTTATCCTGAGAGTGATTTAAGATGTTTTCTTTCTTTAATAAAAATGGGGTAAATTTTTGAGAAAAATGGTGGTTGTTTGTTCATTCATTGGAAGAATGTTGGAACGGTGTAATGCATTCTTGTATATTTATCTTTTATATTAATTTTGTCTAGTATATTGATAGTTGGTATGTATTTGGTGATGAATGGAATTCCAATGACATTGTGTTTTATATCTGTTATTTAAGAGTTTGTTTTGTTCCATTGTTTTAGTGGGAACAAGGAAAAAATGGACTTTTCCGTAGTTTCTCAAGGTTCAGCCTTGTGCTGTTGCTAGTTTACTGGCTGTCTACAAAGGTGTTAGATTTGGGTGTAAAATCTTGATTTCATTCCAGGTTGAAACATTCATAATATTTGATTCTGCTCCAGAATCTATTAAAAAATCTATTTCAAGGACTGGTGGTTGAAATTCTTCACTTTTTGGACTTTCTAAGAGAAATGGAATTGTCAAAATTTTTTCTCTTGGTGGTTGTTTTGGTACGTTTTGGTAAATGTGATTTGTACTAGAACATGGTGCTTGTTCTTTTTCAGGTTAGTTTAATGTCGTTGCTTCATTTAACTCTTGCTCTATTGGTATGTTATTACTTCTAGGTCTATTGTAATAATCTAAAAGAAGTTCTAATTGATTTTCATAGACATGTGAATGAAATGGTTGTTCGTACGTAACAGTTTCATAGTCATTTTCAACTTTTATCATGTTGACTGAAATTGTATTTTCTGTATCGCTTTCACTGTCTGTAGATTCGTAATTGATGTGATTTAATTGTAATTCAGTACTGTCTGTATTATCAAAACCAGGGGGGTCTGAATTGGTTCTTTCAGTTGTTTGTACTTGATTTATTTGTCTTCGATGTTATGGTGTATTGCTTCTATATTTGTTTTGAGAATCTGGATAACGTGTATTATTCCTATGAGGTGATTGAGAGTAGTTTCTTTGTCTATTGTTATAGTTTGAGTTTATGTTTTGTGAGTTATCTCGTGATCTATTTTGATAATTGTTGTAGTTAGATCTTTGATGATTCGAGATGTTGCTTGAATAATCTCGTGATCTTTTGTTTTGGTATCGTTGATATCGTTATTTGATGTCTATTGTACGATGAATTTCTTGATCTATCAATAGAAAAGTGTCTATTCCTAGAGTGTGAATGGGAACTGGTATCAAACGAATATTCTGGTCTGTTTGAGTTTCATGGTGAAAAGTTATTTCGATACTGATTATTTCGACTATTTGTGAATAATTATTTCGTGAATAATTATTTCGATACTGATCATTTCGACTATCTGTTTTGTGAGAAATTACGTGAATTTTTTTGGTCTGGTGATCTGCCTCTGTAATTAGAGTTATAAGGTGATTGGTTTCTTGAATATTTTAAACTGTTTGGAAGTGGTTTTCCAGAACTATTATTACTGTGAATGTTCTTATTTGGTAAATTTTGATCTTTTTTCATGTACTGATAAAATGATTTGTTTGGTTCCTTGTACTTTTGTGGTTTATTCTGGTTGTCTTGTTGTTTTTGTTTGCATTCAGCAATGCTATGTCCGTATCTTCGGCAATAGTTACACCATTTTTTGAAGGATGGTTCACCTTTAAAGTTTGTAATTTTCTCATATATATTCAAAATTTCATTGATCTTTTCGGATAAATCTATATCTGAATTGTGTATATTATTTATTTGTGTTGTAGTGGTTTGAATATCATTAACATACTGTGGTTTGAGATTTTCTGTTTCTTCCAGTTTCATTGTGATTTCTGCTTGTTCTAGTTTATCAACTTGTTTTATTAAATCTCAATCTGGTTCTCGAATTGAGGAAGGATGTGAGAGTTGTGAGTGGATATACTTTAAAATAACCTTTGTGAATAGAAATTGTGCTAATTGCTTGACTGTTGGTATGTCTGTTGGTATGTTCAGGAATAGTGGATGAGACCATTCAGGGTCCCAAACATAATCTGATTGTTCTGCTAGGGCAGTTTCATCAGTTGAATTTTGGAGTCTAAAATTTGTTTTGCTTGTGAGATTGAATCAAAATTATAGGTAAAATAATCAACGATAAACCCAGCTAAGATTTTTTGTAAATCGTTTTTAGCATTTTGTGAAACTTCGTTGATGGTTAAATTTTCACGGATTGCGATTAAAATATCGGAGAATATTGCAATTTCATGTGTTACAGCTGTATGTCTAGATGTTTGAACTGGTGAAGTTCTTTGAGATTCTGTTTCTTCTAGTATAGATAAATAACTATAGATTATTCAAAATACATCGTTAGTGAATATTGATTTCGCTCTTTGTGAGTTTTGACGTTGTAAATTTTTTTATGTGTTCTGTGAAAACTTTTGAAAATTTTATATCTACGTCGTCTGTTTGAACTGGATATCTACCATGAAACGTACTTGGTGATTTGATTTCTATGGAATAGATTTCTTACTGTTGTGTTATATTACATATTCCTTTTAAATAGTGATCAATAATTTGTCTTTCGATTTTTATTTCTGGAAATTCTGCTGTACATGGACTAATTCCTTTTTCGAATAAATTTGCGATTTGCGATTTGACAAATTTGCGATTTGACAAATTTGTGCTTGTCCTCTATCTTCAACGAGTGGGTTGATTAAAAATGGAAGAATGGAGTTTTCGTCTTCGCTTTCTTCATTTTGATCCATTTTTGTGTTTTATGACTGTTAATGTAAAGTTTTCAAAGTGTTTTTTTGGTTGATTCCAATTGTATAGACGTACTGGTTTGTTTTTGTATGTCTTTTTTATTCTTCGTTTTCCTTGTATTGATGATTGTGATGTGGTTTCTGAGTCAGAAAAATATAATAAATCATTAACTTGATAATTTTTGTTTATGGAATCTTTTAACCTGTAAAGTTCTTCTAAGTTACTGGTTTCTGATTCGGAGACTGCGTTTCTTCGCTTTGAGAATCTTTTTCGTGTGATTTGTCTTTGTTTGCTTCAAATTTTCCTTTTAATTGTTTGTCGTTTTGTTCTAATATATCCGTTTGTTTGTTTGTGTGGAGTGACTCTGATATCATGTTTTTCGTTGCTTATTTCACAATTGTGTAATATGAATGTTTATTTATTTCTCAAATTGTCTTGTGACATACAGTTTAGGATGACGGGTGCAATATTGGGATTAGTGACTTGTAATGTCCTAAACTGTTAGTTCTTACAATTTTTTGTGGTTAGCCTAACTTGGGTCATGTATTCAGGGTTGGAGAGAAAAGTATATATCGATTCCTGAGAATGATTTTTACTTTCTCGTGGCTAGTCTAAGTTAAGGTGTTAACTTACTTAATCTTACCTAGGGGTATTGATTGTGATCAAGTGTTGGAGAATAGTAAATCGATCCACAAGGTTCAGGTATAATAAGAAAACAATTAGTTCGTTAGATACTATTTTAAACCTACTAAGTTTAAGTATTATCCTGGGTCAGGTAAGAGGGGGGGGGGTCAAGTGAAGGATGAATAACCGAAGTTCTTCACTGTTTATCCTAATTAGAATGGTTAATTTGATTGAAAAATTTCTATTAGTCCTGGGTCTTGAGGAAGAGTTGGGTAGTGAATCGAAGCTTGAGGTCGTTAGACACTTTATTAATTGTGAGGGTGAGAACAAAATTGTTCTATTTGATCCAAGGATGAGCCTTGATGATCATTAAAATTTAAATAAGTATAATTTATATGAAAATGAGAATTAGGATAGGCCTTTATAATTTAAGTTAAGGTTTAATTGATAGAAAATTTTAGTTTTATTAGTTTTTGATGATGTTAATAGATTTATGATTCGCTGTTATGTTTTCGGTGATGAAGCTGGGATGAAGAGATGATTTATATATATTAAAAATTTGTATGCATACTAACTAAGTTTTATAGTTTTATTTTCAGTAAATCTTTTTTCCAGATATCTTTTAAATTTAATGCAGATTTTTGAAGAGAACGACTAGAGATGTTTTAATTTGTCGTTTTTGTACAATAATAAGCTCAGCACCTGTAATTGATACTATATTTGCAAATGAAAATCTAAATTCAATGCTAATAAAAATCTAAATATAAAAGTTTGTGTTGGCTTTTGCCGTACGATCATGAAACTTAATGGTAAGTTCCTTTGTAGTCGTATATCATCTCTTGTCCGAGGTCTTTTTCCAATACCGGGTAGTTCTCGTATTGCTCGGAATGATGGCTCTGATCTATTGAGTCGTAGAGACTTTTCAATTAAATTGTTGTCATGTAACATTTTCGGAAATGTTTTTTTTTGGCTAATTCTAATCTATTTGGTTAGTTCTAAGCTAATTTGTTTCTTAAGGTCTTGTTCGAGACTTTTGGTTGCACCAAATGAGTTGGGATGGGATGTCAACTCATAGAGTAATTTCAGATAAGGTACACCGTCTGCTCGTCACGCTATCTTATTTCCGGCCGGATAGATTCGTGCAACTTCTTAGTCTAATACCGATCTTAATCTTACTCTTATATCTCCTAGTCTCAATAGATCTAGAATCTAGAGTATACTGGTTTTGTTACGAGTCGGTCTCTTGGAGAAAGCAACAAAGTTGTAAGTTAAACTCAAATCGCTCTGGTGCTGAAATTACAAGTAATTTCAGCACTTACAAATAAGTAGGTTGTTAGTTTGACGGAGTGTGATTGGTTAGTCTTTAATATTTTATAGGGATAAAATATCTAAATTATAACCAATAATAAATTATAGTTTGGATCTGGTTCCAAAAGTGAGAGTTCGCTTCGTGCGCAATCTGAAGTTTGACCTTGATATTTAGGTTGAATTTATTATAATTACAGAAATCGGTTTTTTGCATTAACGGAAATGCTGCAGGTATCCACGTGATGTCACTGTGTATAATTTCATATCTGCTTGGTTGCCTTACACGGCTAAGAGATGTACTCTTTCCTCATTTTTAACCAAACCCAAGTCAAGGTTTCCAGTCTAAATTTAAGCAAGATTTGAGTGGTTTGAGTGTTTTCTTTTGACAATTGCGCTCGAAATCTTGGTTTAGGATTAGCGGTGTCACCGGTTTTCGAGCGGCTTTGAACGGTTATTTAAAAAGTTTTGAACGGTTTCATTTGAATTTTTAGGATACGCAAGGAACCGTGACAACTGCTTTTTGGACCCTAGAACATTTTAGGTTGGTTTTTGGCGTATATTTTGGTATTAAATAAGGTTAGAGTAGAGATTCAGACTTTTAAAGGATTGATGGTGTGAACCCTGCAACGAATTCAAAGGAAAAAAAAATTTTTGGATAAATTTTCAAAAAAAAAACGCGCAAGATTTGAGCGGTTTGAGCGGTTTGAGCGGTTTGAGCGGTTTGAGCTGTTCTTGCAAGGAGTTGAGTGATTTCGAACTGTTTTGAACGGTTTGATCGTGTCGTGCGATATTTTGAGCGGTTTGAGAGCAATCGACTTGAGCGGTCAAAAAACCACTCAAACCGCTCAAATCTTGAGCGGTGTTTCGGCGGGATATCGACTAAGGTAGCAATAAAAAAAGAGTGTTTCACAATCTTTTCCTTTCACTTACCCGTGACCTTCATCTGCTCGTTGGTGAGGGACTTGAGGAAGTTGCTGTCTGCATACTCGGATCGGGGGTCCAAGTCGTAGAAGTCGGGAGTCAGTCCGAACTTCTCTCGCAAATCCCCCTCGTGCACAGGATTCTCCCCCTTGTTGAAGTCACTGTAGTATCTAAAAGGGGGGTTCAGTTAGAAAAATGAATGACAGTTACAACTATGAAGAGAAAATAACTTCATTTTGAATAATTATGACTCTGTTGATAAAAATTGATGTTATATTTCAGAACAAGTTCGTGAGCCCAATTTTATGAACGAATGTGTTTTAAAACAATTATCGACTGGATAAATCTTGTTAATTTCGAGCCAAAAGCAGCGATCCAAATCTAACTGTACCTGAAATAATCAAAAAAAATTAAGATATTCAAATGATTTGCATCCACATCGTTCATATTTTTCATTTTTTGCTAGCACATTTTTAGCAAATTTTAGCAGATAATTTATTGCAAGCGTTTGAGATGAAAACTTTTTAAGCTAAATTCGTGCCTTTCCAAGTCCTGGTCGCTCGGGGGCGGGATATGGTCGTAACTCCTCTTGGATCCGGTGGGCACGAGGAAGGAGCGGAAGTCTTGGGCGTAGGGGGACTGGAAATCGGACAGGAACTGCGGGAGGGCCAGGCCAAGTATGGGCTGGATTAGAACGCAACAGACGACATAGAAAATTGTGCCCGAGTAATGCATAATTTACAAATTTGTTCCGCTTCTAAAATAAAAATAAATGGTTCTCATTAATTATTAAGTTATACTTAAAAAAAGTGGCTTGATTGTTTCATTTTTTCAAATTTCAATCTGTTGTGAGCGGGAAAATTTGAAATGTTTAATTTCTATTTTAGAAAAAAATTCCAATAGTGTTGGCTCGGAAAACCGGTGGCAAAAAAATGGTCTACAGAGTTTTTGACGTGCTTTTAAATCTACTGAGAAAAAACTGAAAATTTGGAACCGAATAAACTAGTTGAGAAATTTGAAACCTGGGTGTTCAGTTTTTTTAATGTTTCAAGTTATTATCATATAACTTGTAAGCATAGCTGAGCTGTGTTAATGAAAGTGCTGTGATTCTGAAAAAAAAAGATTTTTGGGACACTAAAATAATATAAATAGAAAGATATTTTCTTTTACCAATAGATTGAGCTAACAAAAATTCCACAATTTCAGCTCGATTTTGTTTTGTTTTATAAACTGAAAAAACTGCAATCTTTTCAACCAGTGAAGTTACACGTGTAATATTTTGCTCTAATTAGAAATTGGGAAATATGCGTAATTTTTGGACGGTTTTTGAAAAAAAAAACAAATGAAGAAGGAATAATTGTGTGAAAAGTGCAAAAAAATACGGATTTGACGTAACAACAACTAACCTGAAAGCTCTGTGTTGGGAAAATGCGTTGAGCTGCAGTTCCTGTAATGGCGCAGCGCAGATTTCATTCCCTTTTTGGGGACAAAATTGAATATTCCCCGTGTGAAGCAGACTATATGTTGTGCTTACCTGGCTCGATTAGCCGATAACCAATTAATCAGTATTTTAAAAACCTGGAAATCTGGTCAGGATTTTGAAAAACTTAGCTTTTTCTGTGGCGAAAATTTCAACAAATTTTAAAATTTTTTTCTTCCCAAAAGTTTTCTACAGGAAAGCTCATGACTTTATATTTCTCGCATAATTTTAAGATTTTCCCGCAAATCCAGACTTTTTCGGAACGATTCCTTGACATTTTACTTGGAAAAAATCCAAAAACATAAGACAAATTCATATAATTGGTCTTTTTTAAAATTGATTTTTTTCCCTTGTTTTTTTTCCCAACTGTTTCAAAATTGGGCGGTATTAGTTTTTTTTTATAATAACAAAGCGACGATGTTTTGTTAGATTGGATATTTTTAAAATCAGTTTTGTAAGAATCTGCCAATTGGGAGGTATGCGTTGAGACCCTTCCTTAAATATGTTGGTTCCATTTTGACCACGGAGTTTTTTACCTATCTTACGTTGATTATTTCGTGTGCTTTCTGCGTCTATTTTTTTCTTTCTGGGCACATGTAAATTTTGCTCTCTTTGCTCTCTCTTTATTTCAGTTTTTTTGTTTCCATATTCAAATAAGCACCTCAATAAAAAAAAGCCGTATAGTAGATATTTTGAAGTCAATATCCTGTCTAATTGATGTTGGATTTTAAAACTGCCTCCAATTTCGCCAAAGACTGAAAGCGATGTAAAAACAATTAGATTTTATCAATTTTTTGTGCCTAAAAATGATTAGTAGATGTTATATAGAGTTTTCAGAGGTCAAATAATAGCTCGGGTTAAAATTTTGGTACAAAGAAAAGTATCAGATTTATCTATAAGTCACTGTCTTCACGAGGAAATGAACTATCCTTTTATGGTAAGTTTTCAAGATAATCACGTTCTGAAATGCATCCTCAAAGCGAAACACATTACTTCACCTCAGAAAGATAGTATATATTGCAGCCTGATTAGATCATCGTTCTTATATTCAGCTTTCCGCTTACCTTTTGTAAGTCAAACGGGTTTTTGATCTTTTAAGGTTTTGAATACTAACTTCATAACTCAGCGCAGGAGCAAATCGGTACAGAAAGATATATGAAATCTTCATGATAAACAATTTACCATATTTTGACAGATCAAAGTATATCTGACCATATGAAAGCATCAACTATTTCTAGTTTGAATTCGGAAAAAAACATTCTGTATTATTTGATGATCAACAATTTACCATATTTTGACAGATTAAAATATATCTGACCATATAAAAGCATCAACTATTTCCAGTTTAAATTCCGAAAAAAAAACCTTTTTGTATTATTTGGTTTAAGAATTCAGGCTGAAGTACGTTATACACAAAATCTCAAAATTTATAGACACATTTTTGCATGTATTTATTTCCAAAAAAAAATTTTTTCAGCTTGAAAGTGGCATTGCTATTAAAATCAGAACAAGACTGCTCGCATCAGGGCAAAACCCCTGAATGTTCCGACTGCGTTTTAAAGTCTATGGAGCAGTAATAACTTGAAAAAAAAATTAAATGTAAAAAATAATAAAAAGAAATAAATTTAAAGAATTGAGACTCTGTGAAAATCATCTGAAAATCATCCCCCTACATCCATGTAAAATATAAATTGATAATTTTGGCTACTAGTAACATGTCAATTTTGGCAATTAAGCTTCCTTAAACCAACTTGGAAAAGTTTCTAAGACGGATTAAATCTCCGCTCACGCGTTAATAGCGCGAAGGATATCGCGCGTTGATTGTCCCAAATTGGCCAAAATAGCAATCCTTAAATCACCATAACTTTATCAAAAATGATCGCAGGTAAAATATCTTTTCAAATTTAGGCTCAGTACAGCAATACCCTTCAAATGATTAAAAGTTTCGTCAAAAATTTCCAGTTAAAAAGTTCAAACTTTTCTGGAGAAAAAAAAACCACCTCGAGATCAAATATTCCGTCACTTTCTTCGAAGACGAAAAAAAATTTCCCTGAAGCTTGGATTGTTCCCTTCAGGATTTGTTTGTAGAAATGTAACATTTCTTATCATGTTTGGAATTTGTAAGATAAGTTTTTTGTCTGTATTGAGGTGTAAAAATGGTCTTTTTCGAGTGGGGATTTCAACCCGGGTAGTTTATTGATTAACTTTTATACTGCTTATATTTTTGACGGTCTGAAATAAAAAAAAAGTAACTGAAATTAAAACTAACTGAGTTTGTTTTTACTAGCATTTACTGCCTAACTTTTTTCTGATTATTTTAATGCAAAAAACCAATTTATAGACTGGTTAAGATATGCGACCTATTTGCGCTCTTAACAACTTGGTGTAAAAGGTGGCATCTAACTATGGTCTTTTTAATGCATGGTGTGAAAACTATGATCGCGTAAAAAATTTCTGAGCTAATCACGATTGACCACACACTTCAAAAAATGAATAAAAAACAAAGAAAAAGAAAAAAATATATATTTCTTTCTATTTTCTTGCACAAAAATTTAAATTTTTTTCAGAGAACCTTCTTGTCAATTAAAAGCTAAAAGAAACATCAAAAACTAGTTATATTTATTTAAAAAATCAATTTCCATGTTACGAGAGTTACTCCATTACGGTACTCGCATGAAAATAGGTTAGATTTCCATAATTTCCAACCCGTTTTTCTCAACAATGGATAAACTTTCTAAGTTTTTTTTTTCGTTCGGATTACGGCTAAAAAGATTCAATATGATGTATCAATCGACTCATTCCAATGATTATTTATGGCCCGTGACGTTGCTTGAAAACAAAAAAAAAGGCAAAAAAAACTAAAACAAACCCAAATACAAAGTTCCTCGGTTTTCTCAATGGTCGGAAGAAAAACAGAACAATTTCATATATATATATATATGCAGAATAAAATAGCACAAATTGTTCCCACCATAATTTTAAAGAAGATAAAAAATTATTTATTAAGTGTTTTGAAATTAGTGCCGTTTTCAATGCTTTTTGTGATTTGAAACGTTTGATCGCGTAGAAATATATTGAAAAAAGCATGCATGATCACGAATCGAATATATGTCTTCAAAAAAGGAATAAAAAACAAACACAATGAAAAAATAAATAAATCAATTTCAAAAGATTTTTCAATTTTTTTTGCACAATAAAATCAAAATTATCAAAAATTTTTAATAGCCAATTGAGCGCTAAATGAAACATCAGAACTAGTTTTTTTGCCGAAAAAGGTACAAAAAAAACTTTCATATTACGAGCATTACTCGAACGCGCTACTCGCTCAAAATTGAACTTGATTTGAAAAACACTAGAACATTTTTTTTGAAAAAATCAAAGTCATTCGAATTGCGGCTTAAAAGGCTTCAATATGATATATCACTCGACCCATTCCGATGGTTGTTTGTGGCACGTGAGTTTGCATGGAAAACAAAAAAGACAAAAAGAACAAAAACAAACCCGAATACAATGCTCCTCCTTTTTTCAATGGTCGAATTAAAAACAACACAAATAAGTATAGAATCAAGGATAGCCGGTTACTGTGCAAGTAGCACAGAATGATCCGACCATAGTCTTAAGAACACAAAAAAAAAAAAAAAATTTTTTTCAAATTAGTTTAGTTTTTTTCTGAGTGATGTGATAAAGGGATCTGAACATAAAACTAAAGTATTCGCAAGCTTTTTTGACAGTCATATTAAAATAAGCAAATTCGATAGCAGTTTTGGTCGAAAATGATTTTAAAAAATCTATCAAAAAAATCAGAAAAGTTTTCATTTTCAAATTTTTCTGCAGAAACTTTTGAATTTTTCTAAGTTTATAATTCCCATTATAACACAAAATCAAATTGAATAGAATTTAAAAAAATCAAGGCAGGCCTTGAAAACATTTATGATGCTATCAACTACTTATAGAACTGATCCAGAAAAGCATTCGATCCACATAAAGCATTCAATATCAATTTTGACAAAAAAAAACTATTTTTATCTCGAATTGTTTTTAAGACATATCTGACTTTTCCAAATTATTATTTTTTGTGTCAGCTCTGGTTATTAGGTAGCAAATGAAAATCTTTGAATCAAAGACAGAATAATCATCTGCCGACAATTTCAGTTCGGAGGTTTTAAAAAAACTTGTCAAACAAAAGCAAACCTATAAATTCATGAATACTTTTGGCAAACTGCGTGACAAATTTTAATCAAATAACAGTTCGCTATAATTTTCTTTAAGAAAATATTTAAAAAACACCCTGCGTTTTATTTTTCAGTCGACAATTAGAGGAGGCTGGTCAAACTTGTTTGCTAAGTGAAGAGTAAGAAGTAGAGAATAACAGTCGGCACTCTTTTTAAATGCGTGTTCGCCATCGTGATAGTCGTCATTGAAAATAATTTTCACCCAAAAACTTCCGTAAAACAAAAATTTCAGGGCTAAAATTAAGCATAAATAAGCTTTTGTAAGCCTTTTCGCTCGCTTTATTAGCAACTGAACTAAAAATAAAAAATTTTAAGCCAGTTTGCCAATAACTCGGAAAAATTTTGATAATGCTGCTTGGCTGAATGAAATTTAATTAGATGAAGTTTTGATGGTTATTTGTGGTTTCTGATGGTGCTTTTGATGATTATTTTGGTTTCCAACCCATTTTGATAGTTATTCGTGGTTCTTGATTTTGCATGGAAATTAACAAAAACTAAAACTCATACGAATACAAAGCTTCTCGCCATTTTCAATGGTCAGATCAAAAACAAAATTAGCATTCTCAAAAGACAAAAATTGTTGTAGCCAAACCACCCGATTCTAATTAAAACTTGCATGGCACTCAGAAGTAACATGTATCACGAGCCATATAGCAAAAAACTTTCGCTTAAAAAGAAAAATTCACAGCAACTTTTCGACTACAATTGAGTCATTTTGGTCACAATAGCAAAGTTTTTTGACACAAAAGCAAAGCTCAGACAGTTATCTTAGTAGAAATTTTGAAGAAACCAAATAAGTTTGAATAACTTCCATAGCTCGTAGATTTGGGTATGATCACACTGGAAAAATTGAAAAACGAAATTTGGATACCGGCGGCTTATAACTGAAAAAAACTTAAACTTTTTTGTAGGCATCGAACAGGATTAAAATCTACCAAATTTTTAAAAAAAGAAAAAGGCAAGAAAAACTGGCAGTTTGAGCAACAATTATTTTGCAAACGCACCCAAGGAGAAAACGAACCGGCGAAGTAGAAAATTTTTTTTACAGGGTTCTTTTTGCTGGATCTTTTTCAACTATGAGAAACCTAGAAAAACTCGACTTTGAGCAAAGAATCCATTTATAAGACAAATAACGCAACGCAAAACCAAATTAATTCAAAGACCTCATTTTTAGCTTTTTTTGTAAAAATAACTGAAACTTCAACTAACACCACAGATATACCTAACTCAACATATCCTGAAGAACTACACAACCGTAAACAAAACTAATTGAAAACAAACTCTGACAAATTGACATCATCGACTCAGCACAAAAATTACCAACCGACAGTTAGGTCAACGATAGACAAAAAACAGTATATCTACCAACATTACAAGCAACGCAAAAAAATCCACCTTGATTTGTTTTACGCAGCTGATCGCACTTGAACTTCACAAAACGGCAGCAATTACAAATCACAGCTCATCAAGTTTCGAACAACTGAGTTATGACCGGGCTTGGTCACTCATAGAGTAATTTCAGATAAGGTACACCGTCTGTTCGTCACGCTACCTTATTTTCGGCCGGTTAGATTCGTGCAACTTCTCAGTCTAATACCAATCTTAATCTTACTCTTATATCTCCTAGTCTCAATATATCTAGTGTATACTTGTATTTGCCAGTTACATATCCGGAACTATCTTGAAGGAGAACAACTGTCTTCTAAGTTATATTTATTTTGTGCTGTTGCTGAAACTATGAATAGTTTCAGCGTTACAATTAATTGTATGTGTTAGTTAGGGATCATGATTTGTTATTTAGAAATATTTTATAGAGATAGTTCTATCAATAATATAATTGGATAGAGAGTTATAGGTTTTAATGACTTTTGTAGTGAAGGATGGATGGAGAGACTTATTGGTTTTTGGAGTAGTTCCCTTTTGAAGCAGTGACTGCATGAAGGAAGGAGGGGTGTAGTTGTCTTCGTAGAGAGAAGGAGAACAATTGTTCGTGTTCCAGAAGTGGGTCTCGTTTGTCCTAGATCGTCTTGAGTGATCGTGTCAAGATTCCAGATTGATGCAATGTTGTGTTGATTTCGTTAAGCTAGAGCGAGACTCAGTGCAAGATGGAGTTTGACTTCTTTTGTGAGAAACTTCAAGTGACTAGGATCGGTATGTGAAGTCACCATCGAGGTGGCCATTGTTCTTCTTCAATGGCTTCCTTTTTTGCGATGTTGGGTCCATACTTCAAATCCTGTGAAGGTTGTGACTACGGCAACAAACCAATTGATTTGAAATTACATGATCGGAATTTCATTGATTTCTCATCTACCTTTGCTGCTTGTTCATTTTGCTCTAAGAATTTTTTCACCTTGCATGTTTGAATCTATATCTTGTTAGTGAGATCAATTTTAGTTATGATATTCATTAGTTGTTTTGGAGAAGCGTATTGTTTAGTTTCGGTTATTTTAAAAAGTTGCTCATCCTGGAGCAACTTTTAGCAAAAATTGAGGATCGGGGTCGTAGCAAATGGTGGGCGCATGTACTTCGAGAGATGTCATTCTGGTGGGTTAGGCCGGAAGGAAGTGTAATTTTACCGTTTCTTTGAGCAGAGACTCTTTTTTTGTTCTATTTTATATTTTGATTTTATTTTTTCTCTCTACGTTTTCGGTTGTGTCATTTTATCAGAAGCAAAAATTTGTGTTTTAGGTTTTTTTTTGAGTTTTTAGTGTTTCAACTGGTTTCAATAAAACTTGAAGTGGGTTTAAAAGGAGAAATTTGTCCAGTTTTAGTCTGGGTTTAATCTCGTCTGAGTACCATGGGATTTTCTGATTCATGCGGTTGGTTTTCTTGTGTTTGTAAACATTCGTAGCAATTACAAATCACAGCACATCAATTTTCAAACAACTGCGTTATGACCGGGCATGGTCACTCATAGAGTAATTTCAGATAAGGTACACCGTCTGTTCGTCACGCTCTCTGATCTTATTTTCGGCCGGATAGGTCCGTGCAACTTCTTAGTCTAATACCAGTCTTAATCTTACTCTTATATCTCCTAGTCTCAATAGATCTAGTGTATACTGGTCTTTGCGAGTTAGATCTTGGAGTTCATCCAAAAGGAGAAGAACTGTAGTCTAAGATTTATTCAAACTGCTCTGGTGCTGAAACTACAAGTAGTTTCAGCAATACAAATAATTGTAAATGTTAGTTATGGATCATGATTGGTTAGTTAGAAATGTTTCATAGAGATAGTTTTTCAATACTTTAATTGGATATAAAAATTAGTTTTACTTTGGTTCGACAACCACTGCATACTAACAGAAGAAGTTTAAGGTAAAATGACACGTGATTGCCTAAAAAAATTACATCGAATACTTTCATACCATGTTAGGAAATAATTTTGTTCATGGAGCATGTACACAACACTGACTACGCTTAAGAAGCCATATGAGGTTTAATTGACAGATTATTATCATTATTTAAAACTTAACAAATGTCTAAGTTTTTCAGACACGCATTTAACCTTGACTGCTTGATTGATCAGTGTAATAATTTTATCAATCCAAAGAAAACTTATAGAGGCAACCCCATCAGACAGAGAGAGCCCAATACAGAAAATTATAGCTCACATAATGCATTCAACTACTGCATAACCCACTTAGGAATCTCAAACAATACACACTACTAACCCATCTTAACTCCTTTGATCAACTGAGCGCCACTTCTAGCCCCTCATGAACTTGTACCGGCCATTTGTTTCACTTCACTGGATAAAATATTTTGTTAACCATTTTATTGCATTAAAAGTTTTATCTTTATGCTAATCGGTAATTTTTTTGCTAACTCCATCTAACTATTTCTTCGGAAAAAATTTTCTTGTATGCAAAAACAATACAATAATGGCTCATCAGATTATTACCATTCAACTTTGATTGGATAAAAACTGAGACAAAATGAAAAATTTTCAGCAGGGGGCGGATCTAGGATTTTCTCAAGGCAGTGGGGGGGGGGGGGGGTTTGGGGGGGGGGGGCTCGGATTTTCAAAAAAAGTTTCGAAAAGTGTGTCGACCTTTTTTTAGGTCGATCAAATTTATTTCTCGACCTCTCTCAAAGCACTACAAAGACTGTTTTGGCTAATAATTCAGCGTCGCAGGCAAAATTCGACTGTCCCTTTTTTCATATCGAATAGTTTTTGGGAAAAGAAAATAAGGGGCCTTGGAAATTAGACGACAAGAAATTAGGTGACCGTAAAGAAACGGAATTTACGGACAACCAGTAATTTTTCAGCCAAAGGTTAATTTAAGTCTGTAAACAAAATTCACGCAATTTGCTCGCAACTTATTGTCTAAATTGAACAACCAGTATTTACTCAGCCAAAAGATAATTTAAGTCTGTAAACAAATTTTATGCAAGTTATTGTCTAAATTCCGTTATTTTCGGATCGTTTAATTTCCTTGTCGTCTAATTTCCCAAACCCCGAAAATTATGAAAACCTATATACATTTGGACAATATCAAAGAGTGAAATTTTGAGTCAGTCGTACGCACTTAATGCCACCGATTAGCTAGCATCAACCAATTTAGAGCGTTTGTGTTGTGCGGGATTATTTGCCACGCATAAATAATTCGCGTTACGCTCTCAGCATTATGAATGAACTCTTCAAAGCACGCATATTTTAGTCCAAAACATGGCCAGTTTAGCAATTTTCAAACCAACAGAACCTCATAAAAATTGATCGGAGGTTAAAAATTTATGTAAATTTTATCCCAAGAACCGATATCTACAGTGGGGTGTAAAATTTTTTGTTGAAAACTACTATTTCGTTTGGCAAATTTAACTGAATATAAAAAATCACACCAAGCATAAATATTGCATTTTCTTCGAAAGTCGGAAAAAATTAGCTGAACAATTTTTCTAGAGTGTTTGTTGCTAAACTTATTACTCTGACAAAAAGGTTTTCGATTGAGAGCAAATTTTAGGCTAAATTTTTTGAACAAAAACATTCTTATGTTTTTTAAGATCTTTCATAATTTTATGTTTCGACTTTGTGTTCTACTATAAGGCCTTCCCGACAAGGATTTTTTGATCAAAATCTGACACTGTTCGACCCACCTCATTCCGGTACTCTTCAAACCTAGCATAACAAAAGAACAATAATTGGCTCTAAACAAAACCAACTTGACAATTCTAAACTAGGTCATTTTTATTTTAGTAAATTTTAAACCGCAAAACAAATACTATTTAATGCATCATTTACCTTAGTTATCTTTTGAAACAACGCTTCATCAATTTCTTTCGACCCAATTTGAACGACATGATTAGCATCTAACTAACTGTAGACACCACACCCATGAAGTTGAAATATTACTATGACATAACAATATTTTGCTTGACCCAAAATCACATTAACCATTCTTTTGGGTTAAAAAACTGTCTTGATAAATTTAAATCAAACTAGTTTATCAAGGGCAGCAAATTACTAAAATATTACAAAAAATGGCTCGTATAACAACTAAAAATAATAATAAAAAAGTCACTTAGGTTTATAGCAAACTTTTTGTCAGACCCCTGCTAGTGTGCTTACGCCGACCTGACGCACCCGAAGAAAATCTTGAAAAACAAATTCATGTTTTCTTAATTCCGCTCAAGGGTCTGATCAAGTTGGTGCTCCAAACTTACTAAGTAAAATTATAAACAAATTGTGAAGGGGAATTACCGGAATCACGTTTAGCAGACAAGTAAGAATCCGCTATAGGTTAAATTGTAAAAAAAATTATAGGCCACCACCACTCAATGCAAAAATGTAACAAGACTGCACGTATCAGGAAGAAGCCCTGAATTTTCCGACTGCCTTTTCAGGTCGATGGAGCAGTAATAACATGAAAAATTTTAATGTAATAAAAAAAAATTTAAATTTAGATTTTTCGTAAAAACATCACCCCACACGCCATATTAAGTACAAAGAGACAAATTTCGCTCCTATTAGAAAATCAATTGTGGCATATAAGCTTCCACGAACCAATTTGGAACGATTTCTAAGACGGATTAAATCTCCGCATACACGTTAATAGCGCAAAAATTATCGCGCCCTAATTGTCCCAAATTGGTCAAAATGGCAATCTTCAAAACCCGCATAACTTACAAAAAATGATCACAGGTGAAATATTTTTTCAAATTTAAGCTCAGGGCAACAATGGCTTTCGAATGATAAAAAACGTTTCGTCAAAAATGGCAAGTTAAAAAGTCGAAATTTTTCTGAAGAAAAAAACCCACTCCAGGTGAAGGCTTCTATCGAAGACCTCACAAAGGATGCCACGTTTTTAAATTAGTTTCCAAATTCTGAAAACTATAAATTTGAAGATTGAAGCAATGTGATTGAAGCCTCACTTTTATTCAGCTAGGCGCAATTTTTATGTTTTGTATTTGATTTTGAACTTGAAACAAGACTGCTTGTATCAGGGCGAAGCCTTGAATATTCCGACTGCCTTTTAAGATCCTTTTAAGAAAATAAAGGTATTTAAAAAAATTATTTTTTTTTCTGAATTTGAAAATTTTCTGATAACGATCCCCCAGCACGCCATATAAAGTACAAACTGATAGATTTCACTCCTAGCAACAAATAATTTATGGCAAATCGCCTGCTTCAACCAATTGCATCGATTTCTAAGACGGATTAAATCTCCGCTTACGCGTTAATAGCGCGAAATATATCGGGCGTTAATTGTCCCTAATTGGCCAAAATGGCCAAATTGGCAATATTTAAACCCCCATAACTTTATGAAAAATGGTCACAGGTAAAATATTTTTTCAAATTTAAGCTCAGGACAACAAGACTTTTGGAACGAATTTTTCAAAATTCGTCAAAAACGGCTAATTAAAAAATCGAAATTTGTTTGAAAAAAAAGACCCGACCCAAGCACAAATATTCCGTTACTTTTGTTACAAAAGTCAGAGCAATAATGAATCTGTTTGTGTTTGAAAATAGCTCACTCTCTCTTTCTTTCTTTGTTCGACTCTCAGTTGACAGCTGAGTGAGATAAATTTTCTAAAAGAAATTTCGACTCAAAATTCAGCCAAGTCCAGCTTGAAACAGTTTTAAAAACCAACGGCGCTGTTCAAATAAAATAAAACTTGAGTGTTTTGATTGCGCTCTATCAGCATCAAAAAAATGAATTTCAAAATAAATGACCAAAAGCTCAAAAAATGGAAAAAAAAAGATGTGTTTTCAATTTGTTTCTTCATTTTACCCCCTTCCGACGCTATGTAAAGTACCAACTGATATAGGTTTGCGTCTTCGATCATAACGAGAAAGTCAAGCTGCCTGCTTCAACCCAATTGGAATAATTTACTTGTTGCTTACGCTTTTAAAGGACAAAAAACACATATAGGGTGTTCATTATGGCAAATACGACAATTAACGAATTTCAAACTCCCATATCTTTATGATAAATGGTTGCAGGTGAAGCATGTTTTTGATTGAAGTTACACCATATTCAACGTTCCTACCAGTGCAAAGCGCAAACGTTTTTCATGCAACTTTCAGCCCAATTTTTGAATCTGGTTTAGTTCGCCGCATTTGCTATGAGCTAATTGTAAAAAGAAATCTCATGTGCTTTAAACATCGCAAATTAGTCAAAGTAATTCCAAATTAAAAACCCACGTGGAAAAATTTGTTCATTTGAGCTACAGGAATCAATCTTCTTTTGAACTTTGAATAAAATTTGGTTTTAAGAAAACTATTTTTGTCTAGTTGTTCTTTTCATTGTTAACTTTCTGTTATTTTGAAAATTGATCTAAGAAGAAAATTAATGAAAGTCCAGTACTGCGAAATATTATCAACGTTTGAATTATTTAATTAAAAAACTCATCACTAAATTTATCAACCGTGGAAAAAAGAGCATTGAACACAAATTCTTGTATATTGATTTCTGGTATCAATTCAAGGAAAGTCTTGAGTATCGAAACAAAATGGTAAAACTTCCAAAAA